>NC_060883.1:0-321605 GCF_021901495.1 Neodiprion virginianus
CCCCACCCCACCCCACCCCTCCCCACCCCACCCCACCCCACCCCACCCCACCCCACCCCACCCCACCCCACCCCACCCCACCCCACCCCACCCCACCCCACCCACCCCACCCCACACCACCCCACCCCACCCCACCCCACCCCACCCCACCCCACCCCACCCCACCCCACCCCACCCCACCCCACCCCACCCCACCCTACCCCACCCCACCCCACCCCACCCACCCCTACCCCACCCCACCCCACCCCTAACCACCCCACCCCACCCCTCCCACCCCACCCCACCCCACCCCACCCCACCCCACCCCACCCACCCCACCCCTACCCACCCACCCACCCCACCCCACCCCACCCCACCCCACCCCACACCACACCTACCCTACCCCACCCCTACCACCCCTACCCTAACCAACCCACACCTAACCTACCCTCACCCTAACCTCACCTAACCAACCCCTAACCTCCCACCCTACCCTAACCTACGACCTACCTACCTAACCACACCTACCTACCCACCACCACCCAAACCACCTACCACCACCCACACCAACCCAACCTACCACACCACCCCACCCCACCCCTACCTACCTAACCTACCCTAACCAACCTAACCTAACCACCTAACCTAACCTACCCAACCCTAACCACCCCTAACCTAACCTAACCTAACCTAACCTAACCTAACCCTACCCTACCCAACCTAACCTAACCTAACCTAACCCTACCACCTAACCCTAACCTAACCTAACCTACCCTAACCTAACCTACCTAACCTAACCCTAACCTACCTAACCTAACCTAACCTAACCTACCCTAACCTCACCCCTAACCTAACCCTAACCTAACCCACCTCCAACCTAACCTAACCTCACCTAACCTAACCTACCCTAACCTAACCTAACCTACCCTACCCCACCCTAACCTAACCTAACCTCACCTACCACCTAACCTAACCTAACCTCCACCCCTAACCTACCACCTACCTAACCTAACCTAACCTACCCAACCTAACCTAACCCTAACCACCCTACCTAACCTAACCTAACCCTACCCTACCCTAACCTAACCCTAACCACCTAACCTAACCTAACCTAACCTCACCCCTAACCCTACCCTAACTACCCTAACCTAACCTAACCTAACCCTACCCTAACCTACACCCTAACCTAACCTAACCTAACCTAACCCTAACCTAAACCTAACCTACCACCCTAACCTAACCTAACCTAACCTAACCACCTAACCTAACCACCCCTAACCTAACCTAACCCTACCCTAACCCTAACCTAACCTAACCCTAACCTAACCTAACCTAACCTAACCTAACCCTAACCTAACCTACCCTAACCTACCCTCACCTAACCTAACCTAACCAACCCTACCTAACCTAACCTAACTACCTAACCTAACCCTACCACTACCTAACCCCAACCTACCCCAACCCACTCCCAACCCCAACCACACCCCAACCAATCCCCAACAACCCCTCCCCAACACAATCCCCCACAATCCCCACCAATCCCCAACAATCCCCACCATCCCCAACAATCCCCACACTACCCCAACAATCCCCAACAATCCCCAACAATCCCCCAACCCTCCCCACAATCCCAACAATCCCCAACAATCCCCAACAATCCCCAACAATTCCCGACATTCCCGACATTCCCGACATTCCCGAGATCCCCGAGATCCCCGAGGATCCCCGAGGATCCCCGAGATCCCCGAGATCCCCGAGATCCCCGAGATCCCCGAGATCCCCGAGATCCCCGAGGATCCCCGACATCCCCGAGATCCCCGATCCCCGATCCCGGATCCCCGATCCCCGATCCCCGATCCCCGATCCCCGATCCCCGATCCCTAATCCCCAATCCCCAATCCCCAATCCCCAATCCCCAAGCCCTAAGCCTTACCTAAGCCTGACCTAAGCCTGACCCAAGCCCGACCTAACACTTTTTAGTACATAACTAGTGTATTGAAGTTGTTCAGTATGAATGGAATACCAACTTACGAGTAATCTTCCCGCAAGAGATACGGATACGTCACTTCCGCTTCGCTCACAAGCAGGACGACAAGGAACTGGGAAAAAAACCTTGTGAAAAACCCTAGGAAAAAATCCCTGGAGAATAGAAAACCTCAGAATAAAACCCTAGCTGAGAAACCCTAGAATATGAAAAACTCTAGGATATCTAACCCTACAGGAGAAAACCCTGGGAAAAAAACCTGAGGGAAAAAAACCTGAGGGAAAAAACCCAACAAAAAAAAACCCTCGTGAAGAAAACCCCGAGGAAAAAACCCTAGATGAAAAACTCCAGGGGAAAAAAAACCGTAGGGAATCAAATCCAGGGAAAACCCAAGGAAAAAACTCTAGAAAAAAAAAATCGGAATAGAAAAACCCTGGAAAAAACCCCTAGGGAAAGAAAACCCAACTTCCAGAACTGTAAAAATCTTCGCGTTTGTCATCTCTAAAGCTATTTCTTCGAAAGGCGGCAATTTGTAATGTTCTCCGAGCAGGCACGAGTTCAGGTACTGACGGTCTAAGCAAATTTGGAGCGAATTATCCGGTTTTTCCACAAGTACATCCGGATTCTCGAACTCTGTTGGCTCGTCTATTTGCCTGATAATTTTGTGACGTTCAATACCCTCAAGTTCAGATCGATAAGCCTCTAATACTTCAAAAGGTACCTTCGTGCAAGGTTCGATGTTCCCTATATATCCTGGTTTCATTTTGAAATCGTAAACGTACCTGACTTAGCCGATGCCTTCGAACAGATCTTTATTTTTCTGAATGAAACCTTTTGTTCCCTGAGCCTTATTTAAGCTTGTATTCGCTACTGGAGTTGACAGTTTCAACTTTACAATGCTCGGTCACCGCATTTTAGGTGTCGTTTTTTCGCAATCAACTACGTAGAATACAAGATTTTCTGTCTTACCTTCAACTTGGCACCTTGTTGAATCTTCGGTCACCACGTCCATCTTTTGACGGCTTCGACATACCTGCGCGAAGTGATTGTACCCATTGCACGCTTTGCATTGCTTATTGAAGGCTGGACATCTATTCGCTTGATGTCGATACCCGCATCGTTCACAGGACGATTGATTTCGCTGCTGCTGATTTGGCTGTCCGTTTTTCTGCTGCTGCGTATAGTTTTGTTGTCGTCTGGATGGCTGACCTTCGCTGCTACTCTGCTGTTGGTACTGCTGCTGTTGTGTCTGCTGCCCTCTGCCTCTGTTGCCACGCGGCTGATTGCGTCCTCTACTGGACGGTTGCTGCTTTTCTTTTTGTTTTGTTTGGACGACATCTATTTTCTCGGTCGTTTTTAATGTTTCAATTCACTGATTGGCTAGCTCGGCTGCTCCACACAACTGCGTACACCTCTCGAAACTCAGGTTTTCTTCTCGGAGGAGCCGATCCTTTAGCTGTGCGTTTCTTATGCCACTGATGATGCGGTCTTTGATCAGGCTATCTTTCAAGGCCCCAAACGAACAATCTGGACTCAATTATTTCAGGTCCGTCAAGAAATCCTCGAACGATTCATTCAGTTTTTGGTTTCGCTTGAAAAACACATATCGGCACACTCTTTCATTCTTCTTAGACACACACAAGTTCTTGAATGCTCCCACGACCTTGTCGTTGTTCTTCGCGTCCGCTACACTGAGCTCGAACGTGTCGTATTTTTCTTGTGCCTCTTCTCCGATGGCGTGAAGCAAGATGGCTATTTTCACTTCAGCGGCTTTGTTATTCGATTACGTGGCTAGCAGGTACATACCGAACTTTTTGAACCACTTCTTCCAGTTTTCTGAAATATTCCCACTAAATGAGAGAGGTTCCGGCGGCTTCAGGTTGAGCGAGTGCTGCGCCATGTTTTCCTCGTCACTTTCTCTTCCATCAAGTACTTCGTCGACTGAGCGATTCTCGTCGTTCGTCGATTCTTCAAGGGTACCGTGACGTCTATGGCGTCTTCGAAATCACTAGTAGTGTCGAGTCGAGACTGCACCATGTAATAAATGTACTCTTGTGGTGTTTGATGTACTTTATTTACGGTAAATACTTTATAAATGTGGAGGACGCTTTCGTCGTGCGTTAGGCCTGCAGTCATCTTTCTTTGAGTCTGCTTCCAGGCGTGACCGCTAGGTGGCGTATAAGCTCGATCGTGACAATACACTCTCATCACCCGACGCGACTTGACAATGAGAGCTAAGCGGTTCAAGTCGGATTTAAATATAGCCGAGTGGCGCACATACCTCATGTTTCAAGTACACCGTTATCAAATTGAACGTTGTTTTTCGAGTGAAATACTGCACTGCTTTGTTCTGATTTGGAGTGAGGTTATCGGTTTGTTGTCACTCGTGAGTTTTAAGGTATACATCGCATCACAGTTCACTAACGTGGTGGAAAAACCTGTAGCATTCATGCGAGTTGAACCATTTACACTTTTTACACTTTTCACACTTGGTCTAGATCGAGTGTAAATAGTGTATACGAAAGTGTAACGAAAGTCCAGTGGCATTTGTAAAACGAACAGCGCCATCCGACGTCACGTCCGCTAAAAAGAACGCGCAAGTATACACTCCCCACGAAAGTGTAGAAAGTGTAGCTAACACGAACAAACCTACCTCTGACTGCGTGAAGCTGAACGTGCGTCCAGCTGTGCTTTCGCGATCTGATCTAGTGGCCTAATTCTAGAATCATCGGGGAGCGTCGTACCGACGTCACACTAGGAACCCTTCCATACTTTATTGGCATTCTCATTAGTCGAAAACTTTGCAGCGAGATGCTACGGTAGCATTTCGCTGCTCGTAAAAATCCAGCCTATCATGACCCTGCGTGATCCGTTTGGTCCTCATATTTCGGTTCCCCGATACTTTTCAACTGGCAATGGGTAATTGACGTTTTACATTACTTATATTGTATATTGATATCAGTGTATCATTCAACTTCAGATAGCAGGCTTAAAAGTATCCGCACGTTTGTTGGAAGCGTTGCTTTATCACAATCTGGCATTGTAATCGCCTTAGATGACTTTGTGAAAATTTTCACCAATGTTGTAGACAACCTCCAAAATTTGGAAGAGAGATGTGAAGATGCAGTTTTCAAAGTCTGCGACGCTAGAGAACGTTTTTCAAGAAAATGTGCAGAGGGACTCGACAACTATCTATTTTTGGAAACCAGGCTGGTGGTACATCTTGCTGCTTTATTTGCCAGATTTTGCATGCGCCGCTGCTGTACATAAATATATTCACCTCACAAATTTTGCGATTGGCAAATTTTTCCAGATGAAATCCGTTGTCCTCGAATCGATACCACTGGGCCTAGATTTTGGAATTCCCTCGCATATCGCTGAACAAGTACAAAGAAACTGTGAACAACGTCAGCCAGTTCGTTGCAATTGGAATGACCGTGCTAAACAGTTACAGTGTATGATGGATAAAATAGACGAATTAAAAATTGTACTTAAACAAGTTGAGGACAATAGAAATTTTGAACTGAGTCATCATTTTAGATGAGTTGAGGATTTTCAGTCGTTTTGCGTGACACAGTTGCAATGTTCACTGCGTTTAAAAAAACAAATGCATTCAACGATCGCTCACAAGATATGGAATTGTGAGATGATTTAGATACCTGGAACAATCTGATTGAACAATTAGTACACTTATCTTTTTAGAGAAAGAAGCAAACATTTCATGTTGGGAACAATTTATTAGTAGAAAAATCAAACACGTTGAATAATTTTGAGGATTTACTCATTACGGCCGTTGCTGAAGTAACGTAATGTATTTGAATCTCTTAGCGGACCAGTTTATCGATTTACCGAGAGGATTTCGTGAACTGTACTGATCCAAGCTACCCGACGCAACTATCGTTTGGCCCACGCTTGAACGTAACATTTCCGTTTCACGGAATTCTATCGATATATTCAAATTTTTATATTTACACAGGTATAGCGTAATGTTTCTTAAAAACTGTTACTTTATATTAAGGCAATCCGATACTGTACAACGTGATAGTTTTCCCTTGATTGTCCAATAATTACGAAATATTGCTAATTTTAAGAAATACAAAACCATGCCTTACACAGTTGTGGATACTTTTTGACCATCAGTGAACCATGAAATCCATACCTACTGAATAAGAATTGAATAAAATTCAAACATACGATATTGTCAATTCACCTCCTTCTACAGACTGTACACGTAAATGCCCTTTTATACAGATTTATCGCACTTCCATTGTGCCAAGTACTACCGTATTAATTTCGTATGGTGAAAATATCTAAGACCTCTGTATAATTTGCTCACTTGAAAGCCCGCCTTCTATACTTCTGTTCTTTATATTTGCGCGTTTGCAGTTGCTGAATTACATTTCTAACCATCGTCGATTTATGCTGCTAGGTAAAGTACATGCAGAGCTGCCTGTATTTGCGGATTCCTGGTTCGTCAAAGGTTTCTTCGCATTCCTCACATCAGCATCGCTGATACGTTCGACCACAACTTTCGCACCTCGGGTCATGTCGTGTAATAATTTCCACATGTCTATGTGAACATTGCTCGCTGTGATGTTATTGATACTGGTGTTAATATTGTAATTGTTATTATTGTCGTTGTCATTAATATTCTTATTATTGCCATTCTTATCAGCGTTGCTGATATCGACGTTGTCGATGTCATTATAGCTTTCCATCAAACTTTGACTGTTGCAACGAATAAGATCAGTCCTCTCATCATCAACACTGGATCGGACTGGCAGGACTCCTCCGGTGGCCATGCCTCCACGATTCTCACGTATATCGTAAGGCAAGAAAGTTTCGTAGTCGACCGTGGGACTGATATTGGTGGTTCTTAGGATTTTCAGGTGACTGTCGGGTATTTCAATATTGGTCACAAGGTTCTCCAATCCAAGCAGACTAGAATTTACCAAGCATCTTGAACCCTCTTTTGTTTCAATTTTTTCAGAGTTCTCTAAAACTTCATCCAATTCCATTTTCGTTCTCTGTTCCACCACTTTGACATTGTTCTCATCCTGTTTGATAGTGAACATTAAACCTCCCATGACTAGATCGGTGATATTCAATGACCGTGGATAAATTTGCTGAGATTCCTTTCTCAAACCCTCGATTTCTTGGTCACCTTTGTCCTTGTTTGTGTTACCCGTTACCTGGATATTTGACAACTCGTCCCGCTCTGTACGCGGATGAGCACTGTAGGTGTCCTGCGAATATTCCACACTGTCGTCTGCGGTTACTAATTGTGTGTTATGATACTTTTTAACCTGGCTCTGTATAGTCGTCCGTGTATCTAGCCACTGCATCCCGACTCCACTTATACACTTAGTCGTCGTACCTTCCAATGATTCGTGAACATTTCTAAAGCCGTCAAAATCACTACCTGCGCAAGTCCTCTTGCTAGCACTTACGTCAACAGCCACGATTTCTGTCTTTGTCAGCTCGTTGTTACAGCCTGGATGTCTCGAAAGTCTTGTACGATTGATATTAGCCTCAGCCCATGGAAGAATGGTTTTGTCAGACACGGTCGTTGCAACAGGACTGGATAAGACTGTCGATGATTGAAATACGTTGCTATTTGGGCACCTTAAATCCAGATCACCCTGGGTGATCCTGGGTCCGGATGTCTGATTTGCCATATTGTCCACAATAGAAATAGTTAGAATAAATGCTTGAGGAAAAGCTGCGGCACCTTGTCGATTGCAAAACTTCAGCATCGCAAACATCTTGTCCTGTCGTGTCCAAAACGTGTGTTCTTATAAACGTGGTATAGCAAGTCAAGGAGAAGACTGATTGATGAATATCGATTAACTGTGTCAGAATTTTGTCAAACATGCTTGAACCTTTTTCTACGCATTGGATGGATTCTACTCGTAGAGATTCAACTGGGCATGGCAATGAATAGTAAGATCGGTAAAAAGGATACTGTAAGTTATTGAAAGGTGCACAGTGCTCAGTTCACCTTGACTGGGTTGACTTTTTATGATTCGTCTGATAATTTTCATCAATTCCTCTTTGTAGGGAAATTCTTTCGTATACCTGCAATGGATATGCAACTTGTTACAGATTCGATGGCCGAACGAGTACTTCATATTGGAAACTGTAAGATTTGAGAACCAGCTACACAGAGAATCACAGCTGGTTCAACTCTGGTGAAGTGAATTGAATCTTTGTTTGGTACGGAATGTTTTGAAAACGATGACTTGGCGTGTTACGCAGTCGTTTATCGGTTGCTTGCCGCAATGCGACTAACGCGAACACCTGAAACCAAGCCAAGCGGTTCTCTACCGCTCACGGATGAGGGGCAATCAGTGACCAATAAACGGTACTGTGGTCATTTTCAATTGGCTCTACGCCAGCTGCGAAACTGGCAAAAAGTAATAAATATAGTGTGGCAAAAAGCCGTACAACTGTCGATGAGCTCCCATGCTAGCTTAAATAACCAGGATCGGCATGTACAATGAGAGTTTGACAAACATAGATATTATATGTCAAGGTTCAATTGAAAACCAGTCGACAGTGCTCGAAATACCACGTGAGACGACTTTGTGACATAAATCTGGACAATTTTGAATCTGGCGACGTCTACCTAGCATATCACTGTTTAGATCATTGTGAATAATCACGGTTTTCCGACTACTGAATCGTCCTCAAAGCAGGGAACCGTAAGTGATGATTCTAATGGAGGCAGGCATACTCATTTTGAAAGCACAAGCTCTAATGAAGGATTTCAATCTGGTGAAACAGTGAATTCTTCTACCATATTTTACTACAACAAACGTGGCACACTACAAATTTTTGAATAAAATGTGTATCAGTCTCAAAGGGGGTCGAATGCAGAGCTGAAACTTTCAGGTGTTATTCAACTTGTGCCAAGTTTTACAGATCATAACTTTAAACAATGAACAATTTTTGCGAATTCGAGAATCACTGCACATATACCGGGTCACCCAAGACTATCGCCCCATAGGCAACCGACGTGTTCCTCCTTGAAGTGAAAATCGGCGACTGAAACGGTTTTTACTTTTGTTACGAATTTTTTCATTTGTGAACTAAAGTTGTTTGAAATTATCCGATCTGATAGCATCTGAGCGCTCAGGATAGCAGCCGAGCTCACGACGGTCAAATGACGATTAGCCAGCCCTGTTCTCGTTCTATGCCGAGCCATCAGATGCTACTGGATTGGCCATTTTCAAACGGCTGTAGATCGTAAACGAAAATTTTTTCACGAAGAGTAAATACACGCAAAGTCGCCGATTTTCGCGAGGAATACATATTAGTGACCCATGGGGCGATAACCCTGGGTCACCCTGTACATGCCGCTTGTGTAAAAGTCTTCAGAACTGTTACACTACCTTGTAGGTTCGTTATATTTAAAGGTGAACTTGTATATGTTCTGCTTGTTGGAGAGCCAATACGAGCCAGGAACATTCAAGGTGGGCTGGGCCTGCACTTGACCGGTCCTATCAGACTTGCCAATACCCGATATACGTATTCCAGGCATTCTTTCGATGGTTTCAATTCTCGAAACAAAGGAACCAGTCTGGTCGTTTTTTCACCGTTGACGTTTTCCTCGACTATGAAAGTCAAGAAGTACAGCACCCTTTGCTGAAGACCAAGAATTTTGTTGAGTCGTTAATGGAGCGCCCGAAAAAAAACAAATATTACTAAATAATTGATTCAGAGCAAATTCGCTTCAACGGTAACAAGTTAGTTATTATTCAATATTAACATTGCTTAGCAATAATCAATTCAAAATTGAACACGAAAGATGTGAGGAAATCCAAACTAAAAATTCATCAGAAACGGTAAAATCAAGTATATGAAAACACTAATTAAAAGGAGTAGTATCGACACTAGGTATTTATGGATCTTTATTAATGCCGAACTTGGTAATAGAACAAACGGGAAATATGACACGGACCGGATACTTAGCGAGAGCAATCCGAAAATAATTCAGTGCGTAGTAATAGCTAAGATAACAGGCACAACATTTTGTAATGTTGCAGGATTATTGAGAAATAAAATTGAGCTACCCATTGAACAAACGGGAAATATGACACGGACCGGATACTTAGCGAGAGCAATCCGAAAATAATTCAGTGCGTAGTAATAGCTAAGATAACGGGCACAACATTTTGTAATGTTGCAGGATTATTGAGAAATAAAATTGAGCTACCCATTGAACAAACGGGAAATATGACACGGACCGGATACTTAGCGAGAGCAATCCGAAAATAATTCAGTGCGTAGTAATAGCTAAGATAACGGGCACAACATTTTGTAATGTTGCAGGATTATTGAGAAATAAAATTGAGCTACCCATTGGTGCTGAAATAAAACTACTGCTATGAACCCAAAAACAATATTTATCAATCCTACTGATAATAACGAGTCACGAAAAATCATGGACGGTATGAAACTGAAAAACGTTGGAATAGATAAAATTAATACTCAGGCTGTCGAACCCATCTCTGACTATATATTAAAACCAGTGGTACATATTTTTAATTTACGTATGGAGAGATCCAGGTGGCCTAAAGTACTGGAATAGTCTGAATTGAAATCTGTAACTATGTGAATCTGGTAGTAAAGACTGCGTCCAATTACAAATATGCCCGTGTCACTAGTATCCAATATTGCAATAATATTCGAAAAATTAATATATAATAGAATTTCTCTAGGACTTCAGCAAATAAATAAATAAATAATTACATGGATAATAAAATCAATTAAATTAAATAAAAACACCATTAGTCGAGGGCTACTTCTTCGACGATCCTATCGATATATATTTTTTTACACAAATCAAAAGCGTAAGGAAATTAGTGGCAAAAGGATGGAAGGAATCGAACATCAAGTGCATGATGGTACGTGAACCCACCCCGGATATAACCTCGTTGATGAAGACGTCCTTGACAGTGGTCCAAGGTAGATATTGACTGGAGTTGAAGCCGGAAAATATTTTTCTACTATTTATTTGTACTCCCACCGACTCTACTACCAACAGTGTATCTGAAATTATGAAATTAATTATTCTTTATTTTCGAGTAAGTACTATACTTTCCAAATACGGCAAAAGATCGTGGTTCTTTATTATAGATTATTGTGATCATCGTCGGTCGGTGGCATAAAATAAAACGCTGTGGTTAACCCTGCTACGGAGCGAATCTACACGTGACACATTGAAATTGCCAAATATTCGGATGTCCCCGATGATCTGGAAAAAATTCTAGACCCTGAAGAACGTTTCAAGGCGTGCGGAATTTGTCAACAAGTGGTATTTTTTGGAGACTTACTCTGTAAGCATGATAGAGACAGGCATTGCAGTTTGTACCGCATGTGTGATTTGTCATAGCAACGGTACACGATAATTTATAAAGACCTTTGCGATGGCGTAACAGCAGTTGAACCTAATTTAAATTCTGTTTCGCCACTTTGGCGTGGCTAGAATAATTGCTTGGAGACTCTGTTTAGTTCTGAGAATTTCGAAATTAGTGAACATTTGGCGTGACCAAAAGATCACGAGCACACCGTATGGGTGCACTCTGTGGGGCGAATAGCCGCTTGTATAGAATAAAAAGCTGCCAAGCTAAGGAGCGTTTGGACGAAATTAGGTTTACTAACCAAAATCAATGGAGGTGGTGATGTGCCTGCAATGGAGGGTCAAAGCAACGACTGAGAGGCTGACTATGGTCAGGCTGTCGCTCAGTTTGCCTAGAAACAGTGTCAAGCAGAAAAACAACAGGTTAAGCTGTATCCTGTGTAGACTGTCGTTGCGTAGCGTGAACTCTATCACTTTGTTGTTTCTCCAAGTCCTGGACTCGCTGAGAGTTATTTCGTTACCGTCTACACCCCCGTAACGACGTACGTCGGCTTCCTCGGGTGACGAGGGCGACATAAATAGACACCGCGATATCTTGTTCAGCGGACAACCACAAATCGAATTGCAAGTATACCGAGTGTACCCCTCACCGACAGCTGCTTCAGCTCGGTCCGACCTTCCTGGTTGGTTGATCCAACGAGACTCAACCGACGCGCGGCGCACGGGCCTTCCTGGCGCCGTGAGCCTGATACACGGGAGTGACGAGTCTCCTATGATGCGCCGGCGCCTTCCTTGCGTTGCGTCACGGTCATTATGCATGCCGTACGTACGGATGCGTGGTCCAGCGTGGCCGTGCGACCGATCCGTGCATAGGTATAATGAATTACACAAGCATCGTCCCGCGTACTGTACGCATGCTGCACGCATCCCTGCGTGTGTACATACATGCATACCTACATGACGAACAGAGCGGCCATGGTTACGGGTATTATTGAGACAGGCGAAAGGGCGCCGAGATAATGGCAGCGCCCTATGTTTACCGAAATACCGGTTCCATTATGGATACACCCCTGAGCGCCCGTGACAGTGTGCAATATACTGCAATTTGTAATCGGTCAGCGTTGACGTCTAATAACTCGATCCGTTATGCTCGTGAATATGTTTTTTCCACGCTAGCTCTCGTAATTTCATACCTACAGCGACCGTTGGAATAAAGATATTTTTTCATCTCGACTATTGATATTTATTGAGGGAACAAGATTTGATCATGAATAATCCGGGACAAAATTTGGTTACCACATATGTATGCAAGAGCGGAAGAGAATACATCGTCAAGATGAGGGTCGTCGGCTTAGGAGGAGAATCGTCGACATCGCGGCGCAACTTGGACATTACCGTCACCGACAAACACACTGCCGAGAAATGGCAGTCCTCGTACGACGTCGCCTGTCTGTCCGCAGTCTTATTTAACCTTGACTCCTCTACTAATACAACTCATATTTTCAAACCATTACATTAATCGATCAACATCTACTTACCTATTTTACACGACTCTCTTTAGATAGCCTCGATCATTGACTAATTATACAAGCACCGTGTGTACTCAGATCTCAATACCAATTTTTTTTTTAATACCAGATTGGTACGTTCACCCTTGAATGATCATCTTGTTTCGGCAGATATCGAGAATCTCACCCAGAAAACAGGAAATTACAAACAATTCGATATATTCGTAGCCATGCTGCAGTCTGGTTTGTTAAAAGTAATAATTCAATGAACTTTTGTCAAGCACAATCCAGTCCGGTTTTCATCCGAGTTTCCCTTACGACTAGCAACCAATTGCCAAGTTCTTTGCAGACAAGCGACTGTGTCTCCCTCGACCTGCTAACTTTTGACGATCTAGAGCTGTTGCGCTGCCGTAGGACCGAAGTTGGGTCAGATTATTCGTTGGTCGGTGCCAAGATGAGCAACAGGCGATATTTGATTATTACTTACAACGTGGAGTTTGACAGGTGAGCCATGCCTGGGAGGCTTGATTGGCAGATGCGGCTGCGTGGATGAGATTACGGCAAACACAATTGAGTAAGATAGGTGGCAGGAAATCCGCCAGAGACATGTATACATAAGGGCGGATTAGCCATTTTCCAATACAGACACCGTCTTGCTGAAGCAAGCCTCCCATGACGCGACATGATTTTCTGTATCTTTCCATCCTATCTCGATCGTTCGTCCGTTAAGAATCCATTATCCATTGCCATTGGAGTATTGCGGCCTACCTGACACCGCCGTTCTACAGTCAACGATAAGAAGGCTAGAAGCTGAATTGGAGAGACTCAGGTCAGCTGGGGGTGGAATTGAGAATCTTTGTAAGAAACTTGAACTGCTAACAGCAGCCAACAAGAAACTTGTCGAAGAAAACCACAGATTGTCTAATGGCGGTAAGGCCTTCTTCTTTGCTTGGGGCGGTTTCTTTCGATTGTATACCTATAACAAGAATGAAGTTACATTCTGTTCTTGTTCTTACAAGCATGTGAAGTAAAATTGACACATCAATTGCGATTGATCGGCAACGCTGGCACCCTTGTAACGTGTCAGACTTGCACTGTATCTGAGTACTCCTCAGGTCGAGGAATTCATCGTTTACTCGGAGCTGTTAAATCCTTGGAACGGTCGGTGGCTGAAGAGCGGGCATCATTTCGTTCTCGAATACAAAAACTGCGTACTGAGAATTCCATTTTGGTGGCAAAGCTGCACCGCTCAAGCGAAGCTGTCGATAGAAAGCCCCGACGATCCAGTCCGCTAACGCTTCCATTCCAAAGCAGATGTTTAATGGGTAGAAGACGTAAGAGCCGATCAGCACTGGGTCGTGGTCGATCAAAGTCGGCAAGTTCCTCGCCAGGTATCACCCGAACTAATAGCTAGGCACTTTAGGCCCACCTGTTGATACCGTATAATTTCAGGAAAGCTACATGCAGCACTTGTGTCTGCTTTTTGTCATTCTGAAGTGAAAACTTTCTATACAGCTTCTCAGATCTTCTCGCTGCTCCTTATGTATAAACTGTATTTAACCGAAAGTTCTCGCCGATAGGCAGCTCCTCTGTCGACTCGATCAAGTCTATAGGGTCCCCTCGCCAAGGAGTTGTAGGATGTCGTCGGTTGAAGACGAAAGGTTTTTATTACCTTTTGACGATACTGCGAATTACGCGTCATTTGCTAATAAGTTGTTCATTTCAGAAATAGACTTTGGAAATTTGGAGTCTCGAATTCACAAATTGCAGAAGATGCTCAAGGATGGAATCAACATTAATTAAACTATTCCGACTGTATACTTCAACGATTGGAAACAGGTAGATTCAGAGGCATATTTCCAGGCACGCACACATACGTTATATATGTATACCTGCGGGCATGTACATCTATACATATAGATATATATTTATTGATATTATAAACACAAGTGTACGCGGTTTCCTCAAAGTTTTTTATGTCATACTATATACAAGGGTGGGAACAAGAATGCAGAAGGGAAAGTCCAATCAGAGTCTGTCGGGTCATTAAAAAATAAACTAGAAATTAACTTAGCTTTTCTCTTCTGACATCATTTTCAAAGTAAACGATAGCACGATCAACCAATGATTGACTGTGTTCAACATTTCCCTTGTTTAGACTGTCCGTCCTGTTGTTACTCTTATCATCTGTTGCACAGTGCTTTTCTTGAACTGCTTCTGGTTCACTATCGCCAGAGCTTTTCACGTCATATCCCGTATCTCTGGGTAATGTAATTTTTGCACGGCTTGCTAACTGACTCACAACGCTCTCCAATCGGCGAATTTCGACCTCTTGACGCAATGTTGTACCATACAACGATTCTATATCGTTAGTAAATTGTTGAATCTGGGCCAAGCGTACTTCCTCTTTTTTTGCCTCTTTTGCTGCCTGCCGAGAATACTCCAACATGATACAACCACCGGCAATGCTGAAAATGATCACCTCCCCCATCAGGTTGGCCCCCAGCTCAATAGCCATTGCTTCGTTCAACTTTGCTACCTTGGTTGGCTTACCAAGATTCATAAGATACATCTTTCCCTTGACCTCCGCCCAATGGTAAACTGCAATTGATATACAAAAATAGGTGAGAAAGTAAACCCAAGTGGTTAGACATTACCGAATGCAACTTTAGATACATGGTGGTAATTTTACTGAAAATCGTCAAACTTGGTCCACTGGTGATAATGTTATGTATGAGCTATAAATACCCTATCACTGCTCCTGATGTAGAAAAAAAAGTGCCTGTCGAGTGAAATTGTCGACAACTAAAGTAATCTCAGATTTCGTTTGATAATAATTTATTACATCTCAAGTGATGACATACACTGAGCAGGTGGTATGATGAAGTAAGTTCTGAAAACCGGATGATTTTTTGCCTGATTGACAAACATTTGGGCCAGTGGTTTGCTGATCTGTTTGATCAGCAGCATGCCCAGTTTAAGGGCTGGAAATACCCCGACGACCATAATCACACCGACTTTGTTCAACGCCCCGGGACTTGTGAATTCTATT
Source organism: Neodiprion virginianus (assembly GCF_021901495.1). NCBI lineage: Eukaryota > Metazoa > Arthropoda > Insecta > Hymenoptera > Diprionidae > Neodiprion > Neodiprion virginianus. The sequence goes on from NC_060883.1 coordinate 15,888, forward strand.
AATTTAATGTATATTATTAATATCGTTTATCGCTACGTATAAACGATCGGCCGATTTGTCTAACTCAAGCTTGGAGAAGTAAAATGGATCGCTAAATACGCCTGCTGATATGCGGCAGCGGGGAAAGTGAAAAAAAATAAATACAGCCAGAACCTAACAGCAAGGCACGACGATTCGTCGGCTGCTGCTACTGCGATGATAAATGGCTTGTCGACTTACGTCAACACTACCCTTTGCCAAAGAAAATTTAGTCCCACAGAAGCGCACGGCCTGCAGGCTATTTTATGAAGCAGAAAAAGTTGCGGTGCTCAAACGAGCTGTCACACCAACATCTAGGTGTCGCTAGCAACGTTTTGCTCGTGTGGCTCACGTATGTAGTATGCATGTAACAAAAAATTTGCTACCATCCTTTCAAACACGGATTAATAGGAAGGAGACAACACTCAAGCACGGCACGGCTCAAAAGTTGGTCCAGCCTTTGTGGCAACGTTATGAGGAATTGTCAGGCAAGGTCCCTATATTATACAGGTCAAGACACGGCGTGGGCAAAAAAATTAGTGAGAATGCGCCAAAAGTTTCGTATGACAATGGATGCTTTCGATTTAGAGCACAATATGACACGGTGTAGACATTTCTGGTCTATTCCTATGCCCGGATTGGCCGCTTACAATGGAAGTTTGTATACTGTGTCACACTGTGCTCTAAATGGAAAGCACCCGGTGTGGTTCTGATTCCTGACCTGTCACAATGATTAACCACAAAATATATATGTACGTGCTTCTATTTATTTCGCAAACGTCAGGACACTTTACACCCGTATTCATAGTCCTTCCTTGAGGAACAAGGATTCCTTGTCCTCATTTCACGTTTCATAGACCTTCCTCGACAGAATGAGGAGCCTTATTGGCCTCCTTCTTTCAAGGCAGGTCTCGAGCTTCCTTGAGGAAACCTTTGGCACTGCGATTGGCTGTTTCGTTTCATGTAGCCAACGCTTGCGCTCGGCGTCTATGCACTTATGACCCGTATGACGCGGATCACAGCCAGTCTACAGGTTAACTTCTTTGAGGTTAAACACTCTCTCATCAACCGACGCGACTTGACAATGAGAGCCAAGTGGTTTAAGTTAGATTTAAATATAGCCGAGTGGCGCTTCGATCAGCAGTTTTACCACCATAAGCAATCTCATATCCCTAAACATGTCTTCCTTCTGGAAGGGAGAGCCAAGTTGTGACTATGAAACGAGGACGCCTCTGAGATTCAAGGAAGCCTTCATCAAGGCGTCCTTTATCCTTGAAATAAGGAGTTACTATGAATACGAGTGTATGGGCGCAACTCGTTAATGCTTAAACTCAAAAAATCGAGCAAGATTGGTCAAAACTGGTTAATGCAGTAATGTCAAGTAAACCCCGGTGGAAAACGCTATAAGATACTTTTGGGCGAACGCGCCTAGAAATTTTTGCCCGCGTTATAGTCAGAAAAACTGGAACACGCCTGTCTTGACCTGGTATAATCTAGGGACCTTGTCAGGGTGCGATTTAGACGCCTGTATATATATACCCGTATTCATAGGGTACGTTCCACTAAACGCCCGCAACGATTGTAACACCCTCTGTATCGTTCCACCTATGGCTCGTGGTCGTCGCGAGCGATCGTTCGACGTCATAGATGACGTCACTGTTCGCGACCACATCGCGCCCACATCGCCCACAAAATATTGGTGGGTCAGAGTGGGCTCTCACCAAAACGTGGCGGGAATTCGAAAAAAAAACAACAATGGCGACGATACAAATAACTTTGTATAATCCTGAAACTGACATTGCAGTGGAAGTGAAAGTGTTAGTGGAGGATGCGAGGCGTGCCGAAAATGGTTAGTGGCCCCTTAATTTTGAAGATAAAAAATAATTTTCAATCGAATAACTTTGGTTTGGGAAAAAATTGCGTTTTTCTTATCCCAAACTCAAATAGAACTTTTTGTTGTGTGCGTCATTTTATTTGTTGAAAAAAATGGAACTCATCATATTTTCTAAATATCAATATAAATAATTATTTGAGATATTGTTTCATTCAATTCCAATTATTTCTTGCGATAGATGTGTTCATGAACAGTCATGTATTTTCATCGTTTCTAATACATTTTCTAACGAACTGAGTTTTTTTATTCCACATTTACACTTTGCAACGGCACTAATGAATAGTGCATTACAAGAAAAGGCCGCAACGGTTGTGGAATTGCAGCAGGAAGATGCTGAAAATACTGATAGTGGTCATTATTTCTCATTCGTTTCATCAAAAACGCAACTATAAATTCACGCGAATCCATGCGAACTATTTACGCACAACCCCCACAGCTGCGCGTTTCCACTATGCCGCCATATTGTGAGCACACAGCGCTCAAATATGCGTTCCACCTATAACATTTGCCTACAACGCCCGCGGCGTTTTTACGTTAGTGGAACGACAATTTCAGCGGTCGTGGTCGATGGCGTTGCGGGCGTTTAGTGGAACGTACCCATAGTCTCTCCTTATTTCAAGGATAAAGGACGCCTTGATGAAGGCTTCCTTGAATCTCAGAGGCGTCCTCGTTTCATAGGGGGTATGTTCCGATATACACTGCGAGCACTGTAAGGTGTGTCGTCAATTTAGTATACTGCGAAGCCGTTCCTTTATAGTTAGCTATACTGTGCTCGCAGTATATAGTGCTCGCAGTGTATATCGGAACATACCCTATGTCGGAACGTACCCTAAACCACTGCTGCTTTTTACTGCTCGTGAAATAGCACCCTTACGCTGCTTTTTCACGTGCAGCAAACAACCGAATGCGGCAGCTGCTAAAATTTTCTGATTGGTCAATGATTAATGGTGTACATACACACATGGATCTTGCTGTACATACATGCATCAAAATTGCTGCGAAGTAGAAACCCATGGTAGAAACGAACGTACTTTTGTTTGCTGCATACACAACAGAAGCCCCCTCCCCCCCCTGCCATCGCCAACACGTATGTATGCACATATGTACGTAGCAGGCAGCCCCTGTGTCCATTGTCACATGTATTTATTACAGGCGACGCAACGAAGTGGCACGGGAAAGATATTACTAGGCGTTCGTTTATTATCACAGATAGTATCGTCAAGTGAATTACGGTGGAGTATGTTGCACGGCGCGTATCATCAGTAGTGATGTACTTCAGGATTTCACGGATGGTGGCAACAATCACCAGATATGAACACGTTGGGATACAAGTACGTCGGTTTTGGGAACAAGATCGCAAATCAGGTTATCCGCGAGTCGCAGCAAAAAGCTCATCCGAAAAACGAAACGACCTCTGGCACATTCGTAATGGCTTTCGTATACTCGGGGACGAGTTTAAACTCTTCAAACGTGAGGTAATTGAACACTTGGAAAGTGATCCGTTGTTGATATATCGAAAGGACGAAATTGACCTCGCTTGGCGGTTCAACGGTGACAAAAAGTCACTCGACCAATGGTTTGTCACCGCCGATAGTGACTATGAGGAAGGTTACTCAAATTGCAGGTGATTATGAGAAATTTGCATTCAGGCCCACGATTCGTGAAACAAGGACCCCAAATATTGCAGCCTAGTTTCATGAATCCGGCACCAAATCGCATAAATATCCAAACTATAACCACTGCAGTACAGTTACGACACGTTGGAATGCTATTCCTCGCCACGAGAAAATCCTTTGAGAATTTCAATAACGATTTTTTTTCGCTTCTCCTATCCATGCGAAGCCTGCAATTGACCAAGTCTGGCAGAGGGCTGTTTTCTGGATACTTGGACAAACGTGTACCAAAAACAGGAAACATCAAAAAGGCAGGATATTGCAACATTAATACTCTACGTGCTCGCAAGTCCTTCAAACGAGAAGGTTACTATGACTGGCATCCCTATAATCATCTGGTAATGCGGGTTAGAGGGGACGGTAGATCCTACATGCTCAACATATCGACAGCTGGATACTTTGATATAACTTGGAATGATGTCTATCACTATGCACTCTACACAAGAGGTGGACCTTACTGGCAGTATGTGAAAATACCTTTTTCAAAATTCTTCATGGCCAGCAAAGGAAGAATCCAAGACCACCAAGAGCCATTACCCCTGCACAATGTAGTTAGCTTCGGAATTACCGCAGCTGACAAGGTGACGGGGCCGTTTAACTTGGAAATTGACTACATCGGATTGTTATTTGATCCAAGTCATAAGGAAGAATGTGCGTATGAAATGTACAAAACTGACGACTACATCGCCGGATATTGATGTAGTTGCACAGACATTAATCTGTTTTTCCTCCATTTCAACAGCTCAGAAATTTCTGTTTGTAATTATAATTCTCCGTGGAGGAAATCAAATTGTAGCCAGGTTCACGTAGGATAATAAAAAATCTCATAAACATATACGACTCTGAATGGATAGACCATTCAATATCTTCTCTCCCTGCTAAGAAGTAACTGTCTCTGCTGAATTTTCTTCATACAGGGTACTAAAAAATGTAAATCGTACAAAACCTAATCATTCATGTCTTCACCGAAATTTAATTATTAGTTGAACTAACGTTCCACGGGCGTTCATCAAGACACCTGCCGGTAAGCCAGGTCCGTTGTTCGTAGTCCAATTGCACGTTACTACCATCACGGCACAGGGTTGCCGGTTCAGTTCGGATATCACAGCTTTTATTAGAATGCCTATCCAGCCATTAGAAAATGTCCAGCTTAGCTATCTCATCCCTTAGGTATAACATCAAACAGAAAATGACAGGAAGAAAACGACTTTCATGTCACCTGCTGGGTCGATTCGGCGTCAAATTTATGCAGTAGAATGTGATTGGTACAATTGATATTACATCCGGTTATACCGTGATCGATTTCGTCAATAGGAAAGCGGACGAAGATTGACTTGGATCTCAACCAGTTTAGTTACTATCCACCTGTAAACATGGCTGTAACTGTTATACACTTTATTGTGACAAATGGGAACGTAACAAACTAGCGAGAATAGAATTTGCATCAATCGTTGTACCAGGATACTATTACTGTAGTGTCCAGATCGAATATCAATCAGTTGATGATGACTTACACATTGACTGCTGATGAGCCATTGAGCCGGCAGTCAGACTGTGGTTCACAGATACGCTTCTCACATGCGGAATGCACAGAATGATTGCAAATTTGGTCTTTGTGATGTGGTTACGCTCGAGTCAACTGGTAGTGTCATGAAGGTGATGATGGAGGGTTGATCTTCCTCTTACGAAGAAACTTGTACGTATCTTTTGATACCAGGTAACTGAGGCCTCCAGCTAGGGTTGTGACGGCTGTCAGGTAGCAAAGGCCTTGCAACAGAGGGTGATCAATGAAATGAAAAACTGGAGCAGCTAAGGTACTACCGACCAGGCACAATTGTACTCCGGTATTTAGTTTGCTAGCCAACGTCGGCGCTAGCTGCACTGAGGCGTACGTTGGGTCAAAATATTTCGCCAAAGTTCTCTGTAAGTAACGCAAAATATCGTCATTCACCAAATACTTGTAATAATTGATATTGCTTGGAGAATACATGTCATTGCTATTCGGTAAGCAGCAAAATTGTTTCGGTTCATTCTGGGAAGATGCGAGTTGCGGTGAGAAAAGTTGAGTATTGGGTATTGACTTACGGGCATAGGCAGTGATCGATATCTGATGAAAGAGGCACCGATTACCAAAAGGATATCTCTGGCAACGACTAAGTAGGTCAGTTGCGCGGGAATAAGTCCGGTCCAGGTAAGAGACAGGAAGAGCGTGCCTATCAGTAACTTGTCTGCTATGGGATCCAAAAAACTTCCCAACTTTGATGCTTGAGATGCCCAAGTTCGAGCTATCCATCCATCGGCCAAATCTGTAACTCCTGCTATTCCAAGCAGCCAGAGCGCAACCTAAGAAGTCAGGACCAACCACTGATTGGAAGTGTTGTATTCAAACGGAATTACTTTGCGGTTATAGAATGAATCGAGTAAAGGTAAAAAATCACCTGGTAATCTTGGGATACAATCAGGTATCCCAGGTATGGCGATGTCAATATACGACCTATGCAAAGAAAGTTTGGTATCGTCCAGATGTTTTCCCGTTCTATAACTTCTTCCATTCGTTCCTTTGTAAGACGTATGTCGCGTATTAGACGCTCTCGCAACACTGTGCGGGATAGAGTTTGCCGTTTGGCAGATAAACGATTGCCATTTGATTTTTCTACATTGCCGTGATAGATTCGATTTCCGCATAGCTTCTTGCATTTCTCGAGAAGGCATCGCTCCAGTGGTGCAAGACAATATCTATTTCTCACCAACATAAATTGGGTCATCCTTGTTACATTTGTAGATGAGTTTAGTTCCGATTATTGTTGTTCGTGTAGGTTAGTCCTAGAATGTGACGAACCATCAAAATGTATTCTGAATAAACTATACTAATAGGGCAGTAAGTTATTGATGGGACTGCTTAGGTTAAGGAGAGATCGAATGACGCTTGTTTCATTATACAGATTCAGATTTAACAAATATTGAATTTTGCACCCAATGATCGACACAACCACCTACGTATGTACCATCATGTGATAAATTATTCCTATTTTTTGGTTTGTTCTTACTAGGGAAGCGTGCCAACGCCGCCAACTAAAGTATAGCGTTCGGGTATCATACATACTTGGCTGTACATTTTGGTATAATACGGTAAGATCAATAGCATGACCGACATGACCGCTGATTACACATCGTTGACGAAACACTAGCCATGAGTCAATTTCCGTAATATGGAGCAATTGTACAAAGTTCTGTAATAATCGTTCAAGACTTTCGTTCTATCGAATTACATATAGCCAGTTGCCGGTCTTGTTACACTGCAGTTGCGTAGGCGTAAAAATCATTTATGTGAATGTGTGCGTGCGTATATGAGAAAGTACAATCAGGGGTTTTCACTACACCCATTCGTATGAGTGGTTAATCTCTCAGGAAGTCGGAGCGGGCGACGTATATGTGCATGCATATATCGATTGTACACATACGATACTAGTGACATTCTAATTAATGTTCACATTTTCTATGCGAAAAAACAGCACATTTCGAATTCTTCTTGTGCATTGCGTCCTTTTCAATCGAAGGAAACTGTCAATAACCTATCTTAAACCAGCGTAACCTCAAACACGCGTTGGTATGATAATTCACTTTCGGCCCCGATCGGCCCGAGGAACCTGACGAGCAAATGAAAATTTGAACTTGTTTCGATTCGATCAGCCAATAAAATCAAATTGATGGAAATAGCCATACCGTAAAAAAAGAGAAGAAAAAATAGGAAACAATTATTGGGTGCTTGCGCACCTGACGTATGCTCTTTAACAGTTTCCTCAGAATTTCACAGTATTGTCAACCCGACGGTCAATTACACAGGATTAGAAAACAAGAGAAGTAGAAATTCATATTTTATAACTTATGCAAACGTGAATTTCATTGTGCCGAAGATACGAGAAGAGCAAAGTCCGAGATAGCAAGGCTGAGATGGATTATTTGAAAGACGTTGACGGGACTCGTACATAAACTTAGAAGCACGAGATTTCACAGAGTTTTGTCACCTAAGGCATGCATGACCTTGAATTCATTAATGAATTTTTATATTCAAATGTAATAGAAATCTAGAGAAGACCTTCAGCCAGATTAACTATGGGATATTTATTTTGGATTTGGGGATCTCTTATGCACGTGGCCATCCTCTGGGGCGTTTTGGATGTCAATTTTCATTCACCCGTGCTGAAAGGTCTACCGCCAATACAATTGCCTTCGGCTCCGCCGGCAAAGAGATTGGTATTATTTGTAGCCGACGGGCTGAGATTCCGTACCTTTATCGAGGACCCACCGCCATACCTGATGTAATTATATTCACAGTTTACCCTTCCTTCTCTGTTCAATTCTTCCACAAGTTTACAGCAACTATTCAGAGATGTGCATGGGTATATTACTAAAGAAAATGGAATGCGGTGAAATAAGTAAATAAACAAGAGAAACCACAGTAGGATAATGACTGAACGAGGTACATGGGGAGTTTCGAGGACCAGAATGCCAACAGAATCTCGACCTGGGCACGTGGCGCTCGCTGCTGGTTTGTATGAGGATCCTAGTGCACTCTTTAAGGGTTGGAAAGAGAACCCTGTGGACTTTGATTCTGTGTTTAATCGGAGCCACCAAACATGGGCTTGGGGTAGCCCCGACATCATACCTATGTTTGTCAAAGGTTAGCAGCATATCGGATATATACTAGTTTCTACTCTGACCTGAAACCCTGAAGTTTCTTTTGACTGGCAGGAAGTGGAGATAAAGTGCAGGGGAAAAGCTATCCTGCCAACTGGCAGGATTTTGATGGAAATTCGGAAGGCATAATTCGTTTAGATTCATGGGTATTTAAAGAGGTTTACCAATGGTTAACGGATAACGAACCAGAGACTAAATATTTGGATCGCATCATCTTATTTCTCCATCTTCTTGGTTGTGATACAGCTGGCCATGCAAATAAACCATATTCCAGGTAATGATCCATCCCATCTAAAATAACATGATTCCTTGTATTTAATACGATTACTACATTGGAACTCCATCAATGTGTTAAACGCAATTTATATTATGCAGGGTCGTCCTCACATTTGTATTCGTGGAATACTTTTCGAGCTCATGTTTCAGGATCAGTAGAGTACTATAGAGTCATAATCAGAACGATTGTTTATTTGAAACAATATAGTACAGCTGTGCCTCTGTCTGACCTGTGAACCTGCGTGTAATATTTTAGGGAGTATCGTGGATGTGTGACTTATGTCGATCGGGAGATTGAGAGACTTGTTCGGACGGTCGAAGAGCACTATGGTGACAATCGCACGGCGTATGTTTTTACATCTGATCATGGAATGACAGACTGGGGTTCTCACGGAAGCGGTTCTCTGGACGAGACCGAAACCCCTCTAGTTGTCTGGGGTTCCGGTGTAAATTCACTCAAGAAACAAGTAGACGTGGAACAGGCAGACATCGCGCCATTAATATCATCTCTACTAGGAATTCCAATTCCGGTCAACAACGAGGTTGATCTTTATCTTATTAATATTATGTGCGCGAGGGGAATGAGATATTTTTCATTACCCTTGTGCACTGTTGATGAGTTCTTGCGATCTGATGTAAGAAAATCGTGCAAGTGTTGGTAGTTAGAAACTAAAAGAGAAAGTACTTTGAGGACCGATGTTCTTGCGATCTGGTGTACGAAGAAAATGCAAGTGGTGCAAGTTAGGTATCAAAAGAGAGAGCACTTTGAGGACCAATGTTCAATTTCTTCCATAGGGTGTTTTACCCATGAAGTATCTGAGAGATGAGAATGCAGCGTATACAGCGGGTGCTTTAATAGCCAATCTCAAACAACTGAAACACCAGGTGAGGGGAAACCGAGTGCTCAGTCACGGATCCGATAGCGAGCCACACCTAAGGGAAACAAGTCTTTCTCAGGGAATTCACCGAGCCGAGTATCTCTTGACAGCTGGCAAGACAATGGAAGCGATAAACGAAGGAAAAGGACTAATGTCGCTTGCCAAGGAATCTCTTGTTTATTTTCGCGAGTATCACAGAGGTCGGCTCATGTTTTATTTGACAATTTCATGGCTGGGATGGATCATGCTGCTCTTTCTCAAAATCACTAACATCTCGCTCGATGAGAATCGCCCAAAATTGGTATTACTCTGGGATGTCCTGTTCGTGTGCACCTCAATCCTTCTCTTTATTGTGCACAGAGGTAAGCGGCCCTAGTTACTTGACTGCCGAATTTTTTACAGCACTTTTGCAGCGGACAAGTTTGTCAAATAATCGAAAGTTTTAGGTACAAGTGGATGGCGTTTGCAAGGGTATGCATTATTGGCACTGCTTTCTTCATGGCTTGCCACTCGAAGTTTCAGCGCTAACCCTTGTCCATCGTTCCGTGGCGGATGGTATTGGATAGGTTGTACGATTTCTTTGACGTCGATTATGTCCTTTGGATTAACGATGAGGTGGATATTCGGAGCAGCGACTCTGTGTATGTGCGCGATACAGGGTGTTCTCTTCAAGGACGCGGATCGTTTTCTTCCCTGGACAACAATCGTTTTGGCCGCCTTTCCGCTACTACCGACCGTAGGCCCCGACACACAGACACATCTCGTGTAAGAATCTGTCAGACAATTCCCTTTGCTTGATCTTTGTCCTGTCTGATAGTCATAGAAAGATGAGCAAGAATTTTACCTTATCCACTTTGAGCATTAAATGGTAATGTAATGTTTCAAGTATTACATTACGTACCGACTTATGGTATATGACGCACGTGACCATGTGTCATGAAAGTAATGCAAGTATTTCTTCAACAGCTTGCTGGCCTTGGTTATTGGAGGAATGACAGTGATTACCGCCGACGATCGTCACATGAATATTTCTCTGAAGGCCGTGGAAGGTGTAAGACTTACAACAACAGCCTTAATATCTTCGGGACTCGTGGATGGTCGAAGCCTCTTGTCCTGGCTAATATTAATCTCTACGCCGTTGTGCATATGCGCTTATCCGGTTGAAGTCAAGGGTAGAATATTTGGAGTAAGTTTGGCATTTTTACCAACCCTTGCCTTACTCTCCGTATCGTATGAGCCACTCTTTCTTATCGCGTTGACGGGTCATCTTCTTTGTTGGCCTATGACTACTGACAAACGTTGTAAAATGTGGGGATTCAAGAAGAAGGAAACCATCAGCGTGAAAGACTTTTTGGTGGCTGGATTTTTTGTATCCTTTTACCTGCTGTATGAGGTGCGAGTAAAATTTAAAGTTGCTTCAAGCTTTGTACACATCATTGGTAATCTTATTTTCAGCTCAAGCACTATCTGCACCTATCAGATTGTGCATGCAAGATATGTCGGAACTTTAGATACTCTTTTTTCTTACATGTTATGTTATTATTCATTCGGACTCAGATGCTGTACGTGCTACTGGGGTTCTTTGGTACTGGAAACATAGCAAGCATTAGTTCGTTCGACCCAACATGGACAAGACATTTTCTTACAGTATTCTCGCCATTCACCATGTGTACTCTGATCGTCCTGAAGACCAGCATTCCACTATTGGTTGTTGGGTGTGGTATCAGGACCCTTGCACCGTCGAACCTTTTCATGACGACAATCCTCCTTGCCGATTGTCTAACACTGCAAGTCATGCATACGGTTACACCCCGAGGTAGCTGGATGGACATTGGTAGTGCGATTAGCAGATTTGTAATCGCAATGACGTTACCTTGTCTGATGCTACTTCTTTATCATATTTCGCGTCTCCTGATGACGTATAGTGTGTGGAAAATCGACCATTCTCAGATTAAGCAACATGTATAGGATTCATAATGTCATGTTACAGTACAGTATGCAGTACATACAAGTGCACCAACCAAAGTATTATTGTATTGATAATATAATATTAGAGATACGTATTTCAGTACAACCTGCGTTATTTTTTAGCTAGTTTTAAATTACGCACAAGCTCGAACCACATCGGTCTTAAACCCCTGCACTGTTGTTGTTGCATGAAATTCAGTAATTCTTCGTGGTGAAAAAGGGGATTTTACACAACTGTATAAAATTACGTATGATGTATGTATGTACTACCGGCCGGAGTAGTGTCGCGCACAGGTGTGTGAGACTGTGAATCGGGAGGAATTGAGTTCAAATCCCCAGCACGACTATGAGGACCCGCGCGAAAACTCTTAACAATTGTCAGTCGGGGGCTGAGTCAGCAAGCTGAGGTTTGAACTCGGCCCAGCTACATCTGGGTAAGGTATTCTGCAGTTTTCCTTGTTTTTTATGCATTCGCGCGGATTTCTATTGAACATCCTAAGCCAGGCTGCGGGCGCCCAATCACTTTCACAAATCTATTGCCTCTCTTGCCCTGCACAAGCCGAATGGCGTACGGGGACATACCGGGTGTATGCATACAGTTTTGGCCAATTATAATGTAGCACACGTAATGGTGGGCAAAGTGATATAAATGATCACATTCATTTTATAATTCAGATAGAGTTCGTATATAATGTGAAAGTATTGAATCACTTGAATGACATACATACGGTAGACACATGAACAATTTTGGAATATGATTAGGGGATACGTTGACGAGACAGGTTTCAATTAGAACTTGAATTCCTTGTACTTCTTGGATGCTTTGGTCTCCTGATTCTGCTGACGTTTTCTCTTGCTCTGCAACAATAACGTATTAGGTGTGAGCTTTGAGTCACTTGAAAGTAACGTATGCACCGCGACTGAGTATACTTGGCGATTATCTTTAAAAGGGTACGCTTATTTGTGTTGGTTACACAACACGTGCAATTGGCTTATAACTGGAAGGACAGCACTGGCAACGCAAATTATCGTAATAGATCGAATAAATAATCTCCCGGTACAGTAAAATGACAATAATTTGTGATTTACAATAATTTCTAATAAAAATTCAGAATATCACCTTTTGCCTTTGTACATGATCTTGAAGCATATCGGACAAGTCCTCGCGTCGCAGGTGAGCCTGGCGCGATCTCATCGTCTCTTCGTAACGTGAAGCCATTGCCTCTGAATCAAGGTCCAGCTCGCTTGGATCAAGCGCCAATTCAACAGCTGCGTCCCTGTCACCTTTACCTTCGGCAGATGTACTACCGCCGACACCCGCTGTTCCTAGACCACCTCCGCCGGCACCCGATGCGCTTGTTCCAACTGCCCCAGATCTACGAGCAGCTGCGATGACGGAGGGGGGTGCCTGACCTCCGACTGCACCAGTCATATCGTACACATGGGTACTTCCCATCATGCTTGCCCCAAGTCCCTCTGCGCGACGCTCCTGCAAAACTTGGTATAGCGCAGGCGTGTCCCCGCCCTCCATTTCGCTCTCAATCTTCTTCTTTCTGAGCTCAATGGTTTCGGGTGTTTCTAACCCCGCCGGAATTGACGCAATACCGCTCGGTGTGACTAAGCCTTCGGCACCGGGTGTAACCAAGCCACTTGCATCTCCGGCATCGCCCTCTTTTCCTTCAATCCCGTCACCTTCGTTACCGTCCTCGGCGTCGTCCTCGTCTTCGTCCTCACCCGACGACTCTGATTCCGGCTCACCCCACATACCGCGATCAACTTCTTCGTCCATCGCATCGACCCCTGGCGCCCTGGCAACACCGAATACGTCTCCGTACAACGGGCGGCCCGTCTCGTCGACGGGTGGCTTACCCCATCCGCCAGCGTGATAACCGAATGCGCATCCCTCGGGTATAGGCGCGTTCAGACCAGGAATCTTGAGGTTTGGATAACTCGGCGGAGGGCCATAACGTTGCATAGCGATCAACCAAGGTGGCGGTACCTTATGACAGTTCGGACCAACCGGCATTCCCAGAGCTGTTCGTAACTCGTCGGATAATTCACCGGGCTTCTTTTCCTTCAGTCTCGTTTCGAATTCCTTACCTTCGTAGTAGAGATCGCCGTGTATAGTCATACGGGGCTTTGTCTGCCACTTGAAAAATGCGTCATGAAGTTTCTGGTAGTCAATGTCTATTTTGCCAAGTTTTGGCCTTGCCCGTTCTCGCATTTTCGCCTTTAAGGTGCGTGTGTCATCCCGTTCCTGAAGGCTCGCTCGCATTTCCGTAATACCGGTACGCTTGATAAAATCAGGCAAATCGAAAGGAGGCTTTTCGATGCCTCGTTTACCCTGTAGGTACTTGCGCTTGAAGCACCAGTGTCTTGGCACAGGTACCGTATTTCGATGAGCTTTTAGCTGCACCAAAAGTTTGGGGTCCCGCGCTGTGACGTCGTGCATCTCTACAACATCTGGACGCCCGACGAGTTGCTTCAGTTCAGCCACACTCAGGCGCGTTAGCCTCTTCAGTTTGCGTTTAGAAAGACGCGGTGTGCCTCCTTCTCCGATGCCCTGGCCTCCGCCCTGCTGATTATGCTGATTCTGCTGGGATGGGTCGTCGTCAAAGTCGTCAATAGGCGGGATTTTGCTAAGTGGACCCGCTGCCAATGTGTTTGTCAATGGTGGATACTGGCCAATGGGCTCAATCTTATCACTTGTTGCATTTTGGCCTATGCCCGTGCCACCGCGAACATCAGGTTCCGTCAGCTTGAACGCGTCAAAAACTCTGGCAAATTGACGATACATTGGTTCCAAGTCATTGATACTCGGGATCTCTTGGATGTACTCAATCTGCGGGTCGTCAATGTTTCTGACCTTGACATCAGGCGTCCTGGTCTCGTTTACATCCTCATTCTTCTCATCGCTGCTCTTCTTCTTCCGTTTCTTTTTCTTTTTGCGGTTCTTGGTTCCCCTCACATCCTGTCTAACCCGTGGTGCGTCTGGTTCCGGAAGTAAGTCCTCCAAGAGAATCGAGTCTGGTAGTAAGTTGTCGCGTAAGTCAGAAGCTGGGTTAGATGGATGTGATGTTTGAAACATTGCATGGCCGTGAGCGCTGTTATCGTGGTCATCGTTCAGATCACCGCCCAGCTCCTTGACTCTCTCAGTTTTCAATGCAAGCGCCTGTTCCAAAGCAACAGGAAGCTTGGTCGTGCTCACTATGTCGGATACACCATTTCTTCCTTCTTTGCACAGGTCCTCATTGTCGCCATCACGCTCCTCTTCGGCCTTATTACCATGCTCCTCTGGAGTTCCAGAGAGCTGCATCTCGATCGGAGGTGCAATCTTTAAATTGAGAAGACTGGGCAACGACGCTTGTGGTATTTCAACGGCAACCGACGGCATTCCCACGGTAGTCAATTTTGGTATAGTCGGGTGTGAATGATGGACAGAAGACGGAACGCTTGCTAGCTGTTTCTGAATCTCTTGCTGTTCCATTTGCCTTAACTGACGAGGATCCAGTATTATTTGCTGTCCCTGTGCCTGAAATATATAGTTTCACTCTTGATTTAATGTCTCAGAAACACAAAACCAGGAATTTTGTACGAAAAAAAAACACGAAGTACACAAGTAGATAAACCGATTTTAATATCATGTAAATTATACTTATGTCGCTGATCTTTTGCCAATTAACCCTAATCAAGATTGAGTGGTAACAAGAGAGTCTTCAACATTGAAGTCAAAAGACAAGGTGGAAAGACCTCGAACAGAAGCCCTGTGAAAGTGCGAGAGCGGGGAAGAAAGAAGAAGCACAGTGAAGGGACATTACATGTCGTTGCGGATCGCTGAAACTGGTTTCTTAACCAATCTATGATTGAACTCATAACTGTAGGCTTTAGTCACTGGTTTGGCCTAGCTACTAGCAGCAGTTTCAAGTCAGTCTAGATTTACGGAAATGCAGTATGTTGAAACAGTCAGTGTCTACATCTCTTCACGAGGTGCGAACCAAGGAATAGGATAACAAATAGAATGCTACGTCTCTTCCGTTGATTGAAGATTGCTAAATACAGCCAGTCACAGGTATTGATTTGGAGCAAGCAAACAGTCACCTTGGGCACAGAGGTAATGCCATCACTAGCCTACATTTATTGTCTCTCTTAGGGGTTTTACAATATTGATCAAGCTATTATCGACAGGAAATTTCTATACCCAACCTTCCCTCGAAAACTCTCACTTAGTCGCACCGAGCATCAAAATCCGATTTATCTGGCTGGCTATATCAGCAACCTTCGGTCAACGGTAGATAATACGTTATTATTGACAGACTCGACACTAGAATTTTTCACCACTTCATATAAAGACATTACGACATTACTGTAAGAAGCGATGTATGGTGGATGAAAAGTTATTATTGAGTTAATTTCATAAGGATTACTAACCTCATTCCCAAGTGCTCCATCCATTTTATACGTGTATGCGTACCCTTAAACGTACTATGTACACCTCTGCCCACAGCAAAGTCGCCACCTACATTCGTCGAACCTCTCTGCTTCTGAATTACGGTCAATTTCGCAGTATTTCTCGTAAAATTCAACCAAAATTTCAGTGCAAAACCAGTCCTATCCTAGTAAAGTAATAATCGTCGCTTATTCGAGTTACTCGTAACACCAACTATTCACGCTGTCATTTGTATGCCTAACACTCCTAACCTCTACATACGAAATCCTATGCCTTCTTCGTTCTTCCTCTTCTTCTTTCCTGAACGGCTATTCGCCAGTCCGATGACATGTGCCAATGCCTTCCTCGTTTGCCGAATAATCTTCAAAAAATTGCCTCATCTACACCTCTCGAAGTCGTGCTGTAGCGTCGGTAACACTGCTGCTGACACAAGGGCACGTTACACGGAGGGTTGCAGAGATGAATTCGTCATGTTAGGCGTTGACTGATGATATATTGCTCAGTCAACATGTTGGGTGTCCAAAGCTTCTAGATCGCAACGACTCTGGTGGTCATAACAGGGATTGAATAAATCTTCCTTCACCAAAGACTACACACCCCCCACCCCAAAAAAGTGCCGGAGTTTCCAGACCTGCGTCTACAGATCATGATCCAAACAGACAAATGAAGCCGAATAGCACAAATTTAAATCTACCCCGTTCCGTTCATTCATATGGGATTCCGGCGATCCGTACGTACCTACGTGAGACGGCACCATGATTGCATCTACTGTGCTTACATTCTGCGATCGGATCTAGTAACTAAATTCTAGAATTATCGGGGAGTGGCTAACCGACGTCACATACGCATACGGTCCAATCTGCGGGCTCACGAGGCACCAATCAAATCACAAGATTACACTCACCTTGTGACAAACTGGTCGCAACAGTTAAGTTGAAACCGCTGCGCCGCCCTACCGGGCTGAAACCGTAGCTTTGAGATTGCTCAAAACTGTCAATTCAAAATTCAAATCAATCAAGTAGGAAACTGTTGAATACGATCGTTTAAAAGTACATAAAAACAGAAATTGCGTTGTTTCTTGCTCTGCATAGTATAGAGTAACGAATAAAGCAATAATCAAGACAAAACCTATTTTACATCGCACTAAACTCTAACCTGACATTTGCGTCAGGTGGACCGCACGCGCTTGCGGCGTCCGTTTTTACAGGGTAGGTATGCGGTGTGCAATGGTAATAAATATCAGTATTCAGTGATCGTGTGCGTTGCCCGGCGCACAGGGTCGCTAAGGGGGCGGGACCGCTGTTGTTTGTAAATAAAAAGTTTTCCGTATTTCGCGACAGCGCTACCCTGACGACTTAGCTACTCGAGCCATGAATTCTGTCCTACAGAAGATTTTTTTACCTTATAAATGTATAAAGCATATTATAGAATTACGAATTGAGCGAGTATGATTCTTGCTGGGTCGGACCATTTTCTGACGGGTGAGTCCACTGTTGTCTTGCTTTTCACCAGATTCGTACACAGTCGTTTCCACATTTCCTGGAACGCTCGCTAACCCAATCAACTACCCACAATTCTTGGTCCTTGTTACTGTTTCAAAAATTTACCGTAGTGAATGGACTGATATCAGCATGCTCAATTATAATGTAACATGCACACGCAGATATGTAACTTTCAGTTTTACCGTCATACAAGCAATGTAATCAGCTATACATGCATTACAACTGTAATTCTCATTGCCTTTGCAGTATCGGTCGAGACAGCGGCGTTTCTCGGTGCTGTCGCAGGATTCGGGGCTCTCCTGCTGGTTCTCTTCCTTTACTTGTCACGGAAATGGTGTTTCACATCTTCCCCACCTGCTACTTACTTTGGTGGCGTGTGCGTAC
The DNA here is from genome assembly GCF_021901495.1 of Neodiprion virginianus. Lineage (NCBI taxonomy): Eukaryota > Metazoa > Arthropoda > Insecta > Hymenoptera > Diprionidae > Neodiprion > Neodiprion virginianus. Next base: position 33,626 of record NC_060883.1, read on the forward strand.
CTTTTTGCCAGTCTAATAACAGCTCGTCATCCCAACTCAGCACGAATCTTGGTAACTCAAACAATTTAGCAACCATTGAAATGGATTTTCTATGATTTTCTCTTGCGCTGCGCACATCTCCGATTGTCTCAATTATTGAGTCTGATTGTTGAGCAGTAAATAAAAAAAATGTATTACCAATGCAAAGTATTACAGAAAGGAAAAACTATTCCCATCATTTAATAGGCAATAGAATGATTGAGATGTCAAAAGTTATTACTGAAATTAAAATAGTATTACTTCCACACCTGTACTGCAACTCAATTTTGACCCAGGCAAAACATTGGATTTTCATTCGGATGTGGAGACAAGTTCAGAATCTGAGGAGGAAGCATTGCGTCAGCCTAATTTTGGATCTCATCTCTCACGTGACAGCCTTGCCATAACAGCAGATGGTCCCGGGGCAACAGGCAAGTCAAGTTCTAACTTGTCTAATAATTGCTGTTTCTATAAAAACCTGTTCATCCTTTGCATGTACAAAGTGTACACAGAAATTGAATCAGTCACTTTTTATTATATTTGACACGATATTCATTCCTTAAAAAATAACGCAGATGTTGGAAAGGTATTGAGCTGCGGTGGTACAGAAGAGAAATCACTTCTGGATCGGCAACAGGTATGCCCAATATTCGGTTGACATTATATCCTACACTACATTGGGTAAAACAGTTCCGCGAGAATCATGCGTCGGAATTTGTCTCGCACTTCCATTTTTTTCTAGCACATCGTCAAAATATTGGAACAAGGTTGGAAATCATGCACAGAAATTTACACACCGTAATATCGGTGAGAATGAGTCATTAACCGACATATTGTGAATTATAATCAAATTTCTTAGTGTGTAGTTGAAGTGGGTACCCCCAATGTGATTGGAACCGAAGAAATGGACATTAAAGATAAAAGGGAAGAGGAAAATAAAGCAGACCTGCAGCAATGTTTGAATCATCACAAGGAATCTCCTGTACCGATTCAAGCGGAGGAAATTCACAGCTTGGAGGTGGCGTTGATATACGACGCGCCGATGCGTGAAATGACGGTCTGTTCGCCATATAAAGACACTCATTAGTAACGGCACTGACAATTATCCGATAATCAGAAAATAGATATACAAAGTCAGATTGCCTCATGGGATCATATTGGTTTAAAGGTAATGTGGCATTGTTTGTTGCAGGTTCAAGTGCTGCAAGGACGGAATTATCCGAATATGATAGGTGGTAGTCAGGTTCGTTTGGTTTTGTTGCCATCTAAGAAACAGAGACGCAAAACAAGAGTCCGTCAAGGGACTACGCCGCAATACATGGAAAGCTTTCTGCTACATCGTGTTAATCCTGAAGACGTGAATGGGATGGGTGTCAGGCTGAGGGTGTACTGGTGGACTGGGCGTATACGGAGGGAGAGATTGCTTGGAGAGGCAAGGGTTTCTTTTGACCAAATAAATCTGCAATTGGAAACCACACTGTGGCTACCCTTGCAACGCCCACCCCAATCTTTATCCACGGTAAAAATTTACTTTTATCTGATGTTTATACCACATTACTCATGTGATATGACAAAGCTGGCTATGTATGTACATACCCACGTACGTACATGTACAATATAGCTGACTATCGGCAAGGGGATGGAAACTCGAAAGAAACCCTTCAGTAGAAATGCTAATTTTGCATTACATTGCAGACAAGTAATTATTGGATAAATGAAACAGTATGAAAAAAAAAATATATATTTTTACAATCGTAAATAGGTTCAGGATTGGGGAACAAGTGGTAGCTTGACCCGCAGCGATTCCATGGGTTCGCAACAATCTGTTCGATCGTACATTACCCCGCCCTTGGTACCGCTTTACGGTAACGGAATGAGAGGTGGAAGCATAGCGGAGATCTTACTTGGTCTCGCCTACAACGGGACGACTGGACGATTATCTGTGGAAATAATCAAGGGGTCGCATTTTCGAGGGGGCGGCGGCAATGACGCTAGACCGCCGGACACTTATGTCAAACTGGCTCTGGTGGACAGCAACGCTTGTGAATTGGGTCGATCGAAAACCGGTATTAAACGGGCGCAACCCAATCCACTTTACAAGGAAACATTTGTATTTCAGGTAGTTATTTTGTGCCTGCCTCAAAAGCTCAACAGTTCATAGCATTCACTGCCTATATGAAATGCATTTCAGTAAATCGCTGTTCCATATTCAAATACATTCGCCCACAGGTTGCCTTGTTTCAATTGGGGGACGTAACTCTCTTTTTATCCGTCTACAATCGTCGCAGAGGCGGCATGGGACGAAAGGGACGTGAGATGATAGGTTGGCTTTGCCTGGGACTAAACAGCTCGGGACCGGAAGAATTGCAACACTGGAACGACATGCGAATTGCTCGTCAAGCAACATTCAATGCTCAAGTACAGCGATGGCACGCCTTGTTACGACCTTGAGCAAAATCACGAATTCTAGGGATCATAGGTATACGACGATTCGGGCCGTATTGTTTCTCACATCAAATAGTAATTATACACTGCCGTGTGCCGGTTCTTTTTTTTTTTTTTTTTTTCTTTAGGCAGGCGACTGACGGACGACTACAAAGTCGATGCAGGAATAATGCTATAATACTAATGACTTAAACTCGTGTACACGTTTGAGAGCCTAATTTTCGTATTATACACTTGCACACGGAAGACACAAAATAATGGTAGTCTCAGTTGGTTCCTGATTCCATCTTGGATGTATACCGTTGGTAATTTTTATGACATTCTACCTACAACTACTCTATGAATTCTACTTACAGAAAGTTACACATTCCAAAATTCCAAGCCATTGATAGCTACGGCGTGTGCTCGGCTGTTTCTATTTATTTGTGCCTCCTAGTCACTCAGATAGTACACCACGTATTTAAAGATCACTATTTAAGCAATCTAAATGTTGTACATTAATTTGTTATTAAGGATTGTTTTATACCGCTATGCTGCTTGAAATTTCGTCTATTTCGAAAATTATATGTGAAATAATGTAAAATTTTTATTCGTAACCTGCTGCATTCAATGTGTCCGATAATCAAAGATACGTGCTAGGGTGTTCGTTAAGGTCATTTTTGATTGTCGAGCGGCTCACTCCCCAAACCGATTCCAAATAATTTAAAAATAATTCCCTCATCTTTTACAGGATTTTCATAGCAACTCTAACCCGTACCTGCAAGAGGTTTGATTTCCCCATTTAACCTTTTCAGGGGCACATCAAATCTACCAAACGGATGTCGATAAAACTTGGTATAGGGTGATTTCATTGGTCACTGATAACGAATTTTAACTCAAAATTTAAAAATTCAAAATGGTGGATCCAATATGGCTCATCGAATGACTTTTAGTACTTTGGTCCGCCATGGTGGAATTTTGATATTTTGATTACAGATTCGTAATCAGTGACCCCAGAAACCCTCCTATACAAAAATTTTTTCGAAATCTGTTCGGTAGATTCAATGTAGGTGATAGGGGGATAGCCCCGAACAGTCGCAAAAACGACATAGTTATGATGTATATATGTCGTTTTTGCAAATGTCCAGGCCTGCCCCTGAAAGGGTTAGATGGGGAACTCCACCCTCTTGCGAGCAAGGGATAAAGTTGAGATGAAAATCTGAAATAATTAGGTAATCATTTGTGAATTATTTTAAGCGAATTTGGGGGTCGACCTGGTGGAAAATAAAAAATGACCTTTTTAAGAACCACCCTATTACACGCATACGCTATCTGTAATATTTGCAAGAAGTAGCTATTTTATTCACAGTACCGGATACAAATTTACGCCAGGTCATTGAAAGAAAAAGAAAAAATCAGTTACATCATGTGGAAGATCTTCTATGCGAAATTTAACCTGATAAGTTTTGACACATTAGTAACTCACTTGTACGATAAACACTATAAATACTAAGCAGATAGCACTGGTATAGCTGATACAAGATTTCAGATTTAACGATGTTACGAGCGTTTCTGGAACATAGAGGTCGCGGTAGAGCAGATGATATTGTAACATCTGGACGTATGCAAAAAAATTGCACTTTGTCTAATACCTGTCAAGAGATTCTGTAGCTTGCATGTATTTTTAACCAATGAAATCTAATCAATTGTCTACTGCACAAAATATCATATATATTACCTTATCAGTTTTATGAGGTGTCGCAATGAATTGAATCGTTGTTCAAATCGCGTTTTATAAAAGTTTACTCCAGATTGATTATTACATCGAAAATGGCAATGCCACAACATCGATGAGAATAAGGAAATTGGCAATTGTTAATATTTCCGTAGGCTTGTAATAAAAGAAATGATCAAACCGCATATTTTTCTATTAGTTCTTGTTTTTTTCGCGCAAGCAATGCTTCCTGTATGTCCGCCTGTGATGGTATATTCCTCTGAGATGTCGGTTCCACCTCATCGTCTTTGGCATTTAATTTGTTGTTGCTCTTAACATCCTGCCATTCCTTTTGCACCTTTTCCCTAGCTTCCTTCTCCGCTCGTTGTTCCAGTGGTAGCAGAATACCGTCATCGTCATCCCTATACCCATAATAATCTGCATCGATGTCCTTCATCAGCTCGGCACGTGTTTTCCTTGGTGGGGGTGGTGGCTCCTGTTCAAATAACTCGCGAACCCCGGGGAGTTCCTTAGCCGCGCCAAAATACTTATATCCGCGATTGCCAGGCACCTACGGAAATCATTCACATATTTCATAACGTGCCAAAAAAACAAATTGTTTCTACACAATAGCAATGCCCACTGAGCTAAAAATAATTTGAGCGCAATTCGATTTGATCAGTAAAAATTAATCGGTTAGTCGAATGTTTCATATTTTTTTTAAACGGAACATACGTAACCGAAGTTGTGTAAATTTCATTATGTAGTCTTGATGGCAGAAAAGTTTTTTCGTTAGTTTAGAGTTTCAGTTAAAAATATTCACTTATCTTTCACTTGTGATATAAAATAGATAGCCACGGTTGGTAAGTAAGACAATGATAGTATCTAACACTTTAATCATATGAATTGATATTGTATTGTATCATTCATGGGAGTAAAGAAGAAAATTCAGTCATGTAGGAAAATAATTGAATCGGTCGCTTAATCGAGTTTTGAAAAATATCGATTACACTCGATTAATTGCGAAAAAATAATAGATTCAAAACGAAAATTGATTATTGTTAGTGCACTTTTATACCACAGTGCTTACCTCCCGACCTTCGTGGTCCAACATCCGCGGACCAACTCGCGAATAATCCGGACCTCCGAGTTCTTTAATTTGTGCCTCCCAGTGTCGCTTCTCTCGCAGCAATTTATTGATCTCATCATTCAAATCCCTTATACGAAATTCACCGAGGCCGGCATTTTGAATTTGAGCCACTTTCTTAGCAACCTCCCTAATGATTTGCATCCGCCATTTCTCAGCCTTGCGCAAATCTCTACATTCCGAGGCGAGGTAAGGTCTTCTTTCTTGCTCTTTTCTGATACCTTCGCCACTTTGAGCCGCTCGCCATCTTGCGAGGGTTGTCCTGAAGAAGAAACAGGTTTAGCCAGGTAGGATTTTAAAATGTAAAATCATACAAATGTGCAAATAAGAAGAACAATCATTGTCAGCGAATTTTTTACTTACATAGCCTTCTCCGCATTTCGTGCCTGTAAGAAAGTAATGGATAGCGTGTATTCATACGTCAATAACGGACATATTATTTCAATGAAAGTGTTACGAACCATATCGATGGAGAGCAAGCGGAGGGATTCAGACGATCTACTTATTCAATGAAATCGACGTCGTTCAGCACATCGGCCCATATCATAACACGATGCGATCCGTACGTAGCATATTTGCCAAAGCGACGTTATCAACAACGCGATAGTGGATCGCTGGACAGGTTAGGTCAGAATCACCACTAGCGACAATTGTCGATAGGAGGCGTTAACGATAGCGATAATCGTCACTAGAGAGTTACGGAATCCCGCTACAGGCCCGGTTAAGGTTTCTTGTGGGGTATTTGTTACGTTCCGTGTTGTGTGAAACATTAATGCAGATCGGACCGATGCACGATGCACTAAAAAACTAACTCCGAAACGACTCGGAACAACAAATCAGATCGACGAAAGTCGAACAAGATCCAAAACTAAAGTTAACGGCGACGACGACGGTGGTCGACGGCCAGTGATATTCGGTTGACGGGTATAAACACGGTCTTACATACAGGGTCTGGAAACTCTGGTGGTGGGGGTATGTCCTCTTATTGAAGCACCGGCCGTTTCGCCTAGTGACCACGACTGTCGCTGCGATAGAGGGATTGAGGCTGTGCGAGAGAGATGGAAACAGTTTGGTGACTGTCCGTGGTTTTGAAACCTTTTTCCGTATCTCTCACACAGCCTGAATCCCTCGATAGCAGCGACACTCGTCGTCACTAGGCGAAACGGCCGGTGCTTCAATAAGAGGACACCTCCACCATTTTTTGAACGAGTTTCCAGCATAGGTTTCCAGACCTGTATATAAGACCGTGGGTATAAACCACGGAGTAGAATACTCCGTGGTATACACACAAACTGAATATAGGAATGCTGGACGTGAAAAGGAACACGCGGATCCTGGACCGCCGAGGTTGGTTCGCACGTCCCACGGCCCGCGCATCATCGCGCATGTAATAAGACGCGCGCGCGCACACACGGAAGATTGCCCCCCCCCCCACTGCCAAAAGAGGCGAACCAAGTGGACCCGCCGGGAGAAGGTAATTTCATTGCCTGTGCTTATGAGAGGAGAAAAATTGGAAAACTATGGAACAATTATCGACAGCGGTACGAGTACCAGCGTGTAGATAAATACGAAATCAGCTTTACGGGTAAGAAGATACCAAGAAGCTCGAAGACACCTCACACATGTGCAAACACCGCCGTGGATTCACTGTGTCGACGATCCTTGTCTTCGCGTGCGGATGAATAACAAGGAGTGTTGAGATATATTCCCGTGTTGATGGTGTCTCGTTGAAGTCGCAGTGCGTTGCAACGACACGCCGGTGCCCAAGGCGTACCGTAACACATTTTCCAGGAGCACATCATCTCGCACAGTGTGGGGTTTTCTACTCGCGCTTACGGACACGCTGTGCAACGACAGCACGCACGCACACGCACACACACACACGCGCGCGCGCGCGCTCACACAGGTCAGAATCGCGTGTTGTACATGACCGCTGTGCCAGAAGAAAATAAACAGCTACATACCGCGGCGGGTGAACGAGAGAGTACGCACGAACAGGCAAGTGCGGCTGATCGTGAGACGTCGTCGGCGGAAGGCCGGCCGCGAGAGGCGGAGAGCGAGAGATCGGCTGGCGAAGGCAGCCGGGGGTGGGGGGGTTGGTTAGACCGAATGATAGACGGCAAGAGACGTGCGTGTGTGCAAGAACGAACGACGAACTAACGAACGAACGAACGAACGAACGAACGTACGAACCAACCAACCAACCAACCAACCAACCAACCAACCAACCAACCAACCAACCAATCAACCAACCAACCAACCAAACAAACAAACAAACAACCAACCAACCAACCAACCAACCAACCAACCTACCTACCACGAAGATACCTACCAGCGAGCGAACGAGTGAGCGAGCGAGCACTGTGGACGGGCGGGCAGATGCGTGGGTGGACGACTGTTGTCTTGTGGGCTGTTGCTGCAACTCGGTCATTGTTCGACATCGACGGCAAACTAAATCTACCGGCTAACCCTTCGGATACGAAACAGGGCACGGGTACACGACGCTCGATGCCGAACGACGACCGATAGTGTTGACCCTGAATTTACATTGGCAGCTCGGCGGTGGCGGGGTGGGGGCGGGGGGGGGTGGGGGGTTGGATAGACAAGACTGTCAACGATCGGACCGGAGAGATACTCTGGAAATTCAAGAGCTTGTCTCGCACTGTCTTCGTCGAGGACTTACAACCTGTCCAGCGTCTCGGACTAAGTCAATCTTGTTGCCAGACCCAGCGCCGCAAACTCGGCCTGGCCATTGGCGAATCAAAAGTGGAAGGACGACGAACGGACCAAGTGTGGCGACAATTAGCCAGACAGCGCCATGGAAGGCTGAGCGGCAGGATGGTTGGTAGCGGCGGTGAGTCAGGATGCGGGAGGAGCAAGCAGAATGTCACGCTCGGGTCACGGGTCACGTGAGGGGTGTAGCAGAAATGTGCTCGCGCGATTCTGCGACCCTCTACCCAACCCTCACAAAAACAAACGGAAAGAATTCTTGTCCTAAGCAAAATTGCCATGACCAGGTCGGCGTAGATAATCATCTACTTCCAACACCCGGGGGACGCCTCAAGTTCTTTAAGGATGGAAAGTTTATACTGGAATTGTCGCATAGGATGGATGGGGATCGTACCACTTGGTTCCCTGTGCCTAAAAAAACATTTTGGCCCCCGGCCAGCACTACACCCCATAGGCACGAAAGCTCTACGTCTCTCAGTGGTAAGGTTCCTACTGTTTAATCAGAGCAATATCTTTAAACATTTTTACCACTCATGATTCAAAAGTGTGAGAAATTCTGTCCAACCTCTGTTGTCTTTTATAAACATCAATGTTGCTTTTCAGTGTCAGATGACAATTCATCGGTACAATCGAGCCCCTGGCAACGAGATCATTGTTGGAAGCAAGCAGTACCCAGGCGTGGCATATCTTCCCAGCTGAGTTTCTACTATCGTAGATATCCGAAGAACCGATTACCCGTACACCCACGGCTGTTAGCCAAAAAACGGAGGAATCCCCACAATCCTGTGTCCTTGACTTTGAACACTGATACCAATGCAGTCGTTTCGAAGGTAACCCGTACAATGAATGGTACCTTGCCTGGCAAAACTTTAGCGGTCGTTGTGGATAGGTTGACCCGTCTTTTGGATCCCAATGTTGTATCACCTCGTAAAAGAATATTGCGAGAACTAGAACGAGTTACATTGGGAGATCACGCTTCGAAGCGCCGAGCAGCTGCTCAGGCACCCACCATCGCGGCGCATCCCTCCTCTCCCAAGCAACTGTCGTCTTACAGTATAACCAGCATTTTGGGAGAGGATAAGCCCAGTGAAGAGCCAGGTTTCTTGCGAACCTTACTCAGGCCTGAAGACAAGCAGGTTTTCAAGTATTCCTTGAGCCACACTTACCCCAGATTACGTATGGACAGTTACGTAACACCAGGGGGGGCAACACAGGTTAACCATCCCATGTACGGGATATCCATGCTGCCGCCCGGGCCTTGCCGAGCTCCAGCGTGGATGCCCTATGTGCCACCTGTCCACTACCCGCAGCCTATGCCACTCTACGCACCATCCCTGACCCGGCCACCATTATCGAACGTTCGTCGCTACAAAGACTACGGGGAAGAACCGCTTTCACCTTCAGGTGCACATTTCTACTCGTTCTACAAAAAGCGGAACACTTTGATATTGTTCTTAACAATCGTACGACCTCTAATACTGTTTCGTTTAGTCTACAGACATAATTGTGCATTTTACCAGTGCGCTCGTAATTGTTTACCTCGGGAATAAAACCAAAAGACTTTCAACAATCGTCGATCAGATGTGTGACACTCAATTTGTAACATGTCTACGTTTGTTTCAGATATGCCCCTGAATCTATCAAAGCACGCAGGTTGAATCTCGGAACATGGTGAGCTGGTGCCTTAAATCCACAAATGGAACTGCATGTATCAACACTGCCTGTGCAACGACAACGTTATTTTTCTAGTTATCTGTGAATTTTTTTGTTTGTATTTTATACTTGCCTGCATGTACTACTCACCTGCGACGTTTTACCCGATGACTTGCAGTTTGTTTGAAAGTTTCAGAGCATAACCAATTCTTGGGATTGACACAACTATTTCACTTAACTCAAGCACATGAATAAATGAATAACGTTTGCGAAAACTGCAGAAATCGGAATGCAACAGAGCTGTACTTCGCAGTTCCATTAAGACAAGGGCACCTTGCCTGAACTATTCTCCCCAACTTCTGTTCGAAGATGTGCATTCGGTAATTCTGTCGCGCATTAATTGAATGGTAGCAGTTCCAAGTATCGGTACTAAGAAGTTAATTGTCGCGCTACATGCTCACGCCCTGTATTTACTTCTTTCGATACACAGACTTGGTAAATGTACAAATTTGCATAAGGGCGTTCGCTTATGCGCGACAACGCAGTCAATTGCTGGGAAGTAGTTGTCACGTATTCAAACTTATCTATTGGTCATCCAATTCCAAAACTGCTCTCTCCCACGTATACCAAGTCCAATACTAAAGTAGAAAAACGCTTGTTTAAAAACAGTTTCGGCGTTGTTACAATTTTGTCGTACAATGAAAATGCTGCGGGGACACTGTTTTAATTGACCATATGTCATCCGCATCTTCCTCTGAGCACTATTTTGTTATTACTATTACCTTTGATCGGCATTGTTATTACTATCATTATCATTCTACTACTACGAATATTACAATTACTAGCTTGTTGTTGTTGTTGTTATTATTATTATTATTATTATTATTACTATTACTACTACTACGACTACTACTATTATTACTGTCGTCTTCGTCGTCGTCATGCAAACGAAACATGTCTCAAAGTATAGGTTTGTGCGCGGTAAATGGTGATAATGACATAAATTCATGTACAGTACAGATATTACCTATATCTAGAATATTAATATTAGATTTAGAGCGAATTATAGATTTAGTTACTTCAAGGCATTCATTCATCAGCAAATTATATTTATACCTATACTAGTACAGTAACAGAGAATGAAGATTCGGTAGTGACGAGCGTGGAGTGTGCCTTAAACTGTGAAAAAAAAACAACAGAGTCTAAAAAATTGTGCTCCTTCTTCCCTGTCTTCGAAAAACTACAAAACAAGTTTGATACGCTATATCTCACATGCTACATCATAATGCAAATACATATACATAATAATTATGTAAATACATATGCGTTATTCGGCGTCAACCACGTAAATTCGTGCATGCATCTTACCTATAAAACATTACTATTTATTTTTACGTATTACGCTGAAAGTGAAAAAGGCAAGCTCGCCCAGGCTCCAATAATTAATTTTAATCTTTATTATTATATCACATGGAATTTCGTAGCGATGAGAAAATATACGTATGTGTGTATACGCGCGCGCGCGCACGTGCATGCATACACACACACACACACATAGGTATATAGACATACATTACAATTTAGTTGTATGAGTACAAGCTGCGAGCAATTGTATAGAAAGACTAATTTCATAAATATTAATATTTCGTATACTATGATCTCCAAGTTTTTGGCAATCACCTGTCTGGTCGATTAATTCAAGTTGCTCATATCCAATATGTCCGATATGGCACACAGAATCTATGCAATCCATGTATGGATATTTTACGCAAAAACACTATCGCTGTATCCTGACATCGACATTTTTTATGGTATCGTGGAACAGATTATACATTCAAGCTATTTCCATATATGCATGTACATATTGTAGATGCATTGTGAATCACAAATCTACCCGGCAGACGTTTGTTTGCAGAGATCGGCACGCTGTTCAGTAATTTCATGGATTCGGCCAATAATCGAATGGTGTTTGTGATTAGTAAAATAATCGGATGAACGGAGCCCTTTCTTCTAGTACACTCAAATTCATTATAGTCTGTCCTAAAAATTGCAAGTTACTTTTCGATCTTTCTCAAGTTTCTACAACAATAACCATGGCTTTACACACACACACACGGACGGACGGACGTACACTTATGAGCTTCGGTTTGGACATCTATTTGCGACGTGGGAAGTAAGGGTATGAGAAAAAAGCCAGCACACCGTATCTAAAAATTTTTGTTACATCAATACCTCTGTCTTGACAAGTATAAAACTGTTTGGTTAACCATTCTAGATCATGTAATGACATTTTTCATAGTAATAACAGTAATAGCGACAGTTGCAGCAAGAATAGATGAAACAATATGATTATTAATTATCATTATTAATAGTCTTATTAATGTGTAATGGTACGTTATTTGTAACTTCGTAATGATCATGATGCCACTGCGATTGTTCCCAATTTTTCGGCATTGAGTCAGTGATACTAAATTTTCTTAGGCGCGCTATTTCCTTGAATTCTGGCTGCTCTTTTAGCTTCCATCTGACGCTGACGTGCTAATTTTCGTTCCTCCCGTTTCTTTTTTGCCTCTTCGAGTTTAGCATTACTTGCTGCAAAAATTTCATTTACATCCATGTTATACGTACACACAGAGTAAATGAATAATACAGATTCGATACGACATGCGAGTCGCGCGCATCTCCGGATCTCCCGTGTTCCCGATGAGTTATACTCATTGTCAAATAACATTGTCCATCGATGGCAATTAGACGTATAATACACAAAGTAAAGATATTGGAAATCATTGGCGATTTGGTGATTGTTGAAATTTTTAAATATCTCACCAGACTGTTCAAACGACGGGAATTCTTCAATCGGCTGAAATTCAGAGTCTTCCCAGCCTTCTTGTCGGCTTCCATCGTATCCGCCCTTGTCATCTGCTTGACTTTCCTCCTCCTGTGAAACATATGCTACAGTGGCCCTCATCTGGATTTCCCTTGCGATTCCACCGGGAAGAGATGGTAAATAATTGAAGTTTATAAGATACATAAGGTCATAAAAAATTCGAGGACAGGAACCTGCGTTAGGTGATACTGCACACAGGAGGTAGACACTGTTAGTACAGCATTTATCATAGCTGCTTGTGTTTTTCGTTGGTACTTACAATCTGAACGACCGTTGTTGACCAGATAGCAAGTAAATCATATCACACGCACTCTTAAGAAATACTCATCAACTACTGACCGGTTCTTCCTCAAGGTTCTCCCACTGAGGGTCATGAACTTTCGATGCAACCGCAGAAGATTGAGTCTTAGCCATAGATGCTGCAACATTCGGTGTGGTTACAGACTGCTGTTCCATGTCACCCCAGTTGTCTGCCTCCCAGCAATCCCATTCACAGTCCGAATTTGTATTTCCAGTACTCTGGGGATCTTGATCCTGATCATGATCCAACGAAGTCATGCTTGTCGCGCTACTGGTCGTCGTCGTCGTACTCGCACTGCTCTGGGAACTGCTGGCCTGCTCTGTGCCAATCATTTAGGAATAAAGATCATTATTTCCCCTTGGCATTCCTATTTTGTAAGCGTGTCCCCATAAAGCTCAATCCGTATTTGTTATAAATATAACACGTATGAATATCGCTCCCTTGTCATAATAAGCTTTAAGTTAGGCAAACGCGTAATGTAATGGGACGAACCAAGCGAGGCTGGTTTGCTAAGCAAAATTCTTGATGCTTGCGTGTTGGATGACTTTGGTGTGTCAGATTGACTGCGATAGAACTTAGCTGTAACAGCGGTAACGGCCCACCCTGCCCACGTAGCTGCAGCATTGCTCAAACTCGGTGTGGCCGTATTGACGTCCGCTTCTAAAACAGTTTCGCCGGTTTATACATCTCAGGCTTGTTTGCCAGTGTCAATGTTTACCCATAGATTCGCGAAGTCCGGGATCCTCGGAGACTCGTTCGAGCTTAGAAAGAAATCCCCGAATTGTACGAAAAGCATTTTCTCTTACACCTTTGTCCACATCGGTAGCAAGCGGACAGAGAGCCGGGAGTATTCGGTTCGCAACTTCTTGTAGAAGAAAATATTGTTGCGTCGCAGCTAATGCCAATATACTTGCGCTGCGCGCAGGAGCAAATGAATCCCTGGTACCTCTGACAAAAGCACCGATGAGTACCTTGAAACAGTGGCAAAGATGTAACAATGATAAAATATGACAAGCAACAAACAGGGTCCGTCATTCCTTACTGCTCGTAGGGGATCCAAAAGCACGGAAATAACTGATATTACCTCAAGTTTGTATCGAAATGGCTTTGTGAGATACCAGAGTAGGCACGAAGTCAGTACGAACGAAAATCCCGTAATGTGGCTTTTAAGGAAAACCAAGGGGTTTTACTCGCGCTTACATATTCCATACGAGTTGTAAAGAATGAGCGTCCGCAGTATAGAAGTAATTAGTTTATCCAAATGTTTATAAGAATTTAGGAAATCTGCAACTACTTGTTGACCTCATTTCCAGGACTTACTTTTTGTCTGATTTGAGGGTGCAGATGTTGAGCAATTTTGCCAAGGCATACAGTGGTGTTTGTTCGTATTCCACCTTGGTCGTCTTTTGATTGAAGTCTGGCAAAATGTCTGAGTGTTTCTACGTTAAGGTTGTTATAATCTAGCTTGGAAGCGAGATGAACTACCGACTTGATAGTATGTTCTCTGACAGCAGGGTTTGTATCTAAAAAGCCACGAGCAACCTGTAAATTGAACAATTGTTACACGAATATCAATCTCCCCTAAAGATTTAAGAGTGTCGTGTTGTAATTGGGAATACAAAAGTCACTCTATGGGCCGAACAACAACTCTCTTAAATCGGTCATCTTATCATAGACGTTCAGTCGCTGCTGTATATACATTCAATAAAAACCTGTGGGAAAATCGCCTCATTGACCGTGGAAGGTTGAAGATGGTTTACGAATCGCTCTAGATGCTGCAAGAGTCGCAAACGTGTCGCTCTGTCGTTTGATGCAAATAATTTCACGACACAGGGCACAACGCGACGCTGATACTCAGGATCGGGTAATTTACGGCCGAGTTGCAGTAGCGGTGGTAGAACCGCACTTCCAGCATCTCCAAAATCAAATGCCGCCAGAAGCTGGGGTAAGATTTTATACCTTCCAACTCCATCGGGAAAACTTTCCAGCTTTGAGGCTAGTTGTGTGAAGAATCTACTTTTCTCACCCTTCTCTTTCATCTGGATTTCTTCCAAGAATAAGAGGGCATCGACCAAGTCATTCTTAAAATATCCTCCGTTGCTTCGACACCTTGCTATCACATCGGCTGGATTGGGTCGTACGTCTGCATTGTGACTGGAGAGCTCTCGATACACAGCCAATAGTTGTTTGGGTATCTTAAAGAATTTAAATTAAGATCTAGATAGCAAAACATAGGTACAGTCTTGGATGTAATCTCATCAAAGCGGTACCTTGCGTTGATTTGTACCTGATTCGTTTTGGTCTTCAGATCAGCAGACCTGTTGAGCGGGCCATTGAATGCCTCCCATATGAGGCAGCCAAGTCCCCACGCGTCAATCGTGCTGCCATTTCAAGGATGTGATTTTAATGAGGTATTGAACAAACGTACTTGATATATTCAGGAAGCAGCACCAGAATCGTATCGTAATTATGATTGATCGGTGTTTTATAAGGTGCTAGTGTATGGCATTTTCTTACTAGCATCTGCGTTCAATACCAAAGTGTACAGAAACGTGCGGAATAACTTGAAATATCCTGTACATCAGGTATACCCAAATAGTCATATCACACAGTAGTCAAAAAATTTGGAAAATCGGACAAAGCTAATGAGAATCCCACAATATTGCATTGTAATTAAAATAAACACAATGTCATGTGCAAACTGGACCCAAACTATACAGTAGTCCTTGTCCTGGTGGTGTTCCAAGTGATGGAAATTATTATCTATCACCTACCGCCATCATCGGTACAATTTGCTTTGGTAAATACAGTAATTTGTTATATCGGTATTTCAATGTCTACCATAAAGACCGCATAACAAATAAGTTTGTATACCATTTTGATTGAGGTTTGTAGGTTTCTGTAGCTTCGGGAGGTTGGTAGATGCGCAGGGCCGCGGGCAAGGGAGTATAGTTTACCGTTACCCCTGTCGTGTACTCCACTCCCCCCAGCTTCCATTCGCCACTTTCCACATTTACGAAAACCGACCAGAGATTGATGTTGTTGTGTCTAAGATTGCCGTCGTTATTCAGAAAACTGAGAGCACGCTATTCAAACACAAATAAAATCATTATAGCCCTACGCTCTTCTTTTTGCCATACTTGGATGTTTTGATCAAGACACGTGAAACGTGAAAAAGTCTGGATCAACAACTTGTTTCGGCATGGCCTCGATGCTGGGACGTTACAATTTTTGTACTGCTATATCTTTCACTCCGTTAGTTACCAGTGATTCATTATTGTCAATAGACATAAGTTACAGTACTCTTTTTATAGATAAAATGTTAACAAGCACTTTGCATAAGCCTCATTATTATTTCAACAGTAGCTCAGGATATTCTACGCTCAATGCCCGATGACGGAAAGAGGTATAGGCGATACAAAATCTCAAATTTCTTCAACTTACAGTGATTTGAAAAATCCCCCACGAAAGGTACAAGTCGCGCTGCTGCCCCTCGGGCAGATTGTTTCCATGCAGTCGCAACTGCAGTGGTTCGACTCTCTCTGTTGCCAGGTATATAGTCTTCTCTGTCTGTAAGAACACGGAGAAATTCAAGTAATCTGTGACAATGGATCAAGAATGACGTAGTGCCGTCTTGGCTTGATACCATACCTCAAGGTTATCGAGGTAGGTCAATATGCTAGGATGCCTGAGAGTCTTTAACCTTTTTACAGCTGCTCTGGCAGTTTCCAGATCTGCATCACCTCCATTTTTTGCCTCAATGACAAAAACAGAAACATCTTCGCCGACATTGGTTCCCTGTAAGAAGATGCATTGAATCAGAACAAGAAATGCTACGGTGTTTGCATATGTCTACACATATACGAACTTCGCATATGCAGAGTCTGAGGGATATGAATTATCCTATTAAAAATCCTGATACATTTCGAGAAGATCCAACGGTTAGAAGCAACTACTTATATTACAACGCACTTGATCTTCTTGTTCGATATTGGAATAAGCTACCTTTAAGCACTCGCTCCTCAGACAATCTCGAATAGTTTAAACGAAAAAAGTAAGTTTAGTCTATAGTTATAAAAATCCATCAGTCTTCACCTCCCATTACATTTTTGTTCTTCCTATATGCATGTTATTGTACATTTATTGTCCGGTCTACCTATCCTGTTTTTGTTTTTGTTTTTGAATTCATATGTAAAAGGACATCGTGTCCGTAAAATATATAAATAAATAATTAAAAGTAAATAACTCAAAAGGACCCAATCTATGTCAGACAAAGAACTACCACGGGCTGCCCGTGCTAAGCAAGACAGTGAAATAGCTAGCAGCATTGACGCTTCGAGAACACAAGCCGCAAGCTTTGTTACATGCAAGCACTGGGGTACATCGCCGTTTTCCTTTTGCACGCTATCAGCCTAATTCCGACTTTATCCAACATAGTTCTGTACATAGTTTTGGACAGAGATCTGGTGCGGGATGATCTCGTGGTATTCGTCTGAAGTGCTGAAGGAACGTGGTTAGGTTATGTTAAATGAGGTTACCTTCCTCTTTGCTCTGTGAAGTGTCCACAAGCTCTTCCCCTCGAAACCGAAGACTGGCTCTCCAATCTCGTAAGGAAAATCTTTGGTAGGATCACGGGAGAAAAATGACCACATTCTTCGCTGTTACACAGCGCCCGTTATACCGTGGTGTTCGGCTTATAATACGTGTACGTGTACGCCGTTTTTATCCACTTTTTTTACTAAACTTCATAAAAACTGGTTTATTCATTTTGTTATCGTCACTATTTTGTCAGCCCCCTTGTCGCCAGCTTTTTGGTACCTACTGACGTGTGCGGATTGGTTGTAAAGTATTAAGTTTATGAGCTGGCATGCATGTTGTGTGTACATACATATATCGGTGGCTCGCATAGGAGCACACATACGTAATTTTTTTTAACACGAAGCGATCATGAAGCGATTCATCGATGTGCTCATCGGTAGGATCCGACGGAATTAACCAATGTCGGTCAGTTTCCAAGCTTTCCAAGGCAGCCGACATTGCCGCGTGTCTTGTCCTTAGACCGTCTCGTCGACTGGTCGATCTGTGCTGCTAACTGTCAGAAGATACATTCAAGAGGAATTTCGTTGCAGAAAAATTGCAAAGAGAAAACAGCTCTCGTCGCGGGGGCTTTATGTAAGGCTATTGTATGAATTGACATACATACGTGCTTCTTCTCATCTGAAGCATGATCTAAATTCTTCGACTTTCTCCATTTTCCTTCAGTATTGTACATCACGCATCAAGTCACATACACGTTATACATGTGTTATGCGTATGTTAACTAAACGGAACAATAATATACTCAGCTATATACAATCAACGCCTGTACGTCACTGATCGTTTCGTCTCAACTTGTTAAAGATGATCGATATCACGGCTAAATTAGTCAGAGGACCTGCATATTTTTCGGGCGAATTGATCGAGTGCTGTATCACCTTCGGCAACCCGACAAATCCTAATCATCAGATATCCCAAAGCCACAGGTTTGTACAGTGTGTTCGTATAAGTCTGGGCATACCCCCAAAAACGCAGAACCCCCCAAAAATGGTATATCGTGCAACTAGTGGGCAAGGCACGATACTGTGAGTGAGTGTGAAGTTCGGATATCATACTCACTCAAGGCTCTTCTTGCCCACGAGTTGAACGTAATATTTTTCCCAGTGAAAATATAAAATTAGGCGATTGGCAGCCAATAAAACTGTATGACTAGGCTGTCGGTCGCATGTTGAAAATGAGCAAGGGACGTGATATCCCAGTAAATTGACTGTTGTGGTAAAAAATTACAAGATACACGACGATTCCGCGACGGTGGGGTACAGGAGGCAAAGCCCGCCGATCGAGATGAAAATGTAGATTCAAAAAGAGAAGAAAAGAGAATCTTTTAAAAATTGAATGTTAATACAATCTCAAACTAAATTGAACTAAATGCACAAGCAAAAAGTTCAGTTTACTAGGACGCGAAAACATCACCTCAACTGAGGGAACTGACAGCGTGAATATAGGTAAAGCACGCCACCGATGCAGAGCCTATATTTTGCTCTACGAGTGGACAAAAACGGTATTTTTCCTTCAGTGGAATAATAGTTCGCCAATTGTCAACGCGCGCGTCATTAGTTGTGTAATAGCGTGTTTTCTTTATTTTCAGCATCCGGCCAAAATCGCCTATTTTTACATTTGAGTTGCGAAAACATCTTTTCCTTCTGCTTCCAGTGATGTGTTTGAAAGTCTGGCATGGGCAAGCGCACAGGTACACTGCCAATGTTCTACAAACGGTAAGGCGGTGCTCTCAGAGAGATTAAATTCTATCCAGTCGGCAGCTATAAATGCAGGTACTTCAAACAAGTAAACGAGTATGACAAACTGGATGAACTGGCCCGAAAACAGTCTCATTTGATATCGTCTTTTAGATACTACGTTCGCTCCTTGGCAGCAGGACAATGGACACGTTGTTTTGAATACAAAACCAAAGATATTGTTCTGTGATCTCAGACTGTCGCCAGGTGAAAGCGAGACTTGTATGTAATGTGTAATTCTCAATTCTCGCTTGGTATTCAATTGGTGGGGCTGTGTTTAGAAATGAGATAATTCAGTTACGGTCGTATATTTCTAGATGTATACCGGGAGAGAATACCGAGCGATGCACCGCCCTCGTACAGAGGCCAGGCAGTCAAATATTCTTATAAAATTACAATCGGCACACAGCGGGTGAATTCTGCCATAAAATTACTACGAGTTCCGTTTAGAGTCCTTTCGTTGAGCGGTAAGTTATATTCGGGTGAGATAATCCAGCTTTCAAATGTAACAATTGAATGCATCTTTCATAAAAATTCCAGAACTACCTGATATTGCGCCGTGTAACGACAGCGTCGATCTCAGTCCCAATAACCCATTTATGGAAACACGGCAAAGAGACACACCGCTAGATGTTGCTATGCAAACTTTACAGGTAGCTTGTGAGTTGTTACTCTTTAGGATTCATATCTGGTCTTTTGTTATCTGAACCTTGATTGATTCGTGTGATGTATTTTGCTTTTCAGAATATCACTGCGCGTCGCAGTCCCAATTTCTATAATGTAACAAACAGTCGCGGCCGCGTCGTTAGATTTTGCTTGTTCAAGAATTCCTACAAACTTGGTGAGGACATAGTAGGAACTTTTGACTTTTCAAGAGCCACCGTGTCCTGTGCCCAGGTTTCTGTGGCTCTACAATCTGAAGAACATGTTGCTGAAGGTTACAGACGCGCACGGACCTCGCCCGCGCTCGTTAGCTACAACAAACATCACGAGGTCTGCTTGGGATTGAAATACTCACAGCTGGTGTTACCCATTCCTCTTCACGTCACCCCTGATTTCACCACAGACTTGGTCACGCTCAAATGGAGGCTACACTTTGAATTTGTTACCACTGCTATGCCTGTCGACATGCCCAACGAGAAGGCTAACGACTGGCGAGGTCCCTCAAGCCTTGACATCGAAACCATGATCTGGGACTTGCCTCTGCGACTACACCCTACTACTACACCTCCCAATGCGGTTCAACAAACGAAATATCATATCGTTATATAAATAGTGTAGGAGTGAATCATCGTTTGTACCGTTTCTCGTCAATTTGTATATTTTGTTAATCAAACTGTACTTCATAACTATTATTATGCGCCGAAAATATGAATTGCATACTATGAATATCTTCAATTATTCCAAAGTCCGACGGCCTACTATGCTTTTTTATTGGGTCACATTATCACCAATTTCGGGTTCGTTCAATGGCCTGTGGAGGCGCGATGTGACATTATAGAAGCGTAAAGAGTGCAATGGATTCAAATAGTGGGCTTCTCGGTTGAAAAAGGGTCGCGCATGTTGAACAGTGGTGTTTAAAAAAAAAATAGCTCCCCTAAACTTTTGAGAAACTGATAAATTTCGTTGTATTTTTGCAGCTGTTAATGAGTTCCTGAGAGTTCAATCAGTTGGCAAAAGCTCCTGCAAATCGATTCTGAGACTAAGTAGTTTTTTCATTCAAAAACTACAAAGGTAAATCCGTTTCCCATTTTGGAAAACGCTGGAATCGAATTGTGCATTTGCCTTTTGACACTTACTTTCTTGACGCGAAACGATTGCGTGACACACTCACACACACACACACAGAGTCACAATTCAATTTTTTGATACACAGTTGATAGCTAGATATACAGTCCGACATTTTGATCTACACGTAATTCAGGAAACAACAATCATTCTGCAGCTCACGCAATTTTACATTTGCAATTACAACCATCAGGTTGATAGTAGGCTATAGTGCTGATCCGAATAGGTGGAATCAGATTAGGTGACAAGTGTCGAATATTAGGAAAACATGTATTTAGGCATTTCATAACTTGACAGTTGAAATTTTCGCGTACAGCCTGCAAGGTGTGGGGGTTATTTTAATGATTTCGTTATCAATTAATTTTGCACACCGTTTGGTATATATATATATATATATATATATATATATTATAATATTTTTGGTACATTAAATTCTATTTCATTTTTTCCGTTGTAGTGGTGTGTTGAAACCCCCCGCCCGGCCATCTAATTTTAGTAAACACCCGCCTTGAGTCGTTCGTCACCTGTAGGTTTCAGATGTACTTCGGTCTTCGATGACTCGTGGCACCAAAAACCAAGTCGTACAACGGACCCGCACGTATACCCGCACGGGTTACAGGTTCTTAAAAATTTATTACCCAGTGCTGAACCGACGAGTGCATATAATTGACTCGCCTGAGCACGGTACAACAGAATAGCCTGCGTTCAAAAAACAATGGACTGATTTCTCATCCGAGTATATCGTAATAATACGTATTCAATCTCAAATGAACGATGGTTCGCAAAAACTTGGTCAAATTTGACGCATACATGTGACAATTGTAGTTTGAGCTAGGCAAATCTTTTGCAGATGTAACGAACGAACACATTCAATTTTTGAATTTATATCTATCGCGCCGTAGTGTCGACAACGTGTTTTTGATGAAAATGAATGTATAGGTATAACTTGCGACGGTATCTTTTTCGGTGGTATACCGATCAGATAACGTTATTCTTCTGATGCGTCGAAATTATATACACATACACATAGTATGTGCATGCGAACTTCCGGATCATATCAATGATGTAACTATATATAGTTGACAATGTTTCGTTTCACTTTGCGTCAATAACGAATTATGTGACAAACTCAATGGCAGCTGAATACCGAAATATGGTGAACACGCGGTTTTACTCGCACGGATTATACTTGCACAGGGTGCGAGGAAAAGTATTCGCGCGATGTATAATTGACTTTAGGGGTCAAGCTGGACGTATGGTGGAAAAGAAAATTAGCAATGCTGATGCGGATAAACAATGGAATTTTTTTCTGAAAACAAAGAAGTTCACAATATATATTTTTGAACGATCTAATAACTGAATAACTAATCTCGCGTTATATACGTATATATCGACTGCGTTGTACTCGAGTGCACAACTAACGCGATCAACTCACCTAATGTGCGAGCGCGCGCGTGCGTGCGTGCGTGTGTGTGTGTGTGTGTGTGTGTGTGTGTGTGTGTGTGTGTGTGTGTGTGTGTGTGTGAAAAAGGAATAAGAAACGTAAATCGTCCGTCACGAAGAATCATTATTCATTTTATTGTCGTCAGCGTTATTATAAATTATATACCTATAGAGCTGATCGCGAAAAGTAAGCCGCGTACAAGCAATTCGGTCAGTATAGGCTTCAACGCTGACGGGTTTAATAATGGTTAATTTTACGGGTGAAAACTCCGGTATTATCGAATTAACGACGGCTGGCTTGAATGGGACAACTGAAAATACTAACAAGAAGGATGATCCGCGAGACGAATATTTGGCAAGTTGGGAAATCGCGACACTGGCGGCGATGTTCCTTGCGGCTGTGGCTGGAAATTCTTTGGTGCTGCTCGCCATTTATCTCAGGGGATACGATGCTCCCAAGAAGAACCTTACAAGAATGCACCTCTTTATTCTACATCTTAGCATAGCAGACCTATTGACGGCAATTCTAAACGTATTCCCACAGCTCGCCTGGGAGATTACCTTCAGGTATAACAATATAAATTACACGGCCTCGATAATTCACACAACGGGTTTCTATCTTACAAGGCGGATCCGTTACAGGTTTCAAGGTGGGCCGATTCTTTGCAAATTAGTCAAGTTCGGTCAACCGCTTGGCCCTTACTCGAGCTCGTACATTTTGACGGCAACGGCACTGGACAGATATAAAGCAGTTTGCCATCCGCTCGCCTATTCCAGCTTTACGTCCAGGAGGTCGAAAATTACGGTTTGCCTCGCATGGTCTTTGTCCTTGGCTTTCTGCATACCGCAGGTATAACGTGCATCAGTGATATAATTCGGGAAACGTCGCAACAAAATCATTCACATTTGAATCCTTTCTGTCAGGCCCAAGCATAATTAACGGTAGCACGCTCATGTTTAGATAATACCTTTGCGCGTGTGTATACCTGTAATAGCTGTCGTCACACGGTATACCTTTCTCCAACCCGTTGCATCTGGTTCAACTTGGTTCCAATGAACTGAAGGGGAAAGGGAAAAAACAAAAAATAAATAAACAAAGAAAAAAAAATTACTTTTCTATAAACGACAATAATATGCGACGAAACAACGTCGTGAAACTTTCCCGTTAATTACTATCATTCGGCAGTTGATTGTGTTTTCGTACCAAGAGGTCTCGCCGGATATTTGGGACTGCTGGGCTACCTTTAACCCACCGTCCGGTGAACGAGCATACGTAACATGGTAGGTTTTCAATAATCTCCCGCTTATCATACTTGCGATACACAAGCATTATATATCATAGGTACGGTATATAGAAGTCACACACCAGTGCGACTTCGTGGTTCTATTTTGCCTGGAATTGTGAGTAACTGAATTAGACGGGCACGTATAGAGGGGGGAGGGGGCAAAGTAAATTAGATTGAAAGGGATAATCGCAAGGTGATCCAAACTTGTATGTGATCTATGTATACATAGAACGATTCCGTTGCCGGTGCAGGTACAGCATATCAATATTTATACTGCCGCTACTGGTCCTCGTCTATACCTACGCTTCTATATGCTTTGCGGTATGGAATAATACCGGAATCATCGGAGAGGCACGCGATACGAACGGTGGTCCGCTTCGCCAGCGGGCAATCATCTCCCGTGCAAAAATAAACTCGATCAAACAAATGATTGCCGTCATTAGCTTCTACGCTGTTTCCAGCAGTCCGTTCATCGCGTCTTTGCTTTGGGTAACTTGGGATCGGAATGCCCCAACATCACCCTACTTTGACGGTACGTTGTACAGTAAGCTCTGATTTCATTGGTTCAATAAATTATACCTGTAATACCAAAAAGTTCTGCGTATACGGGCAAGCGTGTGATCAACCAATTTTATTGCAGGTGCCGCATTTGCCATCCTCACTCTGATGAGTAGCTTGAACAGCTGCGTCAATCCGTGGATATATCTTGCGTTGAATCGCGAACTCTGGCGGGCCTTGATCGACCGCGTTTGCCTCTCAAGAAGTAATCGGGACGAAAATCGGAAGAATTGTCGTAAATGCAAGTACACATACATGACATCTATGACACGAACGCACGCACGCGCACGCACACACACGTAGGTATTCACTTTTATTATATCTACAATAATTATGACTACAGTACGTGCTGTATAACGAACGTCTACCTTACGAGACGCAAACAAACGAATTGCATGCATCGACTAACGAATAATATTTCCAACACGTGCGGCATAAAAACAATCGTTGCTAGGGAAAAAATTTGCTCGAAGACTTGGGGGCGGGCATTCGGCACCTTGTTCGGAGCTCCGCTCTCCCGCTGCGGTTTGTCAGAAACAAAAAACCAAGTAGGTATAATTCGAATATATCCTCGGACACTCGCCGAACTCAAAATGTACAAGGACCCTGGTATACTCATAGGCATGATCTTTTTTTTTACAACTATAACTTTGTCGCAAAGAAAACCACAGAAGTCCGTACGTGACCCCTCATAGTGTGTACAAATTCAACCTAAACGCTGTTATTAACAATTCGTTTTTCGTTGTTTCCGTTTCCATGAGAAACAGGCATTTACGCATGATACACATGTTCTTCCGGCGTACGTACGAAAATTATACACGTATGTATTTTACGTTATTCGAACAGCGAACGAGACTGCACCATGCGGCAGTACCGCATTGTCGATGAGTGAGACGACGATCGGATCGTTATACGTATCAAGAATTTCTCGTTACGCGAACTCGATCCTTCGCCGTCCTAATTTTGTGAACAATGATGGATGTATGCAACTAACGTGAACAAATTTCAATGCGGTAATAGGTTTTCGCATTATTGTGCCAACATTTACAGAAGCATGATATTTCGGTATCATGTACATACGTCGCATACTAATAGAACTGTAATCGTACGCGTTACCTATTGCTGTTGTTAGGTATTATCGGTAAATTATGTGCGCACGTAGAAATAATTAATATATGATACACGTCTTTAATGTAGCGATGTATATTTATAAACATCACCGAATCACAAATTTCCGTTCTTACGGTTGTCTCGCGTCCCTGCCCCTGCGAGCCGGCACTCACCATTGTTCATGGACTAATCTTAGAACAGTAATTAGCGAACATACGTGTTTCAACCACCGGATCTCTTTCGCATCGCGCATAGATATACTACGCGTATTGTACCGTATTGTGTGTGTAAATTTCATTATTATACCTAATAATTATACTGCTTGCCGTAAATCGTGACGGTTATGAAAAGGCGTACTAGGTACGATGTAACGTAATGCTTGTTACGATAAGCGGTCGTAGCGATTGTCGATACCTTTGATGCACGCGCGTAGAGTACATACCGATGTCACGCATTCCGTAACACTGACGGATGATACCCGGTACCTACCATAAATTCAAACGCGACCTCCGCGGATAAGTAGCTAGTTGTAAGAGATAATTGCAATAATATACAATAATCCAACTATACATATTATTGAAGTTAATTTAATTCACGCCATGTCTGTACATATAAGTTATACCAAGGTAGCAACGTTTGTTTAACAGAAAAGGATGTTTGTT
The DNA here is from genome assembly GCF_021901495.1 of Neodiprion virginianus. Taxonomy (NCBI): domain Eukaryota; kingdom Metazoa; phylum Arthropoda; class Insecta; order Hymenoptera; family Diprionidae; genus Neodiprion; species Neodiprion virginianus. The sequence goes on from NC_060883.1 coordinate 59,679, forward strand.
TCTCTCTGAAAATATATTACGATGATTTACATTTCTTAATTGTGCGTTTCTCTGAATCCCCTCACGAGTCTTATTTTGTCGAAAGAATCCGAATACGTGGCGGGCGCACCTTTCAACGCTAATAATTGCACTGCAATTTCGTTGTTATACCCAAGTCGATGCGTCCGGATGTACAGCTGATATACATACCTGTGTGCATTGTACACGCTGGCTACATCCCCTGAGATATTGTAGCTTATGGGTGTGAGCTAGGAGGGATCGTTATAGTTTGATAGTGGGTGGGTGGCGGTGGAGCCGGGTGAAAGTCGTGGTGATGATAAAACTCGGCGTAGGTGGGCGGAGCCACCGTTTCCCAACCTCTCGGTGATTGATCCTGATGCATCTGGTGATGGTGCAGCCCTCCGTAGAAATACCTTGTCGGTACGCCGGCCGCGTTATACGACGTCGGTTCGAGGAGGCTCTGGAGATGTCTGATGTACGTTATCGCGTGTCTGAGCGACTCTATTTTTGATAATTTTTTTCCAGGAGGCTTGCAGACGGGAAGTTTCGACCTCAATAGTTCGAAGGCACGATTCATGTCACGCATTCTCGTCCGTTCCCTGTCGCACGCCGATTTCTTGTAATCTGAAAAATAGCAACCTGTAGGCAAGGAACTTGCATTAAATCGCAAAATGATAAACTGTAGGTATACAGGTATTCAAGACTCTTTCAAAGGGATCCCGCGAGACTATTTGTATTATAGATGCACCGGTGTCACGATTAACATACACAGACACGTTCACGAAACGTTATTTCATCGGTGCAGTGACTCATCTGTAAACCTGTGCACATGAATTCTGTGAGAGTTCATAATTTTTTGCAGATGATTGTACCTTTACCTGATTTTTTTTTTTTTTTTTTGTTTGTTTCAAACGACTCAACTAATTGAGACTGGAAGAGTTCAAAATCATACGACGGATTCTCCAGATCCGTCGTCTACAACGTACTCGGAGGGTGAAAAGATCAGACTTTGGTTGTAGACCCAAATTGTACTCGGTACTTGTGAATTGTCTGCAATAAGTTTTTCTTGTGAAAGAGATGCGACATCTAGCGGATGATTTGGGTTTAAAATTGTAATTAGTTTTCATGGAAAATTGTAGATTTTCATAATTTATCGTAGAAATTTGTACTTTGCTACGAAAAAATACCACGATTTTTCACGATTATCTACAATCTTTTAGGCATCTTTACGATTTGCTACTATTTTCTTCGATTTTCTACGATCTGCAATTTTTCGTAGTTTGACGTAGAAACTATTTTCGCCAGGGAAATTTGCAGAGACTGCCAGACAATTGCGTAACAAAATTACAAGAATTCAGAGAAAATAGGAAAAAATAATTTAGGAGAAGCGCAAGATTGTATAATTTAGTGCAGAGAAGGTCGAAAAATATTCCGCCGAATTTTGAAGTAGAATCATTATGATATATGTTGCATATTCGCCAAATTCTCTGAACTTCTCTCCACTTCCATGAATCTCTATGTAAATTTCTGAAGATGTGTGCGGAGTATTTCAGAGAAATATTTTCGTCAGGGTATATTTTATTCTTATTTATCGTTACTTCCGCACCTGCGCCGCAGTTGTTTCGGCCAGTAAATATTAGTCCCTGACCAATGAGTGAACTTGAAATCTAGCGGAAGTGTGGAAATATCGGAAGGTGAGATTGTAAAATCTCGACCCCCTTCACGTATCGCGCAACTCTGCTCATCTCCTCTGTATATCGCTGCCATTATAGAACGCGTAAAATAAGATTATAGCAGAAGCGGCTCATGCGTTTAGGTACATACATACATACATACGTGAATAGAGGTATGTACGGTGGTAGGATGAAAGTTTATTATGAAATTATTCGTTGAAATGAAAATCCAAGTAGCCGCCCCCCTCCCCCCACTAACCCTTTTCGCTCTGGGAGGGCTCTCTGTGTACCGGCCTGATGTGAGCTTGATGGAGTTGTTCCAAATGCGGATAGGGACCAACAATTTCCGGTCGTGGGACACGAATCATAATCACTTTTCCGTCATTCTCACCCTCACCCTCACCGCCATTGCCGTCGCCGCCGTCGCCATCACCTTCGCCCAGACAGCCTCGGTGCAGATCAAAACAGGTCGTAGCCTGATGCTGCCACCGTTTCCTTAGCGGTTGACGACGCGCAAGTGGCTGCACCGAACCACACGCCGCCTCTGCGATCAGATGTTAATTTTACGGACATAGTCACGATTTTTCTAACAAGGACCATCGTGGAACAACTACGCTTCCAATATAAGGCATAATTTAGTGAAGTTCGATCTGGATGCTTTTGAATAGAACAAACAACCCCAATCAGATTGAACAAATGGTTGGGACGAGTCAATATACCTATGTATAAGCTCACAAAATTCGCCCACTTATTCAGACTGTTATAACAATACCCGTGTATCTGTAACAGATCCCCCATATTGGTGGAGACCGAACGTGATAAATGAAATTATGCTTGACGCCCTGATTGTTCGCGAGTGCGGTGGAGCCGCTGTAAGAAATCCTTACAATGCTTACAGCCAGATATAGGATATACGCATACCCATTATTGATACGTGTGTCAGGGAGAGAAGTTGGTAAGTCTATTGCTAATTGTAGCTGCTCTACCCGAGTTTGTACCTTGCGTTCACTGCCGTTGCGAGATGGCCCCCGCCGTAAATATAATTAGCAATCCGTATCATTGACTCCTACCGTTATGCATTTATATTATGATCCATAGCTGGTGAACACGTACCTGTGTCGACGATCACAGACGTAGGTGCAATGGGTTCCTCGACAGTTGTTGCGGGTCGTCGATGTTGTTGCTGTCGATGATGCTGCTGCTGCTGCTGCTGCTGCTGTTGCTTCTTATTCTCATCCAAGTCCAGGAGAACTGGAGATTTCAAACTACTCTCATCTGTAGTTTCGTCTGTCGTCTGTTACCAGATATTATCAAATTGTATCGTTATGCCAAATGATTAGACAGAACATCGGTCTTACTGTGTTGTTGAGGCTTTAACTTTGACGAACGATTTCTTAATTGATTTCGAAATTGAACGTTTTCTTACATTATAATCAATAACTTGCGAGAAAATATTTCCCGAGGCATTAATCAACTGATATGCACCAACTGCACACGTCCCGGTTTGACGTAAATTATTGCCAGCCCCCCCCCCCCCTGCACACGCACACACGCGCAAGTGATTTTTGTAGACCAAATTCTCTTGCTGTCATTTCTGGGAACCGGTGTGTAGTCGGAATAAAATTACAAGTCCGTCTCACAGCGGTCATTTTGATTTTGCGGCCGGTTTCGAATCCGCCTAATGAACAATGTTTTCCTCGATGATGCAAACAAAAAATTGTTGGAAGTTATTTCACGCCAAACGTTTTTACCGAAGCAGCAAGTTCTTTTCTTTCATACATTTGATAAACACTTTGTCATACTAGCAAATTTAGTCAGCGAAAATCATTTGTAGATACCTATGTACATGCGTTGCAGGAATGAACGGGGATGGTTGACTCTACGTTTAATGAAAGCACGAGTACACATATCAACTCTTCCGCGTCTACCACATACTTTACACTTGCGATATCGTTTGATATCGCAAAATCCAACGACGCTGGCGAAATTTATCAACCAGTACGACACTCAACCGAAATGTCCTGCTCTGCGACGTTTTCCTGCCATTTGTCATATTGAAAACGTACATACCAAGTTTCATTCAAGCAAATATGTGTCAGCACCCGTTCAAATCCTACGCCGAAATAATGCGTCGCGGAGTGCCGGTACTTCACTTTTGGAACGTTTCGGCAATTCGACGACGAAGAAACAACTTTTAAATTACAAAGCAGACCGAGTCCTAACTGTACGTAACATACATATGCACATTATAGCACGATAACTCAGTTTTTAGGAATAGGTCGCTTCAACAAAAATCAGTGATATGTATTCTGGTCTCGCAAACATATGCTATGATGATTCAAAGTATGAAAATTGAAGAGAAAACGTCCGCGGCAGCACAGCCGTATATTTTTACACTAGTCGGCGCGCTCCAATGATCCGCATTCGTTAATAATTATGTGAATATAATTAATGACAGGTGGGACGAGGAAGGTAAATCGTGCAAACGATTAACGAATATAATCATTGAGTTTGTATACCTCTATTCTTGACGTATCCGTACAGTCGTCGCTAACTTCCATATTCTATTCCGTCGCCTCAAGAACGAGTGAGTGAACCCAATGACCAAAAACGAGTCTTCCTGCACCCACGTTGGTATTGTCGTATAACAGGTATGTGCGTATACCTAGTATTAATGAATCCACACACGAGCCTCTGGTACGAAAAATGATAGTGTAACAAAATTGATCCTGTCTCGTATCACGCGAAACGAGAGATCAAGTGACCCCCGGGAGATTTTTCTGTATTATATCTTTTAATATTTACAATTTCTCGGCTATACCGAGAAAATGCAGCATCGCTGGCAACAATTGAACAAGTACGTACACGTACAATACAGGTGCCCGTAGAGCGGAGCGCAATCGTCGTGTGTCTTCCCTGATCGGTACATCAAAATTATTAATTAATATTACAACTGTATAGGTATACGATGTTAAGGGACCTTCTGGGTTGGAGTTGTCACGGCCGACTAACAGGACTATAATATACGATATTATCAACTCGGTCTTCTCTTGTCCTCGTTGTTCTCGTATACACAGTCAGAAGAATGTAGATGCGACAGTTGTTATTTAATGTTAATTTCATCCGTTTATTAAGTATTCAGGTGTTCCAACAGAGGTGCTCATCGTTGTGTCAATAGAAATTAGTACCATTATACCGATATTATTCTTATAATAATATACACACCCCATCCACACGTGTATCCGTAAATATGTGTATCTATGCGCCCGCGCATACGTGTAAGAGGTGATCTGCGGTGTTGGAAGGGGGATTACATATTGTATAGATACCCACACCTACATTTCACCATTGAATAACCCGAGGGAGTGGCAATTTAAAAGAGTGCAGCAGCTTAGGAAGCGTCGAATTAGGAACGGCCGAGGTCGGGGAGATGTTTTGAAAGCACCCTAATCCTCCCCTACCATGCCCGCCACTCCGCCGATCCCGTTCACCGGTATGAGAAATATGTTTCTATAATGTGAATACACGGTTAAATGCACGTATTTCCTATCCAACCTCTATAATTGTACTTGCGGGCATTGATACAAATTAGAAAGTGTAATACCAGTTCGGGGAATGCTATAATAATAAACGTCGAGAATATTGCAGGTGGGTGTTCGAAAAAAAAAAAAAAAATATATCACCCAACTCGCGACGAACTTTATCTTTTAGCGTCAGATAAGAATGATACAGATATTTCAGTTTAGCTATAGGTTCTGCAAATGCATACGTCATGCTCAAATAGTTGCAAAAATTACGTGGGCCATGAGTTGGGTTTCTGAAAGTTATATACGGAGATAAAAAATATGTTGTATCGTGATTGTTGTAGGTCTCAGACGTCAAATAATACTGCAAATTGCAAATAATTATTTCAGGTATCGCCAGCACGAGAAGTCCTTAGGGAAAAAGTACCTACAACAATGATGTCATCACGAGCGTAACGCACTGGATATATTTAGAATCGGTAGCCATTCAAACTTGCCGTAGATGTCCAAACAAACCGCCGATCGGGTTACCGGGATTTAAAGAAGTTTTAAACGCACGATGTAAGAATTGATATTGCGTTGATATATGAAAAATTTACCTCACTTTATTCCCATGTGTTCATTCACCTCAAACAATACAATTAGTAGTATTTCTACGGGTATGGTGTAGTAATATGTATCGTACCGACATGATAACCAACGTGACTGCAACGCGTGGCATATAATGGAAAATAGATACATACATTCATGTGTATGCTTGTGGAGACGGATGGATGAATAGATGTGCCAATGAATATAGAAAGAATAAAATAGCTAATGTTATCGATCACAACAGCTACCATATAGGCTTATCTTACGCAATGTTATGCACAACGTCCAACGCTGATCATTGGGAATATCCTAGGATACAATTGACAAATATCCACTGTCATGTTGCCGCTGTAGGTTTATTTTCCCCATACAAATGCACGATATGAAACGTAGGTGGTCAACTGGTAAGAATTATCTGATTTCGAGATACGATAAGTTGAAAATCAGATTGTGCGTGAGAGTTTCCGATACGTAAAGACCGCGTGACTTACATTGCGATAATCGTCATTTTGTTACGCCCATCACTACAGAATCCCTAAAAAAACAGTAGTAGTAGTAGTAGTAGTAGTAGTAGTAACAATAATAATGATGACGATGACGATGATGATGATGATGATGATGATGATGATGATGACGATGACGATAATAGTAACAACACTAGCAATAACAACAGTAAAAATGACAACAGCTTGTAAATGAGAGATAATGACGGAATGTTCATAGTGTGCATCTAATATGTTATATTCGGTACGTTAAGTTTTAATTCTCCGAGTTGGCGCACCCGAGCGTCTGATGACGCATGAGTGATGTTGCGCCACAAATACGACAATTCAAGTTTACTATTATCCTTATATGTTGGCAGCGGACAGTTGTGCCTTGCATGAGCTTTGAGCCATTGAGCATTTGAAATGTGGTTGGGAATGTAAGGTCCCAGTATAATTAATTCGTCGCGTATTTCGATGCACGAGAAAATCTTTCAGTTCATTGATATGAGATAGCTTGAACTCATTCTGTACACGGGATATTCAAAGTTCAGTGAAAGCGTTATAGGAGCATATATAACGCCAAATTTTGTGATTACACCAGGAATTACGAGAATAGTCGTAGCGCACTGTTGGTAGTAACATTACTTTTTCATATACTAATTCTACTAATATTATGGTTACTAATTATTCACACCGCTGTTGCTGCTGCTGCTACTAATTCTGCCCCCATTAGAAAAAAAAAAAAAATAAATAAAAAAACAAACGAAACCCATCTTTATTAGTGAAAAAGTATCATTCTAAAATTAAAAATGAAGACAGTGATTATTGTGGTGTAGCTAGATGTTATGAAATATTGATTGAATGTGGAAAACCACTAAGCCGGAACCAACGAACACGTACTCCCAGTCGTAGCGCGATCAGAAATTTGGTACCGCTCAGCATCATGTGTAGTATAACGTCAACCTCGTTTAACGTCTGATAACATGCATCCGCGCCGATCCTAGAATTTTGTCACAGTTCCCAGTTTCTTCAGATTATCACTGTTTCCATTGGTTGAACACTGTTAAATACCTACCCGTTCTACGACAGAGTTCTCGGATCGTACACACAGGGATTGAGGGCGCGGAATCAGTGTATTAGCGAAGCTAGCGATACAATTCCGACAGTGAAGATGGAACAAGAGATACCAATCTTTTGGTATGCCGTTATTAGATCTATAAGAAAGCGATTTCTTATCGCCGTTGCCTGACGGCGACATTTTTTGGACGAATTGAATTCGGCGTTTCGGTACACCAGTTTGTAGTCGTTAGTATACTTTCACTGGTGTAGATCTGTATACGAACGTTGCCATTTAAACGATAATCACACAGCAAAATGTCGCTAGAAGACCCGGATATTGTTATTATTATCTCAAAGGGCTTGAAGAGTGACACAGACGGCCGTTTGTCACCCTGCGGTATCATTCGCTTCGTGATGACAGGGTAGGAGCAGTCGGTGGTTTGACCGTTTGTTCATAAGGTTTCGTATCGTTGCCTTAGTTGTTTCGACCGGTTACTGGCGCGGGCTGAGGTGACTGTTTTTGAGCGTTACTCAGATTTTCTGTTGCCCCTTGATGGGGATGCGTTGTTGATTGCTTCGTAAATGCCGGTTGCGGAGTCGGTCTTACTCTTGCCTGCTGACCTACGTTTGGATTTTGTCCGGTACCAGGTTTCACACGTTCCCTACTTTCACTCCCTCCTTCCACTGACACTTTGGACACATTGGGTGAGGGTTGTGCAGGCTGAGGCGCAGGAACTACCTTCACTGATTCGGGCCTCATTTCCTTCCCTGCACTCGTTGGGTTCGATGTCGCTTTTTGTTGCTGCTGTTGTTCTTGCCGCTTCGTTGGAGTAACAGTGACAGGCTGCTGTTGCCGGGGTGGCGAAACTGTAGATATGGGCTGCTGTTGCCGAGTTGGCGTATCTGTAGTGACAGCCTGCTGTTGCTGATTTGTCGGAGAATCAGTCACAGGCTTCTGCTGCTGGGTTGGCGGGTCGACGTTAACCTGTTGTTGGGTAGGTACCTGCGTTGGTTTTCTTCTAGACGGTGCTGGTTTTGGCTTTGGTGTTCCACTCGCGACAGGCGCAGCAGCTGAACCGGTCAGCTTAGAATCTCCGATAGATTTTGGTGGAGATTTCGCGTCTTGCCGTTCGACTACGTTATCGGCAACATTGTTTAATTCAATTTTCATAGCTGGAAATGCCCGTTTCAATGGCACCCTGGCCAGATATTCGTTGTATGGTGAACCAAGGTATAAATAATCTTTTAATATGTATGCTGAACTTATTCCGCTGATTTTGCCATCGCTAGTGTATAAAACGTCTATGATCTTACCATCAAAGCCGATTCTGAGCACAGCAACGCTTTCATGCTGTAGAAATTTAACACTTTCAAAATGGCCGATCCAATGCACAGCTCTCTTAGTATAATAATTTGGATAAGCGTCCTCGACAAGCTTGAACGGGGCTTCTAGTAAGTAGAGGATCCTAGCTAGCATTTTTCTGATATACGGATGGGGTGCTAAGGATTGGACGAGGATGGGATGATCAGCATCAGCAGTAACTATCAGGCTGACCAAAAATCCATCCCCTCCGTCCGTATGGATGTTGTCTGGCAAACCAGGAAGGCCTTGTATAAAGATTTCCGCAGTGCCAGCCTTATCTCCTTTGAGATGAAATTTTGACAGGCGAGATGTCATTGTCTCAGCTACCACTACAAAGCTCTCATCCTTACTCAGCTTGACTCCATTAGCAAAGCCAAGGTTTGCGACCAGTACAGTATTCCGCTTGGTCGATGAATCATACTTGATTAACCTGAAAAATAAGAATATTCGCCAGCTGTTGGTATTCTACAAGCAGGGTAAACCAATGTTCAACATAACTGGGCATAATCGTCGTTGTTCTGTATTTAATTCTGCTTTAGTACAATCGACAAAGCTCGATAATTCGATTGACAACAAGATGAAACTTGTGTATATTAAAATTGTTACCTGCCAGATGGATTTGCCAGACATGTGTAAACACCGTCCTGAAGGATAAAATCTTGGGACGAGTCGGTCCAGTATATGTCTCCATTCGCGGCAATGTCCAAGCTATTGGCGAGGATGGGTAACTTACCCTCTATCGGCTTTGAAATATCAACGATCATATCATACTCTCCTGTCATGACATCTACCTTAAAGATACCGTTATAAGGATCGGCAACGTACAATATTCCGTTTTTGTCAAATTGTAAACCTAAGGGTCGACCACATTCTTTTTCCATCCAGACTCCATCTATCAGACAGAAAGGTACCAAATTTGATTCCAAGTTTCAAGTATTTTAAGATTGGAAAAATAATGCATAATATTAAGGTCAGGTTGGATCAATATTTCAAGTAATTGATTAAGGAACGGAAATTTTTCAGGGAGAGACTCACCGCACGGTCTACCAAACTTGGCGATAGGTACAATATGATGCCCTATAATCTTAACAATGTCGCCTCCATGCAAGGTGGTGAACAATTCCCCGTTACGTGAGGTAAAAGATTCAGGGCCCTTTAGTTTCCCTTCAAACAGAATTTCGGCATCATCCAGTCTGTTGTTCAATTTCAGAGCATCCGTTAGGAACTGCTGAGGTGGCGATATACTGCAAAGGGACGACAAGTTGTAACAGAGACCGAGTGGCATATTTCTCATAAACTTTAGTCTTACTTTTGATTCATTGGGGATGTATAATTTTTTGTAGTCAAGTAATGTTTCTCTTCACAACGCATTTCAAGTAGTCAACTCAGCACAGTCAATTAATACGAAAATTACATAAAGCACAAAAACTGTTCGTTTCAGAAATACTGTGAGTGAAAATCTCATGAAATTCTACCATGTGGCACATAGAATTCAAAGCTCTTATAAAGAATAAGCTCTGATACGTGGGCTCTCAACGCAAGCGGTATGAATAATTGCATTTGAAGTAATGAAATCAGTACTTGAACCCATGAAACTTTGAGAAACAACTGTCGAGTATGTAGACACAGGTTTAAAAGGATGTGTAATGTGACAAGCTTTTCGGTATGTCCAAAAAGATTATTTCACGGCTTGAAGGACACGAATTGGAACTAGAAAACCTTTTGCTTCCTGGGCAACTGCTCTGACTACTGAGCTACTCGAGCTGCCGCTAAACACCGTTCCAAACTGCTACCCAAACAGCGAGACATGCCGCGTTACAACTCCCCCGCTCCTAGGGGCAATGTACCGATGAGAGAATACAAACTGCAAATCGCAAAATCTGCATCCCGCAGCCTCCACACTCTCCCGATGAGTTTGTTTTTGTTGAGAGCGAGAAATGCCACGTCACAGGGTAAATTGAAGAACAATTTTATGTTACGTTTTTTGCAAAGAGGATAAAAACATAAGTGATATGCAAGCTTGTCTATATTGCAGGGAATAACACGATTCACGGAACTCAAGCGTCTGAAAATAATATTTCTTACAATTAGTCTCCTTGCCCAGTATCAGAGTGAATTAAGTTAAAACAGCAGAAGCATCGTGAATCTTTGGCAAAGCTGACCCCAGACACAAATAGTAAGTACTAGCCCATAAGAGTTGGTGCAAAGAATCAATCACCTTCAGCAGCTTCAAGGGGTTCGCTTCATCAAACATTCACAATATTTAAGAAACAGTGGCAAATCTATAGAAAGGATGCCGGGTGGAATGTGGTTAGCAATCTGCAATATAATCATCTCATTCAATTTTCCATTGTGTACCTACTTGTATTCAGCAAACTGTGCATCTGGTGGTAGGCCAGGTAGAAAAGTGATGAGCGCCAGAAATAATCCAATATAGATGAATGTGGTTCCTATAGACTTTAGGTAACCCATTGTCGTAACCTGGGATAAAACAAAACGCATGTATCAGAAATGTTATGCTGCTAATGTAACATAGTGCAATACATTCAAGAAATAGTACAGATCTGAAATAACTCGGCGGATGCTTCAATAATAAGATGTATCCCGTGTATATCCCTTGTAACAGATCCTTATATGGCATGCTGTCAATGCATGCATCAACACACGCACAACTCTGACCACTGAACATTTGCCCACAATCGTACAGGTGTTGGCACCAGACGGTGGCCATAGGGCTTGGAAGGGTCTCTTACTAGACATTCACCATATAAAGCAAGCTAAAGTCACTGAAATTGTGTCTACTATAACCTGGCATACAAAAACATGATATTTCCACTGTAGCGAATGAGAATTACTGATAGCGCTTTCCACAAATATTGAGGAGTAACTGATTTTCTTTTATCTATCGCACTTCTTGCGAATAGTCTACACTTTCAGTTGGAGTAAGTGAAAGCTGCTGGGAGCTACTTGAAGGATCATAATTGATCGTAGATAAAGTATGCAATACAACAGCAATAAGACGTGTTTAAAAAATGCGTATCACGCGATAATGAATTTGGATTGAAATACTCACCTTAGATATGCCTAGAAAAAAGACGATTAACTATATCGCACAACGATTATAACATAATGAATGCTTTCAGGTAATCAAAGGAATTATGTATACTTCTTGTCGAATTCCATTAGAGCGGGTTGAAGAAATTCTCTGGGTACTGTTGTTTTTATAATGATGTATAAAATAACTTGTAAAACAAATTATCAAAATGAGCGCGAAATAACAGAACACCCGACAGGGGTAATAAGTTTGTTCGTATGAAATGTGAATATTTAGCTGACCCAAGCAGGTATACCTAAGATATCGCCGAATACTTCCAACTTGCCGCGTCACGCACGGCAACATAACGGTCACAGGTAAAAAAAAAAAAAAAAAAAAAACAATCAAGCATAAGTTGCTACGCGTACAGCGACAATTTTTATATAGTTTAAATTAAGTTGGGACCTAAATGCGATTTTGGAGCAAGATATTTCTAAGAAAACGGCATTATCGTGGATTCGGTAGAAACACCGAGGGTCAAGTATAAAAATTATTACCAGTCTCAGAACGGTGCTAAGGATGTACGATGAGTGATTTTTCACGTTCACAGTTGATCACGAATGACGGTTAACGACTGTTGAATTTTTGGGTTCGTTGACTTGGCCAATCCTATCCTCTTTGGATTTCGCTGGACTTTGCCCACACATCACCACAGGTCGACAACACCGCAGGTATGGAAGATATAACTTCAATGGAATACATCCTAGGTAGACGTACCGTAAACCTCAAGAGCATTCGTTGGAAACTGTATTTCAGTCGTTGAAAACCGGTGTCAAAATGAACGAAGCCACCTGACTGGCCATCTGACTGAAGAGAATGAGGGAAGGAGAGAGAGAGAGAGTGAGAGAGAGAGAGAAGAGAAAACGAGAATGAGGAAGCAAGAGAGCTGGATACAACTGGCGAGAAAGGGAGATCACTAGAGTCTTTCTGGTAGTATCTGGCAAGCGCGACTTCATGATGCGGCAAAGTAGCGCGCATTTTGAAAATATACTGCGCGTAAGCGCAGGAATTCACCATTGGTTAGTTTACCAACTCTCGAAAGTTTGTAGTAAAAACGGGTTAAACGATTCCGAAACTCCATAGAAACTCCACGTATTATTCGGATTATTTCGAGTTAGTGCGAACGGTGCACTTAGCCAATTCTCGATGGGTGGACAACTGTGATGGGGACGCTTCTGTTGCAGGAAGAGAGAGCACATTGTCTAACTACGTTCCTCTCCCTCGCCCTCATTGGGGGACATTATCGGGCGTTACGGCACTCTTTCAGCGCCGATGCATTCTCCATGTGCATACATATTATTATTTCATTCCTCGACGTATTCAATAACATGGGTATAGTGGCTATGTTTGACAGTTTCGAATATGTATTATCATAGCGAATATAAGTTGTATCAGTATAAGACATCTATTCGAATGTGTGCGTTGTGTGATGAACACTGATTTGTTACGTACTGGCATCATATTGGACCGACGACTGATTTCGGACTGATTTACGATTTCCTGCACGCCGGCATAATATTTTCTATCGTCTGCGGGCACAAAAACTAAGCCGTAGATAACCCATACACGACCTAGGTACACGACTGGTCGAAGTAATTGACGAAAATGCTGGGGCGAAAAAAAATCGAGGAGTTAGAAGTGTGTGTGAAATTGGACGAACCTTTAACTAGTGACTCGTGTTGCAAATTAATTTTGGAGCTGGTCAAATATCTGTTGTATCAAAAGCAACAGATTCCGGTGAGCTACGAGTATTTACTGCGACTGGGAGCTTCGTCGGTAGGAGTCAACGACAGGAGTTTGGCAACGGCGAGAGCAACATTGAGTTGCCTGGAGAATATTTCGGAACATTTAAATACCGAATTATGTTGCGAGAGTTCAGCGGTAAAGGAAATCTTTATATCAATGGGCGCGACAATACTTGCTCCAAAATTCTGCCTTCGAGTGAGCCTTCCCCCAGAAATACTCAGTGGACAGTGCCATTTCAAACAGCAGCATTCCCCTCGTAAGCCGCTATTGAACCTCATGAGGTACGACACTGTGATCCCCCTTGTTATCTATCACCTGCTTATGGTCTATCTTTCATGTTATTATTTTTCCCAGATCCATAACGGAGAGCGTAGATTTTCAAGAGGCTATGGCGTTGCCTTTGATGCCCACGAATACGTTTTTCCTCTTGCAAAAGAGAGATTGCAACAAGGTGTCGGAATTCTTTCTGCCTAAACCACGTTACGCGATAACTAATGCGACGGCAGGAAGTCGTTTACACCTAAAGCTGTCCCATAAAAGTCAAGAAATGCGGAATTGCAATTGCAAGAATACAGTAAGCGTATATCGAGATCGAGATGCTTCGTATTCGGAATTGGCACCTAGTCAGAACACAGACGGACACCACAGTACTGAAAAAATATTTGAAGGGGGCCAAGACAGTATTTACCAATGGTATCAGTCCAGAGACATTATCAAAGGCTTCAAGTTTTCTCGGTGATGCAATCATTGTTTTTTGTTCACCCTTCTGGCAAAACTTTATTGTTTATTATATCATCCAGGCTGATAAATGATTAGCCGATTATTTAGTTCGTATAATTGATGAAATGGTTATAACCTTGAGCATCAGATGTCGATTTTTATGGACAATCGCTGAGCACTTTCTCAGTTGTGTAATGTTTTATATCTATTAAGCCGTAATATGTAAATACGCAATTGAATATATCCAGTCTTGCTGCAAATGAATTTAAAAAGCCAATCGAAAACACGAAATTCAACAGCCATGTTTGCGGCCTGACCCCAGGTATAACAGTAAACACTCACTGGGCAAAATGGAATAACCATTCAGTTCTGTGAATCGATCAAGCTTTTACTTTGTATAGATTGAACAATTATTAACTTCGTTCGGAAGATTGCTTGAAATTGAAAGATTTTCGTTGTCACGAGGCAAGATGCTACGTTACGTAAGACGTTGTGTCGAAATTTTCCATTACATGCATTCAACGTCAGTAAATTGTAATTTACGATCTTGACGTCCGCAGCATCTATCAGAGATGTGCCGTTCAATACCATCTACCAAAATGTATTTGGTCTCGAAGGGGTCAAGGGCCGTACCACTGATAGGCTCGTTTCGCTTGATAACCCTCTTAACTCGGCGCTACGGTGTTCAGGTCACTAACTATTGGATCATCTCGGTTATTGCATCAGCCGTTTGGCAAGTGACATCTACTTGAATTGAACAAGCTTTGCGCGTGGCCCGCTCGCTTACAACCTATTACAAATTACACATACCGACAGGTTTACGGTTTTGCTTCCTGTGTATTCGCGAAACGACGTTTATAAGAAATGATAATTTTTTTCATCAAAGCTAGTACGTAACTAGGGAAAAGAACCAACGAAATCATAACGATGAGACGCAACAAGGCCTATCTCTCCCGTCCGGTCAAATGTCTGCTTGTCAAACCGGCTGTTTACGTAAGCAGCACAGCTGAATTGAGAGATAACAATATTGCACAACCGTGCGAAAAATGTTTCTTGCGTTATATAAAAAATTGATATGTAAGCTTGACTATCACTGGGCATTGGCACATGCGGTTTCAAAAACAAGTAAGAAAAAACGAGGAATTGAATATAGAGAGAGGGACTGACAATGGTAGAAGCAGTGGGGTGATATGCGTTAAAGTAACGGCCCAGCTAGTAGAAGTCCTCAGTTCGAATCGTGTTGCTGCAAACTGTGCTGGTCGTCAGTTCGTTACGCAATGGGTGTTTTAAAATATCTGAAGCCCGAGGACAAGGAGTTTTATGAGAAAAATGGATTCATCAAGCTGAGTGGAATATTCAGCGAGGCCGAGATGGAAGAGATTTCTCAAGAATACAACGAGCTTTTCGAGCGCAAGACCAGAGAGAATCTGGAGGGACTGGAATCCGCATGGAGCGGGGATAGGGTGAAGCAAGAGGCTGGGTTTATTGATTATACGGTTTGTACATCATAACGTTTTTGCTTAGCCTTAATTTTCCGAGCACTTGTATTTTCTACGTGTATCTCTCCGGTGCTCCACTTTTAACGATCGAGTAATTCTATGTTTCCACGGGCTTGCTAACAGGTGAAGGCGATCCACAACTTACAAATGCACAGTTCCGTTTTCACCAGAGTGATAATGAATTCAAAGTTGCTAGATGCCATGGAAGATGTGCTGGGTACTCCAGATGTCTTGTTGCATCACACCAAGGCGCACATAAAGCCCCCTGAGAATGGAGCACCTTATCTGATGCATCAAGACTATCCCTACTTTCCCTTCAAAAATCACACCATGGTAGCTGTATTTTTACACCTGGATGATACTACTCCGGAGAATGGAGGCTTAGCAGTTTATCCAGGAAGTCATAAACTTGGACCTCTGGCTGACAAAGGTATAACGGATGAGCAGGGTGAACAATATCACTGGGTAGATCAAAACAAATGGCCATTGAAGGGTGCGACCCCTATCTCGGCGAAGAAGGGTGAAGTAATCGTTTTCTCTTACCTCCTCCTTCACGGATCATATTTGAATCTCTCCGACCGTGCTCGAAGGATGTTCCTTTTACAACTCAGAGCCGCAGATGATGAACCTACGAGAGCATGTCATCAATCACCGGCACAAAATCTTGTCCTGCGTGGTAGGAATGTACATCGTAGCGCAAACATGGCCACGCGATTCGCTGACTAATTCACGAACTTCTATATTTATTCGCTTTTCTGTACCGCCAATATCTTGCTCATTTGTTGCCTGTCTATGTGATTGGTATAACTGGATTGTTTTTCGCAACAGTTGTATGTAATCTATGTAACATGTGTACGCCATGTGCGTGTAGTGTTGATAATTTTAAATAAAATACCCGAGGCCTTGGCAGCAAGAAACATCAAACGTCTCCATGCCAGTCCCAGTGTTCTCAATCTGTCATTGCTTGTACGCTCGACTGATAATAGCAGTTTTATATGCACACAATTGTACGCATCATATGTTAAAGTGAGTAATCGTGCAAGAATATCTGCTTGAGAAAGCACAACAAACTCTGCCTGAGTTTTACTATATACCAGCGCCAACCACTCCCGCATGATTATTACAACTAATTAGTATGGCTGAATATAGGTCATACAACTCTTATCCTTTCACGTTATCATTGGCAATTTCACCTTTTCCATTATACTTTCCCAATTACTCTTTGGTCTGTTATGTATGAAATATTCTCAGATTTTTTGAGGTATTGTGAAATCTCGAAAAATTTTTGCTGATCGAGGCAGGTGTTGAAAAAATTTACGAAATCTCGGGAGGTCCTGAACGATATTGTGGGGCGATGTTGCAAGGAAATATTGAAAGATTTTTTTGAAAAAATGCTACGGCGTAGACTGCGTTACCATTGATGTATCGTTTGATGTAGGTATTGATGTAAACAATTTCACCTCGTATGCAAAGAATAGGATTTATTCATTGTAAGAATGGATTAAACCGAGGAGCGCTAGAAACACCGGTTAAAGTTTTAACGCGCACTACCAAAGTTCATGATTCTTCGAATCTGTAGCGAAGAGATCCATCTCGATGTTCTTCGTCTTCTGTTTCGAGGGCATATACAGAGGTTTTCATCAACCTGAAGTCGGTGACATTTACAACTCGTAGTACCAGAAGTGTAAGTCCCATGACCCAGGCAGCAACTTCCACCCAAGATGAGATCTTTTGTATTGCGGTGAGACGAAGCGCAAGTTTCAATATTTTAAATGAGTAATCTCGCAAAATTCGTAATCGAGAATCATACTCAAGGATGGCCGATATTACCCATAAATTTTGTTTAAATAAATTCTTTGAATAAAATCGGCGTCACGTAAGGATGTCAATTTGGAGTGTGATAGAATTGTCATCGTGCCATACCTTTGTGATTCCATAATATTTCCACACAAGTCTGTTGTAGGTGTTTTTTTTGCCTGTCGGCAGGTATTCCGTGATGGGTTCATTCCTTTGAGAGAAAAGACGCGTATGTTATACAGATGTTAGCGCCGGTAACATTGGCAAATAAGTATGAGGGAAAAAATCGACAAAAGAATACCCAGATTGATTTAGCATCCCATTGAGACGGTATTGAAAATGATGGAATCCCTCTTGGAAATTGCAGGCCGACCGCCAAGTTAGCAACGTCAGACATAAGTTGAAAAGTATAGCCGGTCCAACCAGTCTCCAGGGACTGTAGTATCTGGATGCAAAGATATATTGTTTAATCAATAATCGTTGCATTGTCTCTTGTATGCGCACCTAACTCATTGTTGACAACTTACATTCCAACTTGGTAACCTCCGCGCCCACATATGGAAAAGAAAGAAAACCCAACAATACCACAGATGCACGAAAGAATCGATATTATCTGTATCGTAGAGCAATGATGTTGAGTGTTGTAACTGACTGTCAGCCTGTCTTGCCAAGGTTGTCCCATTGACGAGATCCTGTAATTAACGATACCTGCCACTGACACTTTACGATCTGGTTCCAACCCTGGCGTCGCCCACAATATGCAACGACGGTCAAATAAATCCTATTTCAATCAGACGGTTGGTTGTACTAAATGTTAGGAATCCTGGCCGCTCGCTGCTATCAGCGCAACATGGTAGTTATAGGCGAGATAATTCCAACAAATATTTGTTTATTTACCTCAAATAAAAATCACAAATGAAATTACAACTCGAGATTTATGCCTTGAACTTACAGAGCTGAATTATACCTGAAACATAAAAAATGCGTGTGCGGTGACGTAGCCGGCTATTGCGCTAACACAGTAGAACAACATTTGTAGTAATTTCCATAGTATTGAAATGTCGTTGGCATCGCGTTCAATTAGCTCCTTGTGCTTCGTTAGGATCCGCATGTCCTAAAAATAATTGTCAATTTAATTTTTGCACGTCAATCATGTTGCCAATAGTCATAAGTTGTGCCTGGGATCATAGGCATCGATTCCTACCCCGAAAATTCAGCACGCCGGTTAGATCGTAAGCCGATGTCGAATTTCGAAATACTCCAGAGTATGAGACGCCGCGGAGGCTTGTTAATACCAATATCTATCATGTGACGTTTTTAAGGTAAAACTCCTCCGTTTCAATAACGATTACCGGGAATTTTTCTGGAATCTATCACGTGATCACGACATTCGATTGTCAATCTACGCAGGGTAGAGAGATGTTGATCGTTTCAGGTTTCAGGTGATAGCCGTGATAGGCGTGGACGATGAGCTGAACCCATAAAAACACAGTGATAAACGTACGGTGAACATTATACGTGCACATCTGCCTATGTACGTACGTACGTAGGCATGCGGGGGTGCATCGGTCAATCAAGCGGTGGGTGATCGTTTGACCGTTGTTCGGCGATTGGCGAGGCTGCAAAGGCGGCTGATTTTGTCCTTTGCTATCACGGACGACGAGCGCGCTGAAACTTAGAGGTCTTCTTTTGATAACAAAGTTCCGTAACCCAATCTTCCCGTATCCATGTCATATCCATATCCGTCGACCGTGTCGTGAGTGCAGTGTCAACGCGTAGCCCTGTTTCGATTAATATGAAACGAAAGTGCCGACAGCTTGCATTCGTCGGAAACTGGAGGACTGCAACCGTAAAAGTAATCGCAAAGTTCACACAGTGTTCAAGATTCATGAACGTGCCGAGAATAATTGGTATACAACGCTAACAGTGCGGTCAGCCAAGATTCCGAGCGTGTTGTGTAATTGCACAGCTAAGAGAGAACGACTTTTTTCGAAATTATACACTTCAACGAGGAACGCATAATCAGAAAACGACACTTTTCAGGTGAGCTTGCTCAATTCCAATTTTTCACCGGCATCGAAATGCGAAAATACATCAATATAGCACTCATGGCCTTCTTTAATGACCTTCTATAATTAGCGCACCGCGCGACGATTTAATTACCAAAAAAGAAAGGTATATTACGCGTTGACGAATTCTAACCTCTTTTGGCGAATGTCTTTGAGCAGAAATGAGTAGCCAATAACGAGACCACTAACAACTATAATCTCTCGCAGTTAGCTGCGTCCACTGAAATCACCCACTGCCGTAACGCTATGCAATTGAGCGATCTTACCGGCATTATACGAATCACGGTCACGACGGCGGTCGTACGGTCAAGAGCATGCAAGAAATTACCATATTCGCAATTAATCGTTTCCGGGGACGAGCGAAGGATCAATTGGCGCTGTAAAACGTATATGCAATATGCACCAGTGATCACACGCATCGACCCACGCCGTATCGTACGGGCTGGAAGCAGAGCTGTTTAACTCAAATATCGGAATATCCCGGTACACCGTTAATTGTAGTATACCACATACTAACCATGCGTAAACTCAAAGTATGTACTCCGTGTTAACACTCGCAATGTAATTGATGCAGTTCGAGAGATCGGTACGAGGCTGATTTACTGCGTTTCTTGCGGCAACGAAACTTCAACAACCGAATTTGGATTCCCCATTCGGATGTCCCAATTAACTGAACTCGAGTCGACCTATGCATACCTATATACCTATGTATGTATGTACATGCATACATGCATGCGTACGTACATAATCTCAATGCAATCCTGAAAAAGCCGTGGAAAGAAAGCCGAGCGCTTATGAATTACGATTGATAAATAATTAACAGTAACGTTTTATTCCTTTCGAAACTTGTCACGCTTCAAGTATCTTGTAGTGTTGGAAAAAAAAAACCTGCCAAATGGCAATATAATTGAAATTGAGATAACGAGTAGCTAACTAATCGGGACGATACATGGATCTATTTTGTTGAGAATTTTGTAGGGACTTAATGCACGTTGCATTGTATGCGTATTCGCACTTAAGTCATTACAGAAAAATCTTGAAAAAAAGCAGCGTATATTCTGAAATATCCGGATTTTCTCCGCTCAAAATTACCCGTGGTGACTTGGAATTCTCAAATTTCGGGTGATTAGCTCCGTATTTGTAATTAAGGCATTTACATCTACGCTTGTATCACCACTTCGGAGGGAAGACGTGGACCGTGGTAGGGCGACGCTGCGAACCGCACACGATTCGCTTTATAGGCTGCTATTCTCGGATAACACACCATGTTTACCGTCCGCCGAGTTTCGTGCGTTGGGCCGAAATAATTGTCGTTACTTACGCTATTCGACAAAACGCGTACGGGTAAAAGTTGAATATCAGGTAACAGAAATAATTGAGGGACAACCGCTTATGCGTTTACGTGCATCGAGATGCGTGCTGTGAGCTACTAATTTTCGCAACTTGCACCACTATACCGAAACGTCGAACGGGTCGATCTATAGACACGAGGTCCACCGTGTCACGTATTATGAGATGTGGTGATCGGTAATGCTCGATCACGTATGTGAACGGTGATGGATTTGACTTAACGGCAGCCAAGAATCAAGTAACACGTAAACTCCTATCCGGCCGTCCACGCGTCCGATTGTCGCTGGGCTTTTATCTCAGATCTAGCAATTCAATTGTTGTAGCTAAAATATTTCTGTTACCCGACACTCAATTTTTACCCGCATACGTTTTGTGAAATAGCGCAAGTAATGGCAGCGAGTAGCAGCCGGCTCGATCATCGCACGCAACTCGGTACACACGAATATACGTGTAACCCGTTTGCGTTTCATCAAGAGTAACTTGTAACACGTAACTCGATGCGCGTAAACGCCTGCGACTGTGAATAAATGGCATTAAATAATTGTGCACGAAAACACAACGATGGTAGGCCAGCGTTCTGCGAACTCACCGACGCGACCGAATGAATGTACGTTCTTACGCGCGCGTATTCGTCTGTACGTAAATACGTGCTTGCATGCGACGAACACGGCTGCGCGCGTTGCGATGGCTTACCGTGCGGAAGTGGTGGTGGTGGTGGTGGTGGTGGTGGTGGTGGGAGGAGGACGGTCGAGTGGGAACGACCGTAAGCATTGCGAGGTTAATCGCGATTCCCGATGACATTCCGTTCGGACGACCGACCGTCTCGTGGTAGCGCTGTTCGTTTTATAGGTGCGCGCGTAAACGGTAGCACGGTAACTATTCGCGAATCGAATACCTACCCAACGATATTACATATCCAGGATGGATGGAAGGTCGGTGCTTCCGCAGATTCTCCCAACTGCGATACTCGTTATTTTCCTGTCACTCGGAACAACGGAGCTGGTTTATGCAGCTTCCGAGGACTCGACATGCCGAAGGAACGACCGAGATCGTTGCTCCGCGAACAAGATGGAAACCTTTGATCAGTACACGGATTGGAGAAACGCCGGCTCGATGCACGAGTTCACCGCGAAGGATATACGCGGCGACGACGTATCTCTTTCGATCTACAAAGGGTTTGTTTGCATTGTTGTTAACGTCGCGAGTCAGTGTGGACTTACAGACAGCAACTACGCCCAGCTCGAAGAACTTTACGAAAAGTATCGCGATACACACAAGCTCAAGATATTAGCCTTCCCCTGCGACCAGTTCAACGGCCAGGAGCCTGGATCGTCCACGGATATAATGAATTTTGCGAGAACGTATAATGTGCAGTTCGACATGTTTGAAAAGATCAAAGTTAACGGGCCTGACGCCCATCCGCTGTGGAAATGGATGAAGGAAAGACAGGGTGGGTTTTTGGGAAACGCGATCAAGTGGAATTTCACGAAATTTATTGTCGACAAAGATGGCCAGCCCGTCGATCGTTTTTCACCGACCACTCCGCCCAATGACCTGGAGGCAACTCTTACGGAATACCTTTAACCGCGCTTGTATGCACAGGGTATTATAAATCATGTATAATTGATACCTAAAAATGGTGTGTTGTATGTACACCATACTTAGTAGATTCGGTTCGGGCGCAACCTGCAGGTTTTATACCGTTCGCCCGGAAACTAACAATTTACCTTGAAATATAATTTCAAACTATGCAGCGTATTATTGAAAGGAGTTCGTTTACATTTTTGCTGACGGGGAATGGGGATCCTGTCGAATCATCTAAAATAGAATTAATTAAAACTTTCACGCGTATTTCATTTGATTTCAATTGGCACGTTTCATGCGTATGTATATACAATTATCAGTTTTTATATTACAAAACCTCGTATCGACACTTGCATTATATCGTATGGATAATGTATGTATAGGTGCTAAACTTAGGTATATTTATATAACATGTATAACGTATATTGTATCGAGAGTCACAACTGTGTAATAATTATTACGAACGTCGACGATTTGTCCCGTCGAACCGCCGATCGGACAATAAATAAATGGTGGTTGATATATAATTCAACAACTGGACGCAAATTCTTGCGAAGAGGGGCGGGGAGAACAGAGGGCAGAAAAAACTTCTTGGCACGGTGTTGACTATTCACCGAATCGTTTCAGTTTCTATCTCGTGCCCGTTGCAGCTTACCGATGGCGTTGCATTCTCACAAGTCTGCGGGTGTGCAAATTAAAACATATGTACATACACCGTGTATAAATATATGTATAATAAATTCAATGTACACATACTATGAGTCTGAAGGGATAAAATGATCAGGTAATTGGTACAAACGTATTGGCAAATATGCACGTGGGGATGATCAGGCTGAAGTTTGCGACGTTACCGTAATGATGCATTTTTATAATACGCAATTTCTTATTTTGTGACTCTGGAAATCACTGAAATTTATCAAACCGTTAAATACAGCATTGACATATAGTCAGATTTTTCAAATTCAAATTATTCAGTTATTCTGAAGGTGCGAAATAGTAATTTTTGTTTCAACTAACTTCAGCCACATTACGGACGATGACTCTGAATCCTGACACTTCTCTTGACCTGCTGGCTTTCTATTTCTCTATAAACTTGTTCTTCGTATGCCTGTCAACAAACGTCAGACTATACCGCGTATAATTTTTAAAAAATTTCACGCACCCTTTCGACCTCGCGCTTGCGCATTAATTTTGTAGACATTGTTCAATCTATAGATTGGAAACAATTTTCTCTTATCGAATACTTCCTGTACAAAAACATCATATTTTCAACGAATAGAAATGCAGCATTTTTCTTATTTTTATTTTTATTTTTTTTTTCCGAAAATTTCATGTCAGCGCTCTCATAGAGCTGAACAGGTGAGTCGGAGAATCGAGAAAAATTAGGGTAAATCTACTACGACGCGTCTTATCGTATCGGAGAATTACTGCAAAAGAAAAGTGCCTTGTGGGCCAAGAGTGTACCAGTTTCGAAAAAAATCACCCACGCGGAAATTAATGTATGTACGCACGGATGTATGCATGCGTGTACATGCATACGATAGGTGTATAATACGGACAGCTCGAAACAGGGCGTTGAATAACTTCACGAAATGTGAAAGGTCAGTGTTGACCTTGCACGATATCCTATATGCATATGAGAAGGCGGAGTTGTATACATATAATGTATAAAGGTGATACATGTATAAAAGTGATTGATTACCCATAGTTTCTTGTTGTATTTCTACCTTGTAGGAGGGATTATCGTAAGCGGCGGTTGATTTCCGCGGCGAGATGTCCGCCTTGCTGCTGGTGCGTCTTTTCATCAGCATCATAAGTAAAATGAGCGTTGACAAAATAGCAAGAGACGCGACGATCGCGACAATAACAAGAGGACCGTAGTAGTCACCCTCGTGCAGCGGGAACTGCGTGGCCAGTTTTCCTGCAACACGAAATTGTAACATACCGTATACCACATTCGCGCTAACTACGTTATCTATTTGCAGCTGGGTACAACAATTGCATGGAAAAGAAATCGACAGGGTGGTCCCTATTTTTTTTTTTTTTTTTTTTTTTCTCTCTTCGGGGCCCACCCTGTACGTTATATTTGTAATGATCCGTGACGATGTAGCCAGGGACCGGCCCGTACGGGCATGCTTTTCAAACTGCTGCAATTCGGTAGCGTACGTTACTTGTGACTCGAAAAATTCCATGATAACGCGGCCAGTAATCAAGCCTCGACGTTTATGAGCAGTAGATTACACTGCACAGCCTGCAGTTGAACTTGCTGTTATAGAGATTCTATAAATTTGAAGAGAAAAAATGCACCAATCCAAAACTCAGGGTATAGCGAATGCAAAAGCATTTCGTTCCATACCTATGTGTGGATAATGCACGATGATTCGCACGTTATATCTGGCGTATGTGCGCTCGGATCTGTTTCGCGACATTACAAAGCCTAGCTTCTAACCTTGTTGTTGCAAAACACCGGCGGACATAGGGATCCCCGGCTTCGTAACAAAGTCTTGCACGTTGCTTTTCTTTATCCTGCCGTTAGTGAGATACACTTCGATCCACAGGCGGTAATGGGTCCCTGGCTTGAGTTCGCCTATTGTCGTTTTAGCAGGCGAGTCCCGCTTGGCTATTTTGAACGTGCTCGTATCTTCCTTCCCTGTATCGCTCTGGTAGATTGCTCGATATATGTTCACGTACTTGTCCTCCGGATAGGGCACACCCTTCCAAGCGACTTCCACCTCCGTTGATTTTATGCCTTTTATCGCAACATTGATGTCGAAGGCGTATGGATCCGGCGCTGAGCTCGTGGTGAAGTTGATCTGGAATAATGTGTCGCGATCTGTACGGTTACATACCTATGTATATTATACGCACTGATGTTGCAAGTTTATCATACGTGTAAACGCGTGCACTGTCAAAAAATATATAACGGTCAAAATGGTTGGAGCGAATTTTTCTACCCGTAATGTGCGACCCAATGCGTGTCATGTAACGTGACGGAAGTTTTGCTATTTCAACTCTTTGTTTTTGCCTCATTTAAAGACAAAACATACAAAAACTTGAGAGTGAAGCTTCTTTCGCGATCTTTTTTCGAATCTGCCTGAAATCATACGTATTCGGACTGACCAGCACACCAGCTTGCAGGCCTGTACCTGTTATAATGTAAATTATTATCAATCGGTCGAGTATACGAAGGGCACGCGCACCGCACGAAAAGCCTTTGCGCCTCGGCTTACCGGGTCACGGTGAGCCGACCGTTGGAATACCCGCATAATTAATAGATTATCATACGTACCGATTTTTCACTGACTAGTTCGTTAGGTTGGCCAGGGAAAGGTATGAAGTATATTTCAACTTGATAGGTCGCTGACGGTTTCAAATTTTCAAGGACGTAGCTCGTCACGGCCCTGTGAATCAGCGGGGTGGCGGCGTAGACCTTGCCAGCGATTTCCTTATACCGGAGTTGGACGCCGTCGATGAACTGCAGCTCGTACTCGGTAAACTTTCTCCAGACGATGTTGGCCCACGTTGAGTTTGTTTCAGCGACCGCCAGTTCGGCATCAGTCGGTATTTGCGGAGGAAGCGTTGCCACATCAGTGTTCTCTGCCTCCAGGGTGACCACACTGTGTATCTTGCTGATCGGGCTGTTTGATAAGTCGCGTAGCTTCACCGTCACCATGACCTTATACTCGGTAGACGGTACTAGGTCACCCAATTCGAATTCCAGCAGTTGCGTTGCTATCAGATCGTCGGGCGGCGTGAATATTTGGGATTTCCACGTCGATGGGTCGGTGTTCCTTTAGAAATTTGATAAAATTGTCCATCATGTACAATATACCGTATAATATGCGCGGTGCTAACGAGCTACGACGGTCGCGTCATGATGCAAAAATTTCCACGTTACTATACCCAGTAACGTTGTACATTCGAAGAACAAAAGTCGATAATGCGAAGGCCTGTTTTTTAGTGTTATCAGTTTATCCAGAGAATACACAGATTATTTTTAACCGAACACGGTGTACGCGGCTTTGCGTAGCGGTGGTGGTTTGACCGTGGATATAATACGTATACCGTCTTTCCTCGCGGCGTAATTTATCATTTTATAACTTCCATACACTGCTTGACAGTAATAACCCTATACGCGCGCGCTTCGCAGTGCGTTATTTAAAAAAAAAAAAAAAAAAAATTATACCCACACGATTGGCAAATGATGGTAATTAATTTGAGGCATCACAACAGAAGCTTAGCCATGTTGCATCTGTATGACATACATGTAAATTAGTAAGATACGCAACTCACATCTTTTCGCTGGTATACCGTACTTCAACCCTCCCGTGAAGTCCCACTAATATACGAGGGACGGTAAAAACGAGTCTGATACGATCTTCCGCAACCGCCTCCAGCGTCTGAACCGTGATCTGATCAGATGAGGATTGAATTTCTGGACGACCCCGGATGGGAAATCCCGGCGGCAATGCGTGGTCCAGTCCTAAAAACACAATTCATCTGACCTGCTAGTTTTTTAGATCATTTTGTATACGTGTAACACATGTTCATATGTCTTACACCTGTAGGTAGCTGTTAGGCGCGTATGCATATGACGGTGTAATTTTGCCGCCGCAAGGTGTACGATTTTAACAAGGGGGTAATATTGTATCAACGCACGAGGAGAATAGTCAAGCAGCACAAATTTCATAGAAAGTTATGGGTTGAAAGTATCCGTTGAGTTTCGATCCGCCGACGAATGGAATTGCGCTCGCGTGTAGAGCACCGTCGGCAAGCTGATCGGGTGTCGAGCAACAATTGGGGTACGACAAACAGTGACTATTGGGGATGTCGAACGTCAGAGGCTTGCCAGTAGTAGCGGTATACACGCGGCAGTAATTCCGAACCCGTCTGGGTGCAACGCCGGCATGAGAGCACATTATTACTATTATTGTTTTTAACTCTCAATTTTTTTATTTTCCATTTCTCTTGCTGTGTACCGAAACGAACCTGATGCGGGAAACGAGCTCGTGCCGTGAACTATGGTTGCGCCGGAGAACGGGTGATTCAGTCGGGTGAACTGGCCCGAATCCTGCGGTAAGGAGAACGGCACAGAGCCGCGCGGCGGCGGTCCGCTTCGTAGAATCGGCCCTTCGCCCCCAGGGTACCGCTGGAACGGTCCGAGATTTGGATCCTTCTCGGCGACGTGAAGCAATAATTTCTCAATGTGTCGACGGGCCTCGCTGGGTAGCTCGGAGCTTTGGCGTACATCGTACTCGCCGCCTGTCTCGGTAATTTCACGAGGGTTGAAATATTGCAAAGGGCCAGGTCGGTACGACACCCCGTCGTACTCGCGTTGTCCCTCTGCTCCCGCGCCCAGATCCATCGCCGTGTCGTAAAGACTTTGATCACCGCCGTGCGGGTATTCCTCCAGCCGTACCAGACCAGGATGACGGAGATTAATCAAGCTATACAACTCTTCGGGCAAGTTGCGAGTATTCGGATGTAGGATACCTGGCCCGTACGGGAGCAGATTTGGTGACGAATTTCCAAGGTACGCTACGCGTGAAGGTTTTGTACTAGGAATGAGGTGAAATCGATTATCGGCTACCGGAACCCTCGCGGCTGATTGCGAGTCGTCGTTCCATCG
This sequence comes from Neodiprion virginianus, assembly GCF_021901495.1. NCBI lineage: Eukaryota > Metazoa > Arthropoda > Insecta > Hymenoptera > Diprionidae > Neodiprion > Neodiprion virginianus. The sequence goes on from NC_060883.1 coordinate 87,862, forward strand.
ATCGTGAGGTGCGACGGTTTTCGGCCCGTCGAACTTCGCGGCTGTGGTACCGCCTGCGGCCTGCGTAGAAGGCGACGTGCCTTGGTAGATCGCGGCCTCGCGGTGATTTTGAAATTGTGGCGCGACTACGCCGTTATTGAGAGGTGCTGCGGGAATTAGATTGGGCCCGCGCAGGCGGTGGCTAAACGAAGTGTAACTGCTTTTATCGTCGGAGGGCGAAACCAGGGCGGTCGTCTTTCCAGGCGCGTCTTGCGAACTCGTCGTCGCCGCCGCCGATGTGGGTGAAATTTTGTCCATTGTTGGAATCAATTCCGACAGATTTGCATACATCTCTGAAGTTGTTGGGGGAGCGAAACGCGTTACACCACCCGCGGCCGCCGTCGCGTCTTTGATCGGTTTCATAAGTTCGACAGGTTTCTTCGATTCCGTCCTCGATTTCAACTTGTCCTTGGGGACCTGTATCGGCGGGTGGTTCGCTTTAACGTGGGTCCGCGGCGTCAATGGAAAGATGCCCTCTACGAAAGGTTGCGTCGGTACGAAATTCGGGTCATAGGGCCCGTGGTAAGGTGGGGGCGTGGGCGGTGCGGACGTCAACGGTATGGCCGTAACGGTGGTGTGTGACGTCGGGTGACCCGGGTCCATTGGGTAGTGGATTAGTCCGTGATCGTCGGTCGAGTCGGGGTTAATAATCGAGTCCAAGTTTGCCGCACTCTCGTGTGATTTTGGTCTGGGGATCGTTGCGTAACGATCCGACAATCCCTGCACAACGGTCCGTTTCTGTTGGTCAATCGGTTCGCTTATACCCGGTATCATTTTATCGCCAATCGGCTGCTGCTGATCGATACTGTCTGTGGCAAAGGGGCCGGGATACGCTGACGTACCGTTCCTTCCTGGAATAAGCAAAGTCCACAATTGTCACAGAAGAGTCGGGGTAATCGGTCACGGTTGCAGTTGTCAGAGGTTATGCTTGTTACAATGATCCTTATTGCGTACACCCTTGCAACGGGTGTACACGTCACTGGGGTAGTATGATATATTGATGTGTGCGCGCGTGTGCGTGTTTGTATGAGTATAGTTTTCGCGGCGATCGATCCTTGTACCATACGACTACTACTTATGATAATCATGTATTATAATCACTCGCGTGCAAGAGACCGTATCGCGACGTGCGCGCATGTCCAAGTGTATTGCCATGTGGACTTTATACACGAGACACCGTGGAGCTTGTACCTAAGCATGATCTTATACTTATGGGTGCAGGTGAGGTATATGTATAATTTATCCAGTCGAAGGTCACGGATACTTAAAACTTACCGATCGTTGGGGGCAACGAGGCCTCGGAGGGGTTTCCGCATACCCAGTGCAAGCAGCACTTGTCCTCGGGGAGATGTCTCAGCGATGCGTGAGTCGGTGGGCAGTCGAGATTCGTTGGCGGCAATGCTGGGACGGGTGGGCACGCCGGTTGGCAGGATACATTTCCCATGTCGCAGTAACATCTCTTGTCGCATCCGGTTACGCTCGTCGGTATCTGACTCCAGTTGTTGTACATCTTGTCCTGGTAAAGGCAGGAGCCGTTGTTCTTGCACCTAACCTCTTGGGAGCAACAACGGGGCGCTACCGGCACGAAATCTGCCGGCACCGACTCCCAGTCGAGGCAATTCGGGTCCAGCACGTCGAGACCAAAGTCGGTCGGACACTCGATGGTCGCGCATTCCGTTTTTGGGCTAATCCCTTGAACGTCTCCGCTGCAAGTGCAGAACGATATGCACTCGTCGTACCATTCGGCACCGATTTTGTACGACGTACCCCGGTGATTGCAGACGCCAGCTGTCTCAGCTCCTTTACTATCGATACCGGTTGTTGCAGGGTCCGCGTTCGACAGACCTGGTAGGTTGACTTGCAGGGGCGTCGCAATCGGCCGATTACCCGCCCCGTCGATCACTCGAACGTAGTAGGTGCGCGAGGGCTCCAAACCTCCGATGATGCTATCTGAAAATTGCGTTACAATTTGGTGTGAATCACACGAACCGCTGCAGTTGCGTTGCACCTACCGCTATCGCCCAACTTCGTACGGCTCTGTGCAATTAAAAATTCGTACCGACGAGTAAAGCGACTGTGGGAATGATTCCGAACGATTTGGACACAAAAGGTATGAAAATATAATCCCGTGGGTGCGGCATAAATGTTTTGCACCCAACGTATTCGCCACGGTGAAAACGCGGAGAGATCTACGTCGTCAAGTCTGCATACCTTCACGGAGTTTCTCCGACCTCCAAAGAACGTTATCCGTTGACAGTTGAATCGTGACGTTCTGCGGTGTCGTATTATTGGAAAAAAATAGTTTCATTGCAGTCGAGTTTACCGCCTCTATCTTCGTAAGATTATCGTACGGCTCCGCCGACGGTAAGTCAGACTTGATCTCGTGGTCGCCGAGAGTCACGTCGCAGAGAGTGATCGTACAGCAGGCGTCCCTGGGATCGGGTACGGGGACACACTTGTCGGGTTGGTTCGCGCTCGATGCCATCATCGTCGCCATTGACGTTGACGTCGAATTCGAAGGGCATCTCGGCCGACACTTGAGCTTTCCTCGGGCCTCGCATACGCATACCTGCGAGCATCCGTCCTCGACGGTGCCACCCCTTGGCACGGTATTGTTGCCCAGGTAGCAGAATTCCTCCGGCTCCGTTTCTGTAGTTTCATATACAGGAATGCAAGTATATGTATAACGTTATATGTCTATAATTTACATGCATACATATAACATATGGCATAATATAAGCTCGTCAACCTAGTCGCTACCACGTATCAGATGAATAGTCCGTCCGTCACGTCGATTTAATGCAAATTCCAATTGTAAGCTAAATTTTGTCGTCGGTTAAGATATTGTGCCGGGCATGATTAATTCGATGATAATCGCCGTGTAGACAAGTGTGCCGCCCGGGGCGGTTAATTAGATGGGAGATGTCAATGATAGATCGGATAAAGCGACGTCTTTTCTCACTTGATAATTTTTTCTTTCAATATACCAGGGTGTTCGGTACAGTATACCTGGCCTATCAATGAATTTCGAGTACCCGGTGAACCGCCTCGTTTAACCGGGGCGAATGGGACCGGGTGCGTCCCCGATAAATGAAATCCACGGAGGATCCAAATACGATAACGAAAGTGTATGTATGTTTTGTAAAATCGGGAAACGTAGATCGATTCTGCCGATGATTGACTCTGCAAGTTTCACAGTAGCAATATTGTATTAATAAAAAGGTGTTATTCATAATGATTCTACCGTCATTTTATCACTAAAAAGAAGACGTTTAACACTTTTGTTTTTAGACCGGCTTTGAAAAGTCTACGGATATCGATCCGTCAGTATCCACCTCCTTGCGTGTACTCCTCGGGAATACATGTCGTCCATTCTATCGGCGATAACACGGATTCTCAGAAGTGAAAACAGGAACGAAATATTTCGCAGCAAGACCGGTTAATCCGCACTCGAACCGGACGAACCGCACCCGGTTAATCGAGGTTTTACCGCGATTCATTGCTTGGAAACAGAATTATTCACCGCTCATTGGAAGAAATCGATTATGCTTTTGTTACTAACCAAATGGGAAATATTCAAAGGCGATGCTCCGTCGGGGCTCATCTTTTAATACAGGCAGGATGAAACAACAAACGGTTTTAGGGGTCGGCGGTTCGAAAAGAAATATCATAATATACAATTGTTACGGGTCAGTCTAGCGTTATAAAGGTATAACTTGAGGTAGTCATAAATACCCGAGTCTTGAGCGCATACTATCGCAACGCAACAGGGATCGCCTGGTATTGAGTTCTCTTGACAGAGGGGATCCCCGATTTCTCTTCCAGCGCGGAAAAATGGGGGCGCACAAGTAAGTGGCCGACAATCAGTGATTTTTCCGTCGTTGCTACATACGCATCGCTCCTCGCAATTTCCGTACACATGCGATCCAGGCGCGTACGTCTCGTTGCCTCGGGTACATCTCACCTCCGCACCCTGAACAGGTGACAGCTCAACAGGTCCGGACGCATCCGCGTGAAAGTTTAACCCGGATACGTTTCTACTCGCCAAATACTCCCCACCCTCGATGTCTTTGTCATCCTCGTCCATGCTGACGTCACTTAAATCCGTTATGTTGCCGTGCAGTGAATTTCTCGTATCCGTGTTTCCCTCACCTTGTACACCGATGCTATTTCCCTGCATGGCGCGGCCCCTTGATTCTGTTGTAAATTCTGGGCCATCTTTAGCCGGGTTCTCGGAGGATGCTACCCGTGTCTCCTTCGAGTCAGCTTGCTCGCTGGCTATTCTTGTCGCATTAATCGACGGCGCATACGCGGCAGTCGTCGTTACCGTTGACGGTAGTAGATATTTGACTTCGTTTCCGTTTCCTCTGACATTGCCCGTTGCCAAAGCTTTCTGGTTCCCGCTCGAAGGATACGTGGGCAGTACGTCGTCACTTCCTGCCGTCGCGGTATGAACTTGTTCCCTTGATGTCTCGTGGCTTGGGACGGTCGTGCGCAACGGTCGGACACCAGGCACGTCATTGTCAGCTGCGGTAAAGAAAAAAATGTTCTATACGTATGAGTATGATGCCGCCACGAATAGCGTGCAGGTACGAGTTTTCATTTTTGAAATCGGACAGAGACGGATGTTTTATTTTTATTCTTATAAAGGTAATTTGTTTTCATTTTATTCTAAACCACCCAAGTCAAGACTGTCGAAATACCGCGCGTCATAAAAACACACAGGCTGCCCGATTTGCGATATATATGTATAGGCGCGCGCGCACACGCGCAAACACACACTCGCGCACGCACGCACGCACGCATAGATTTATAATTCACGCGGTTTGATAGGTAGAAAAGAAAGCTCGTCTCCTTCTTGTAATCGGTTCTGGTGAAAGTTGTCACCCGTGATAGCGCACTGTACTATCATATCGTATAGAAAATACATGCAGGATCTTTGTAACTCGGTAAGTTTACACACCTCTGTATGCACTGCAGAGAAGTGAAAACAAGCAAAGTATTCGTGCAGCGGTCGTAAATACCGTATACTATGCGTATATATACCACTGTCAGTGCCGTCAAACTTGCGACCGAGAACTACATTTTGTGAAAAAGTTGCGTGTATGTAGGCATACGTTTGTACCTGCTCAATTTTCTCGCCTGCGGTTAAATCCCGGAGCCTACGGTACGTTGGATTTTTATAGGTGCATGGCTACGTTCATTTTGTGATGAAAAAATGTACGATCTTGTTGCGAATTCTTGTATTATTGCAGCGATAATTTATGAGCAAAATTACGTGTTCTCATCGGTGGCTTGGCCGTGATGCAGAAGAAATGTAGACCAAGTCACCGTTCCGGTACAATCCAATGAATTCGCCTGCGAGGGGACTAATGAGGGTTTACGTTCGACTAGAATTTTCCATAGGCGTACGTAACGGCATCGATCAAAGTTCGACCATTTGTTGCCGCACACCAAATTTATTTGTAATTCCAAAATTGTGTTATACGTACGCAGCTGATTTGACGGGGAGAAACTACAAATATCTCGAAACCCGTACGTGTATTCATAGTAGAAAACGTGATACGAGGAGCTTGTTTGTCATCGTCTTCTACTCGCAGGAACCGCATTCTTAAGCTCTGACAGCAATATACCGGATTTTAGGCAAGGGATGGATCAGGTATACAGGCCTATGCGCAGGAGTGCAGGTATAATAAACGCGGCAGGAGGAGCAGCCGTATAGAGGTATACGCATGAGTAATACAAGCATTCGAGTGAATCACAGACAGGCGAATAGCTATATGTAGTATATAATATATTCTTGGATGTATGATGTATTATCGCATGATTGGAGAAGAGAATCAATATCCATCGATCAAATATATCCGCATCCGAAATGGCATCAAAACGGAGAACTTGGAGGTTGTATGGGAAATTCTCGTAACATTGCCGATATTATGTACGTATAATGTACATTGTACATAACTTATAGGTGATTGGTTATACTTTGGCAGGCCGTCCAATTGTACCAAGCTTGGTTCAAGTGCCTCAAAATACCACGTAGTTTCATTCCGGATTTGAGTATCGATAATCGGAGCTCGCAATACATGCACCTATAACGGTACAACACGTAACAGTATAGTCCCTGTATACCCCACGTGGATATCGGTGCGGGAATTCGTTTTGCAATCCGAGGAGCGGCTCAAGAAACTGGGAAAGAATTTGTGACTTTTTCCGTTAAGCTGGAACGCAATTAGGATCGCAAAAGCAGACCTGTTGCTGCGGATACTGCTCGTATAGCCGAATTTACGCGAGTACGCCCGTCAAATTTAACGATAACAAGCAATCTGTTCGGGTGCGCGTACACGTGCGTCAAGTACACGGTCGGACAATTTCCGAGTTACGCGCCTGTGATTATATCAATTCTCTAGCAATTATCGCCACAACTTTCGAAGCGTATATATATAATTACCCTACGCTGGTGGCAATTAATAATATCCATATGTGCGGCGAAAGCGTCTGTGCTATTTATAGCTTGTAAGTATGACGGAAACGTTTGCATGCGCGAGAAGGAATCCTCGTGTGAAAAGCAAGTTTTCGACAAACCGTGTACCTAACCGATTCAACGCAATGCAAAAGCCTCTCGACCGGTTCGATAATTTTCGCGTTATTTTTAGGAAAATCGATTCGCTAAAACGGCGCAACGTTTCTCACAGGTAGGCGGTATACGCCGTATACATATAGGTATAAAACGGTGCGTGAGCTCATCCGCTGTCGTATCTACGTATATGTACGAGAACGACGTGACGACGTCGTTTAATCGTAAGCGTCTGCAGGCGGTTGTTTTCCTCATGCGATTCCTGCGAAGCATTGAACTCACCGAGAGGATGTATCCGTTGGTCGTTTAACGTTGTAGCCTTCGTAGATTCTTCGGTGTGCGCAGCAGCTAGTATACCGTAGATGGCTGATCCGGCTACCAGTAACTGTAATATCCATCGTCTTGAAATTTTCATGGTTAGCATTCTTAACGCATAATTGTTGTTACTTCCACTGTTTTACCGCGCGACGCACAATTTCGACACTCCTTGACTATACGCGAAGATCTTTGCACGACACTTTTCTGATATTTTGTATCTTTCACCGCAAACGAGGATCAATGCGTGCATGCAGCAGTTCACAACATTTCACGTTCACAAGACTCTTGCAGGAAAGAATCTCTTTGTTCCCCGTGTGAGGACCCGCGCCCCACCTTGAGTATATTTTTTTTTTTTTCCTTTGGGGAAAACGCGTACAACCAACTACCGCGCGTACAATACTGTGGTTCTAATTCGTCGAAACTTATTTTTTTCTACGCTCCGATCGTAGAAACGCGTATGGTTGGCCAGGCGGTAACCGCAGGAGCCTTCTCTGCCACGGAAGGCTGCTACGTACTTCTAGAGACTTGTCGGCCCGGTGAACGTTGAACGGTGAACGGTGAACGGCGAACGGTGAACGGAGAATCTCCATCGCGCCTCGGCACACCGCGCCTCGCCTCGCCTTCTTTCCTGGCTCTCTATTACACGCTATACACCTACAGTCCACCTTCGATATACCTACTACAGCGACAACATATCGTCGCCGCTACCCCTTTACCCTGTATACCGCTCTCTCCTATCCGTAGTGTATCTTTCGATCCGGTGAGAGGCAAGAGCTCGAGGTACAGTACGTTGAAGAGAAGAGAAGAAGGAAGAGTTTTTACCGTTCGATACTGGTATATTTATAACACACGCACAGAGTTATGATACATTTAACCCATTTGTGTGTACCTATATAGTATACAATACTGATGTATACCCGTACGGTGTTACTATAATTTCCTCGTCTCGCTGAATTGGACCTCGCGATGTACACACGTATCATTATTATACGTAGATATACATCGATGTTTGATTAATTAATAATCAGTGTACTGCGGCACTGACCGGTTCAGTTTTATCTGTTTATTTATATTTCACTGGATTGATAATGAAAATGTATTCCAATTTTACAATCTTACAATCAAAATTATTACTAATGATGAGACATGAAACGTGCATGAGCAGCAGATATTGGAAAGACACATGCTCGCACGTGCCTTCCTTCTCTTTCTAATTTCTTGCGTACGATGAAACTTGCGAACATATGCCATTTCATTACACCGCTGGAGAATTTCTGCAATCCAAACCAAGATCGCCCGCCAACAAGCAACGTAACGTCTTCTTGTATATTTTCCTGCTCACGGAATGGGGATGACTTACGACGATCGATGTGCAAGGCAAACTCTTACCTGTCTTGTTTTCACAGTGTACGGAAATCGGTATAATGTTCGCGTACGCAAATGTATACCACGGTGAAAAAGATGCGGGTGTACAAACGTAAAGCGACGTGTTATAGGATAGATATGTCGGAACACGTTCTGAAGGTCTCCTGGGGTCCGCAACCAAGAGATCCGGTCTGCCCGAATCCGTCGTCGGTAGTGCACAATCCCCAGTTGTTGCCCGTCCTCCAGTGCCATCTCAGCACGCAGTGTTCGCAAACTAATGAGTCTGGTAACTTGACGGTTGCCGTGTAGCTGCCGATAGCCGAGTTGGCGAGGGTGTAGTCGTAAGAACCTTCGTCCAAAATGAGAGGATACATCTCGAAACAATCTTCCGTCTCAATTACTTCAGGACCATCCTCGAGTGGGCAAATATTGAAATTAAAATAGCCCCTGTGATTTGCAGTTATCATCACGGTCAAGTTCACCCATGATCCTTGCTCGTAGCTGTGGTCGGATAATAACATTATAGATACACATGACTAAAGTTGAAACAATGCGTGGCACAAAATGCAGTTGTTCCCTAAATACGCTAGAACACGTTAGTTAGTTTATGTCACGTGAACATATTATAATCGCCGGGTCAGTTTGCTCGAAAGTAATTTTAATATACCGACAGGGTCATTTGTAATCCGCCGAATACTTGGCTCGTGAGCAACAATTAGAACCGCTTGTGCGGGTATCGGCATATGTATCGTGTAAAATCGCGGGCGGCGCGGCGACGTTATTCGCACTCGATTTCAACAACCGATAGAAATTATCCCGTATGAACAGGTATATGTATATATTATAATATACGTATATGCGTATAAGGAATGCGTGGACAGACATCACCTTTCCGTTTACTCATTTTCTGCAGTCTGTTATTTCTTAGGCTTGCTTGTACAATCTATACGTACCTATATCAAACGTGTCATTGGTACGTTATACTGTTGATAATCGCAGATAGTGGAAATCAGTGTTACCCGTAAAGATAACGGCTGTCGATCATATCTTACCTTTTAATTTTGATCGTCCAATGATTCTACGTATATCCGTATCTGAATACTTTCTGTTCTTAATATTCATTTCAGCTTTTTTCATGAATTGACTTATTCTCAACCGTCAGACGTTCGGATATAAAAAAATATGCACCTATATGGGTGTGACGGGACACGACCCCGCACCTTACAGACTATTGCTGTGCAAACTTTACTTTTGTAGTATTCCTTCGTTAGTCGGCATCAGCAGCTATAACAAGCATAAGAATAATAATTAAACTCACGTGGCAACAATAATTCCATTTCCATAAGTCCCTGTATTTTCGTTCGGTCGCGGCTGCTTCAGTGCATAATCGTCTCCGCATATCCCGCATTGACCGCTGTTCTCACTCCATTGTTTCTAAGAAATTCAACAAAACGACGTATAACCGATCTACCGAAACTTCTTTCATATGAAGGACATAACAGATATTATCATATTGTGCGCTAATTTTACAACCGGAGTGCAGCGAACTCTGGTAACGCAGGACAATTGGTGAAATAGAACCATTGGTGATTGGTGAAAGACCTACCGCGTATCCTCCGCAAAAGTTTTCGTTGTCATTGTAGTTTATCGGAGTCGAGTATCCCTTTCGCCACATGCTACTCCTATTCACAGGATCAACAAGCATACCATGCCCGAAAATCCCTCTTACGAGGTGCAGTATTATCAGCCACGACAATGCGACAGTCTGGTGCCGAGCAGTGCCGCGCATCTCGTCGGTACGATTTATTACGTGTTATTATAATATCCCGTGGGATTTCAACGATAATTTGTTGATGCTGCAGGCGTAACGCCGAATATTCACCGTTTACGCTATGGGGTATAAATCACGAATATATCGCCAGCGGTCCTCAACTCGCGAAAATCAAATTACGTTAAGTCTACTTCACTCCACGCATCGCCTTTTATAGAAGCCGTGTGTTTGTCGCAGTTCGAGCGATAAGGGACATTATACCCAGTGTTTTAAGTGTCATGCGTGTCTTGATATAAATATGACTGTATCCGGTAGGTATACGATATAGCTGCGTGACGCGCTATGTAGACCACACCCTCCCTGATGACGAGGGTATCGCAGGAGGGTTACTTGTGCGATATCAATTTATATACTGACTTATACCTGCTGATGCTCGACAATGCGAGAAAAACTTGGCGGTGTGTAAAAACGACCCTGTGTATACTTGGCCAGATTACCAATATAGTGCTCATCGCATCGATGTAGGTCCGAATTGTATCCAACGATCAGCATTGCAGGATTATACGTGGCTTTCGATAAATGTCAGGCCTTGTCGGTTACTGGTATAAAATGAGGGTGACACCAGTCGATCGCGTTTTCCGAATACCGCATTGAGGTCAATTTTCACAATTCTTATTGGTTATCTTTCCAATTCCGACAAAGCTAATGTATTACAAGCGATTACTCCTTATACTCACTGCATTCACAGGCTCACTTATTAAACCCGTTTATGCGGGCCTCGGGTAAAATCGGCTGCGTCAGTCGCAGTCGTAGCTAGTATTCAATAATTGAGTCTCGCATGGATGTTCATTGTATACCTATACAATAGTCTTTCCCTATACTCATATAAAACGCGCCACGCAGAAAAACAAATTTGTCACATAAGCCTCGAGTTTGTTATTGTCCGCTTCAATCGTGTAACGTGTATAGGTAAGTATTGCGACAGCGACAGTAGCGTATGTAACTTAAGTAACATATAAATTGATACTAACAAAATTTCCCACCACTTATCATAAAATCGTGGCAAGTATAACCATCATGTGCAATTCTGGTAGCGATGCGATTGTTCCTGCTGTAACCATTTAGTATAGAAACGTCATGCACATTTGCATTGGAATCGTTACGTTATATATGTATATGCCAGTGATATAATTTCTACGCCCTGCGCCAATTTACTTCCAACTAACCGATAATGATCTTTCTCGCACATTTTTCGGAAGACTACATGGTCTTTCGTAGAAACTGTGTTAACAACAACAACACAACAGTTGATACATGTGTCAGGTGAACTTGAATCGTATAATGTACGACCGTCCAGTTGTAGTTTCATCATCGAGCGCTATAGAAGTGACAGGAAAAAAAATCATCGATACCATTACCACGTTTTTCAATCGACGGCAAAACCGAGATTGCTATTGATACTGCAATTTCTTAGCATCTCTACATATGCCGTGAATCTATCTTCAAGTGTGCTGCGCACACTCGCGTTGAAGGTTACTCACGCAGCGGCGACTATCATCTCTACAACTTGTGTGATAACGGTCTGCTGGAAAAAGAAAAAAAAAAAAAAAAACAATGAAATATAACTGACATTGGACGCGAGATGTCGAGGAGGGGAATCATTTAATATTTTTTAACACTACCGTGGGTTCATTTTATGTGTAGCGATGATAGTGATAAACTTACTATCCAGCTCGGTATGCACAGCGAATTTAAAATGTCTCATCATTTATGTTGCAGAACAAGTCAACAACTGACCTGATTTCGATGCTCATTGTCGCCACTTACTCCTTCGCCCCTTTAAGCCAGCTGTTCATGCATTATTTCCGTTCCCATATTTCGTAATTCGGTCGCTCGCGCTCATCTGATCGGAAATTGCATATTTTCTCATGGCTTGTAAAACAAACTGAGTATTTCAACTGAGGAAATGTTTCTACCCACCATTATGTCATGTGGTTCCGAAACTAGCCGACGGCGCGCCAACAATCCCCTAGAACTGAGGCGGAGTTACCCACGAACTCGGTAGTGCAAAAGAGATAAACTATAGTTGACAGCACTGTTAGCTAATTTCGGAACGCATCCGTGAGTCCATTCGTGGTGCATGGATATTCCGTGACATCAACTCCCTTGACACACCGTGTTTATGGCGTAGACAACAATTGTCTAATAAAACACGATCACAACCGGCGTCAACGTCTGACTATTTCATCCGTTTAATCACGGTCGTTGGTTGATCGCAGGGACGAAGTTTGTCTTGTAGGAGTTTGATTTCCTACTCTTACAGCGTTGAAATACTTCATATCTGAAAATGGAAAATCCAGCAGTTTCACTCCTCGTTAAAACTAATAATCCTGCGCCCACGGTCGATCAAATAAATGCCGACAGAATAACACAGGTAGCATAATTGTATCGTATTTTCATGAATTGTACACATGCTCGTCTTGTTCTTCATACTCTACCTCGTCACTATAACAGAGAACGTAACCGAGGTGAATTTTACATTACATAAATCATGCGCATGTAATGATACATGCCTGTGCGGTAGCGGCGAGGAGGTTATGTTGACCGGTTGTTTTGAATGCAGATATTAATTCATACGATTTCATTGGGCGGTTACAAAATATGCACTTACATATCAAGTATTCACCTGTATACGTTTCCATTTTCCAGTTGGCCAACAAATATTGGGCACCTCACACAACCAACTCACACCTCCAGTTTGATCCAGTAATCATCGAAGATATATACATACAAGAGATATGTGCTTCAAAGTTTTCAATCAGGCGCATAATGATGCTCGAATTCAGCCAATACCTGGAAAATTATCTTTGGCCAAATTATAGTACCGGAGAAACGTCACACAGTCACATGATGTCGATAGTTGTAATGCTGAATGAAAAATTTCGAGAGAGAGTCCAAGTCTGGGAAGCTTTTTCGAAGAATCCTCAACATTTTCCTGGATTTTTTCAGCAAGTTCTGGAAGCTTGCTTGAACGAGAGTACAATGGATTTTGATCTTAAAGAACAGACGGCGCTTATTGTTTTTTTGAATCATTGTTTCAATTCTATGGAAGTAGCGTTAGTGAGAAATGAAGTTAAGAGGTTGGTGTCATTGTCAATGTGGGTATCACTGCAACAGGGCAGACGTGAGTTTGAGTTTAGAAAGTTTCCCAAGTGGAGAAAATATTGGAAAATTATACAAAAGAAAGATAAGCCAGAGATCAGACAGAAGTTGGACTGGGAGCGGAGATTCCTACAGAGATTGATGGTCAAATTTATGACTATCCTGGAAACTGTACCACTCGAGGGTGAGTCTTTCTATGAAAGAGTTTTTATTCAACGGTTGAGGAGATCAGTATCGTATCTCAGAATTTTATTGGGGAACATTGCAATTCTGGAATGTAATTGCGATTATAGGGTAATTGTTTGAAATTTGGATTTGCAACCTTTAATTCTTCAAAGTCCATTTAAAGGTGTAAAATGCTGATTTACTATTCCATGTTTTGTTACATTACCGTTACTGATTTCAATCCAATCTCTTCCTTACGATTGGGATGTTGATGGCATCCTTTTGTTTATTTTTGTTTTTTTACTGTCATTTATAATTACAACAATTTAACTGGAAATATCGTTTCTCAAACCTTGTGCGTGTTTATACCAAGTTGCCTCATAAACCCAATTTGATTGAAATTATTTTGGTCATTTAATGCGCAAGATCTTTTTTAATTACTATATTTCAGCTGATATACTTACATCGTGCCCTTTTTACCACATTTCAGGAGCAATTTTTCCCGACAAGATACATTATTGCGAAAGGTTCTTGGAGTTGGTTATCGACTTGGAAGCTCTTCTGCCTACCAGACGTTTCTTCAACACAGTCATGGATGACAGTCATTTGGTAGTACGGTGTCAACTCTCCAACTTGGTGCAACGCCCAGAGGGAGGTCTTTTCAACCAGGTGAGTAATCTTATTCAATTTCCTTCTGTATTACCGTCAGGATGTCGTGTGTGAAAAAGCAACAACCACGGGCAATAATTTAATTGTAACAATGCTCGCACATGTTACACCTGGTATATGCTTTGCACTTTCTAGAGACAAATGATTTGGTTGGTACGGTATTCCCTAAAAATAATAATCAATACTTGCTTCTTGGATTAGTCGACTACTACACGACACAAGACGTATGTACAAATACACTCTGACTTCGGTTTGCAGATTAAAAAAATTTTATTCATGTCAATTAATAGATTTAGGTATAAAGATTTGAGATCGCTGCACTAAACAAGTGAGAGCCTTAAAGTGCATTAGTGTTCTGTAAATATTATCATTAAATATTCCAAAACAAAGGCACTGTGCAAGGTACAGAGTTACTCTTCAATCGATGAGCTTAATCCTAATACTAATTGAGAAATTCCGTCTACTTAACAATAGATATGCTTCCTCGAAGTTGGAGTCAATTTTTTACAAAACCAGATGACGGGCTAATATATTTTATAATTTGTTTCATCAGTCTCGTGCGACGACTCAAACAGTGAAATGTATAATTAGTTAAGTACTTAGATATGGTGCGATTGCGTCAAAGGATTTGATTATACGATCGGGCTAATTGTAGGAATTGATTGAGATTTATAAAAGTAGTACCCTTGGTGCTGAAATTTGCATCCTTCAAAATGATTGGATAATTTATGTGGATAGTCGGCTGTTACCGACAAAATGTTAAAATCTCTGGATTTGCATCAGTATGGTTGAATGGAAAATACTTGTCAAGTCATGGGAAAAATAGATTCAATTGTGGAATGTAGGTTTCACAAACTCGTTGACAATGAAATTATTAGTCAGCAGTAGGGACTCGGCAATGTGCGACACAGTTATCCCAGATTAATAGCTGTCATTTCTTCACCCCAATCGAGGCCCTGAGCAGTGTCACCTGGGCTGCAACAGTTGCAAGTTTTTCTCAACAAGAAGGTGACTCTTCTTTGACCGAACACGCATACATATAGAATTAGAATGGCTTGTAACAAATTTATGACAATGGAACAGTATTCCAACTCTGATCTCATCCAGGAAAGTAGGGTAAATGACCAGGCAACCCCCATGATAATAAATAGAAATACAAACATTCTGAAACTATACTTCATTTTATGGTGAATTCTGCCGTACGTGTTCATTCGTTTGATGAAATTTGTGGTCGTCGCAACGAACCATACATTAAAAATGACACTAAATGCAACGGGTGTAAAAAGAACTGCTACAGCCAGCCACCCTATGGTTTCCTGGGGGGTGTCCGGCACGTCGACTATCATTGTTTTGTTGGTGTCCAACTTGAAGTGTGAGAAAATCGCCATTGTTCCTATAACTGCGGTTAGGGACCACACATAGAGAGAGTAGTAACAGTACTTTTTTCCATCGGTCGAGCGGAGGAAAATGTTGCGTGATCTAAAAGTCTTCCATATATAGTAGCCCAAACTGCTTAACCAGAAGAACGCCGACATCAGTGACACATACATAACTACATCTGAAAGCAACAGAGTTGTTAAGTACCCTGCCACACCTATGTTTACTCGAACTATTGTAAATACGAAAGCTGGCAGACCAATACTATAGTGGCTAATACTACTAACCATTCAATTTTAATTTAATATTCATATCATACTCAGCGGATAGTACATTACTGCTGAACATACCTGCGACCAAAAAGTTCACATGACTGCCAAACTCGGGGAAAATTCTGACCATTGCCGCGCAATGATTCGCCACAAGGCATAGCATCAGACTTGTTACGATATTTCCAATCAAGTTCTTCAATTGCGGTAAGACAAAGTATACGATCGCAACGACGAGATAGCAGGCAATGGATATGGCTCGAAACGACGGATCTATAACTCGCCGCATGATGACATCTGTATGCATGACGTGTTTCTTTATCGGCAAACACACACGTGCATAGAATGTTGTCATGTTTTCTTTGCGTAATATTGTCTTGTCAGCGCAGTAGGTTCCAAATTCATAGTCGTAGTATCTCTTGTTTTTGGCATTGTTCCGTTCACCTTCCACCAGCTCATCAGCAGTCGAGTCTTTGTCAAGGTTACACTGGGTGCAATGTCGCAGCTTACCAGACGAGAGGATTCTCAGTAAATCCATGTTGGGAGGGTTCGGCACGTCGTATATCTTCCACTGTCTTTCATCATTTTTACACTTTGGTAGTCCAAATTTTAATTCAAATTTTGGCTGGTCTGTTAAACCGTGTCCATCCTCGTCGGTAAATATCGGCTTCCACGGTCCTGCTCCGTGTGTGGCTTCTTCTATCGGTGTACATCGATCATCGACAATCAGTTCGTTGGTTTTGCAGCACTTTCCAATTTTTATGGTAGCGACGCTACCTTCATCCGAGGATGATGCCGAGGATCCTTGATACATGGCGAAGCCAACTGTGATACGAGTTATTATTAGTGTTACATGCATGACCATAATGTGCATTTCATTCAATTATATTGAATTTCAGTATCACGCGAGCCGCGGCTCCCGCTGTCGGCGCGGCTTTTTTATTCTCCTTATATCACTCGGACTTGACAGTTGTACGATTTATCGGTAATTCGTTATACCGGCCCGGATTCCTTACAGAACGTAGAACGATCACCCGTGTCGTATCCGGTTCGGTCACTCATGTCTATTCCCCGAATATGTATCCGAAAATAGCAGTCACATAAATTCGGCCATTTGATCAGATTTCTTTACCTTCGCGTTCTTTTCCACCCTTATTCGAATGTACGAAAACCCTCTGCTTTTTCGCCCACCTCTTGGCCAATAATTCCCACTTGCATGTCTCAACAGAAATGTATATTGCAGAAATGCCAAGACTAGGTTAGGTTACGTTGAGCTAGGCAAGGCCAGGCTCCTTGGGCTAGGCTAGGGTGGGCAAAGCTTGTTCAAGTTAAGTTAGGGTTGAATTAAGGTTGAACCCAGTGCTGCCAGACTCAAATAGCGGAATATACCCGTACCGTTTATAAAATCACCGATTTTACCCGCGCGCAAATTCAAAATACATGTAAACAAACAGCGCAATATAATCGCTGTAATTCGTAGCAAGAAGTAGTTATGAAGTTGATTGTTCGCGAGTTTATCGAGCTGAAAAATTCAAGATTCTGACTGAAATAAACCAATGCGAGCCGAAATTTACGCTGCGTCGCCTGTCGGAAAGCTATGCTTTTGTATTTATTTTTGGATTGTTTTCATCCTCTACAGCAATTAGTGTATCAACACAACTGTCATTCTCACGGACAGTTCAGCAAGTAGTTATCGGGTAATAAACCGACATTTCATGGTCAATTTCGGACGAAAGCTGTATATTTTTGCACATGATATTGAAATTTGCCTTTACAGTTTGAAAAAAATTTGACTACAACCCGAAACTAGATGTAATGAATAATAGTTTATTGCATTCTCTTAAAGATTGCAGATAACGTATATAATTGTAGTAAGTAATTGCCCGGCTATTCACGTATCACCCGCGCCGGCGTAGTTTTATCTCATCGTAAGCGTCGCCACTTCCCTTTTACACTTGTAATTATTCGCATCTGTTACAACTAATATTTAATACATATTTACTGTACAGATAATATAAGATATTTGCATTATGCATTCAGAGTAAGCTCTGTACGCAATTGCGTAAATCTATGGCACCCTATAAAGATTAACGTATATTACGTGTGCACCTAATTTAACAGATATCGAGTCAGTAATTTTTGTCGATTGTCTTCCAGAATAATCGCATACGTTCCGCAGGTGTGTAAAAACATGTGTACATTCTCGATACTGGTCATTTTTGTTGTATGGAAAGGTCGATTGTGATAACTGATCCTTGATCGGCATCACAAATTGAATTACGGTTGCGCACACACACACACGCGCGCGCGCGACACGACGCGGAGTGAACCGATCAAGTACGTTACAAACAGCCCCAAGAGAAGCTAGAGAATGTTGACAACCGTGCAAGGACAGTGGGTCGTTCCCAATTACCTTTAAGACGCGATCTACTCCGTACGATATGAATAGGCAGGTAATTAAGCGAATCTATCATACCTAATTACGCGAATTGGTACATCGGTGTGTATGTGTGTGTGTGTGCGCGGGCGCGTCGTTGGGACGTTTGTAAGAATGTACGACGTCGTCACGGTAGGTACACTCTGGGTCACGATTCTCGCAGTAACGGCTAACCCGTATGCGAGAGCTCCTGCTCCTGCTCGTCGTCCTCGAGAATCACTTCGGATTCCTCGTCCTCGCCGGCGGCCCATCTCTTTGGAAAGTTAATGCCGAACGGTTTCTTTTTTGCCAGTAGTTTTCGTACGCGTTTACGGGACGCGATCAGCAATAGAAATATTATAAAGCCTTGCAGAGTGTTGATAACATCCGTCACGAGCCTGGAATTTCATGTGTTAAATACACTATGCGATTCGTAATTGTTTCAATACTTATATTATTATTATTATGTATCCGTGTCTTATATTATCAAAGTGTTCATCTTGTATTATTATATTTTTCGAAATCTATACGTGGAGCTAATAACAGTTGTTGAGCTCACCAGTATTGCGACCATTCCGATCCGGTTGTAGACGATAGAGCTTCGAAGATCCAAGTAATACCCATCACCCACGCCAGTTTCAAGTAAAGCTTACATTTGAATTTCATCACGTCGAGCCTTGTTCCGCCCAAGCTCCTGTACTTGTGCCATAGCTGGTAGCATGTCAGGGAGAAGTAAACGATGTTGAGTGTCATTAGGAAGGCGACCGGGCCGTACATATAGACCCATCTTTCGTATCTTCCTGGAAATTGTTCAATTAATGTTGGGTGGTCGATTGTCACGGGGATCGTGTTGTTGTTGTTGTTGTTGTTGTTGTTGTTGTAGTAGTAGTATCGGTGGTAATTTGATAACTCGCGATGCGATTGATCCGGGAAAATGGAACCGGTATTTTTAAACCCACCTGCGAACCAGCAGCTGCTTCTACCGAAACCGGGATCCAACACAATTCCGTCGGTATGATGACCGACGATCGTGGTTGTAAGAAAAATGCTTGGTGCGCCCCAGCCGATAATGGTGTACATCCAGAAAAATATCTCATCCTTGATCACCGTCCTTGTGAACCTGTGGCCGCAATGTATAATTACGTTTGTATCTTTGTATTATTATACAGGTACGTCGCCATACTCGCCAAAAATTCAGCAATCGACACTGCATACAATTAATTATGCGTCATAATCCCGTATTTTCATGGATATGCGTACGACGGTATGCGGGCGTTGTCGTCGTCATAAGATTCATCGGATCCTGGGCGAGGGCGTGACGCGCGTTCGTAACCCACTACACATGCGAATCTGCGTATTTTGGCACATCTGTGCTGGTGATGAAAAACAATTGTGTCCTTGGGCCTGATATTAAACGAACGATTATACCCGACGGACGTAGATGCCTGCTCCGCGTAATACGCCGATTATGTTTCCCGCATACGAATAATCCGGCATTTAAAAATACAGCTGTGTCCGGTCGTCAATTATATTCGGTAGCCCCGATAAATTTTGACGCTTGCTCTCGTTTCAAAACAGCAATGAACAAAGAACGGCGCCAACGAGAAACATGTACATACATGCAAGTATCCGAGACAAGGCCCCGCTCGTCGCACCTCTTGCCGCTTGCCTCTTTACGTATGTAAATACATTCATGCATACATGCATACATACATACATACATACATACATACATACATACATTTGCGCACGCGGAAATATATGTATATACTACTAGCCTTGATCAAGCCAGCTTCTCGGAGCGGTATTTATTGTATTCGCGAATCGTAAATGTAATTACGTCTCGCCGTCTCTGCGTAGCCAAACAGTTTTTCATGTTAAATTTGCGCAGCGCAGCGAGAGGTCGAAAGGATGCTGCTGTCAATGCGCAGCCCGTACACGCCACTTTTAGGTACACAGGGTACACAAGGTTCATTCGGCAACTAAATTGATCATTGTTTATGCGTTCAACTGTTTCCCCGAGTTTCGAGGATATGCGAAAAACCAGTTTCAAAAGTGCTTGCATCAATGTTGTGCGTATAGCCTCGCAGAGAAACTTGTCGCACTGTAGAGAGAAAACAAAGCAACGTGTGCGTTATCGTTTAATTATACCATACAGACGTAGGCCTGTGGCAACGCCAAAAGTTGGAGTGAAGGAATCACATGCGGCCAATGTCTGGGCTCTTTTTAAGCATTTGATTGGTCGCTGGTCGATGGCTGAGCGATGTATCACCGTCAAGTGAACCCACTACTGCCCGTAACATTGTGGATTCTAGTCCTATATATAGGATCATTGATTTCGGTGTATACGACAATAATTATTTACGAATCAGTGCAATATATTTTACCGGAATTTATTAAGTTTATACCTATGTAAGAGTTTATAACTGCGAGGAACTGAAAAACCTCGAAGATTGTTTCATAAGTAGATCAAATGTTACAACGTGAGGTCAAGTTCTTGTAATGAAACGCGTTAACATTAATAAGCAATTGATATAGTGAACAAAGGAAAGAAACAGTTGTTTGATAAGATAAATATAACAGGAAAATTATATTCTTCATACTTTTTTTTTTTTTTTACATCCATTCTCGAAAAAGAAATTTCAAGCCAGGGACGCTTAATATGAGAGTTATGCTTCTGGTTTGAAAGAAACGGATGTTGGCCGCGTACGCTTCCGTCTCTTTTTACGGACCGAGCGATTTTCGGCCCGAATCCGCAGTCCGTGCTCCTATATGACTATGAGTTATACGCTGATGGTTGAATTCTCAACTTGAGCGCGATATGCGGCAACAATTGTGGGAAAATCTGGCGGTAAGAGGATGATCGCGGAACGTAGTTTTCTTTCCTGCACTGTGTATCCTCTCGTACTTCGAAAAATACCCGATAAATCAGGCGGTACATTAAAATGGGACACCCGGTATATAGAACAACCATTAGCCGCGCGGACAATGGCCATTTTAAGCAATGCCGGGCCAATGAAACTTGCAAGAAAACCATCAACCTATCAGCCACAGGCATAGCGTAACGTTTAAGGAATTCCGTCGTCGCGGCAGTCCGGTCCCTGAATCCGGGGATGATTTTTTCATGATCCCGTACGCTATTCCAGATCTTCGACGCCCGAATTATATCTCACTGATCTCGCTTGTTTCACAAATAAGCCTATAAATCAATAGACTATGAAGCATCCTGTGGTATGGATACTTGAAAATAAGAACTTACCAGGCCGATCTCCAAAAGTTGAACGCTACCAAATTCAACCAGAAAAAGGCAGCCATGAAGCAATAATACATGGTGAACGCTGAAACGAACAAACACGTATCGTTGTAACATTTAATACATTGTAATATTATAAATGGCGAGTGCAGCATATAATATAATGAAACTAATTATGCCGCAACTCTGATTATTATTATCACGTAACTCGGCTTCATTAGTTCGTTCTAAGATTAAACGTCATCACGTAATCTGATGCTTATTCCTTGTGACTTTGGCCGTGCCTCTTGCTTAACGGACTGCCCGAATGTCACATTGCTTAGGATTCACCGCCGTGAATTTACTTTTGGATTTTTTGTTCGTGTGATCTACATATGGACATAAAAACGTGGATACACACGTACCCGTCTACATATTTTACTAACCATAAAATGCATCTATCTAATACCATACTTGTTACTCTCAACTGGTAATAAATGATACATGATACAATTATGATACACTTTTGCCCTCTGCTACACTTATCCATATCTTACGAGTTCGAGAGCCGTCCGCTATCTCTCATATTTAGAAGTATCGCACCAGCACGCATCGATGTGGAAATTTTCCGCGGACTTTTATTTTGCTGTAACGCGATCTTCGTTCGTACCGCATGCTGATATGTAGGGTACATACGTGTAATACAGGATTACTTGTGGATTATTTCCGTTTAATGCCAATTTTTTTAACTGAGCCGATCAAAACTCATCTTCATCTCTACTCGTATAAAACTCAACGTCTCTCTGTCCGTCTGTTCGTATGTTCGCTTATAACTCGAGAACTACCGAATCGATTATGATGCGAATTGTTCTGTCGATGGCCGCACCGTGCAGCCGGGTTTTAGGCTCGAGACCTAAAGTTATCAAGTTTAGATCGACAGTTTTGGAGGTATAAAGATATTTGTAAGCCAAGTCAGAAGGGAATCGCACAGTTATGCGAACGCGGACCAAACTCGTACAGATAGAGGAGCGTTAAGCGGAAGAATTTCCAAGGTCTCGGCGAGCTCTGCAAAAGAGTCCGAGATAGCATACGGCCATGTTTTTACAGTTTTGACACAAGAAGCATTTGAAAATATTCGCGAACGGAGCTGTAACGGGCTGCTAACAGCAAACATGGACGTTCCAATTTCTGTTCGGCTATTTGCGTACGTACGGAGCAAGGTTATCCATGGAGTCACAAAGGTCCACCGAGTCAGAGGTCACATTATAGTAGATAGCGACCAAAGTTGAAAATTAGTATTTTACTGTGCCTCCAGCTAAATCTTGATGATAGACTTGAAGTTTTTGTAAAAGACCAGTCCAAGACGGTGAACCCGAAGGACGGGTATTGAAATATTTAGCTATCCGCTCGCCTATAATTCATTGGATATCACCGGGTAAATGCAGCCGCGAATTTGCATGGACACGTGTAGTTTACTATTTCTCAAAAATAAATACGATACGCGTTGGCTTCCGTAGTTGTCCGAAATTGTCTTGCCAAAAATATGGGACGACGTATGATGCTGCATGCAGTAACATGTTGCTTTGTGTGTTTATTTATTTGAACCTTAGAAAAATTTAATCTAAAATATTCTTATCCGCGGTTAGAGTGAGATTAGAGAAGCGACAGAATGTATCCGACTCACCGGTCCATCTGCACAAAGTGTCGTCATCAGCGGCATAATCGGGATGAAGCTGTAGAACCCCCAGTAGGATGTACGCCCCAAGTAGCGAGGACATGGCGCACATGAGGATTTTACCCTGTAGGTCACGTAGCTCTGGCAGGACCGCGTACACAATAAGGGTGACAAGGAGGAAGAACGCGGACAAGGTGCATAGCGTTCCGAATACCAAGGACCGCGTCACGGACACTTTTTCCACCGGTTCGAAACAAACCACAGCTATGGATGCATTATCCATGCCCGGCTGAGACGCCAGGCAAAATCTGAAAATATTATTCGTAAACGAAATCCAAAACGGCTTGAACATTTATGAAAAGTCGAATATCGTGGTACATAAATAGTATATGGTGTAAATATGCATTTACAGTTGGAGAGAGAGAGATAGAGAGGGCGGGGGGATTGAAGACGATTCGCCTCGAATACCTCGAAAGACCCACTTAAAGAGATCCCCCCAAGGTACGCGCACGTACCTCACGCTGATTTAAGAAGAAGAGAAGCTGACGATAATCACTTACCGATGCATCGGAGTAGTTGACAAACCGTCATCGTAAAGAAGTTTTTCCTCGATTATTTCGAATCTTTCATTAATCGGGTCAGCTAGCGAATCCAACTTGAACATCCCCAACGTACAATTCATAGGCAACAACGAACCATCGGAACAATTCGATGCGTTCAGCCATGTCGTGTTTTCGGGACAGCAGTAGTTCACCGATCGGCATGAATTTGCGTGCAGGAGGAGAATCGCAATTACTGAAGCATGGTAATATTATCGTCGGGTTATGAATCACAGACAGCTGTTGACAGTAAATGATTTCTAGTACGCATGTATCATATGTACGGGTGGGTATAACAGGGTCGAAGGGGGCTTACGAGAACTGAATCTAACCCGATAATATGAGTTTTCCTTCCTGCAAACTCATCCCGCAGCTCTACGTTGTATTGTTCCGTTCGTTTTAACTACCATACCTATGCAGACACTGACCCCCATGCCTCCACTCCGCATGTAAGGGTACAACTAAGCAAGTGGATTCTGTCCGATTCAAGGCCACCGGACACCACGAGACGTATCTTATTCAACCTGCCTTGTAACAGGCGACATACGGGTGGAATTCAAGAAGTTACCCCTCCCCACGTGCACATGACATGAATACATGTGCGATAAGATACGATATGTACAGGATTCGAATTTTATTATTACATTGCATCTTGCAATTGGATCAGGAAAGACGTAAGTCTTTCGGATCCCGTTGTCCGTATACCGCGTATAGGTATGGCGGTATATGTGTATGACTACGAGAGTAGCCGGTGCGTATATAAATAATTTGCATATTGCGGTTAGTCGACTTGTGCCGGCTGCTGTTTACCTTTGGTTAACCACATCTCGAACGTTACCCTCTCGATAACTGCAGCACTATCACTTGGCAGAGTTGAGTCCGTCTTATACGCGTATACCGCGTCCTGCTACTTTTCGTCGGGACGCGCCTTCTCGATGCTACGCGCGGTATTTTTACAATTATTGTCCAATTCTACGTTTACTTAAATTGGACGCGAGCACTCTCACTTCCAACACACGTGCATTTATCGATAATTCATGTGCTCATAGCACGCGCAAGCATCCTTTATATACCTAGGTAGATACGAATATACGCATAGATTTGCCTCGGTTCCCTGAACGATGCGTATGACGCGTGTTTACTCGGTGGCGAACATGATCGACTGACGAGCATTCGTGTTTATCTCTCACTAGATTCTTTTTTCACCCAATACTCCATTAATTATATAGACTCTGAAACTGCCCACGTTCTTCCGTTGATATTTTCATATCAAACTTTCGAGCAACACGTGCGGGTATATTGCGGGGGAATTTGAACAATTCTCAGAGCAACTTCCAGACATCAAAAATCATATTTCACCATAATTATGATATCTGCATATAGACAATGCGCGTGCAGAATTTTGAGTGTTTCGCAAGCGACAGATCTCAGCATTACCTTCGTTTAGAAGACATTCACTTATTAAACGTTTGCTAACAATTCCTCGAACTGACCTCCCTAGTCAGGCTTATCGCAAGGTTATCAGTGGTAGAAAAATTAGGTAAGAAGTTTTTTCCAATCGTAAGAATTCCAATTTCCTATTTTGGGCGGGCAAAGAGCGCGTTTGGAAACCGAATAAGAGGTAGCGTGAATGTTTCGATGATTTGTGGAACGAATCTTGAAATGTATAGTTTTGTTGAAAAAAATTTGACACTCTTACCCAAAGATACTGGCCAATGTTAAATGTATGATTTGCAATATTCAGAATACAAAAAAATCCTTGAATAAATATATTTTTTTCACAAACTGAATATATTTTCGGAAAAATTGTACTTCTTCACCGCGTGTCCTCATATTTAAGTGAAAATCGAAGGTTGCAAGGTCGCCAGATGGTCGAATTGGTACGTAATGACCCTATATACCTCGTTGTCGCATCACAATACCTGCACCTCCCGTATAACGCAGCGCATACGTTACTCGAGGCATAAGTCAGAAGCGGTAGACCTGCTTTTGCAACTGGTAGATTATTCCCCGAGAGTTCGCAGTTTCGTCGTTTCGAAGATCCGCGGTTCTACAAACAGTCCGTACCGGATCGGCCGTTCGTACAGGCATAACCGGTGCGGTATGGCACACCTCTCCCCGACCAATTATATCTTTGAACTGTGATCGGCCTTCGTACCTTATTACACCTGTATTATTAACGACAACTTGTTGTACGGGCGTACAGCGACCGCACAGCTATTATGTATCGTTGTAGAACTATAATGTTATTATATGTCGGACGAAGCTGTTCGCCCTGCGTTATAGATTGGTATGATCATAGAGTAAGTATATTATATTATAATTGATGTATACCGACGGGCACACCACCTATCGCGAAGAGATCGAAACTCTTACTGGTTTATTATTTTGTATACTCTTCTCGTCGCGGCTCATCCAGCTCAGATGGGCGAGAGACCCGGGCTTGGAATCCGATTGCAGCGAAGGACGGAGTGTGCGGGGCCGGGAGGGAGACCACTCGACGAGGTGGGGTTGATAAGGTTCTCCTGATCCGCGACTCCGGCGTCCGAGTTACAGAGCTCGGAATAACAGAAACTTGAGCTTCGATGACCCGCGTGTGGGATTTAACATCACTTTCAAAATTAACTTCCCACCGCATGCTGTCGTCGTAATACCACCGCCTACCTGTATAATTGCAATGCATCCATTATAGTATAACAAATTTACGGTTTACGGATCAGCCTGTGCATAAGCCTGCTCCGCCAAAGTGCGTAGATCCGGATCGCATGGCCTGTGGCGCATGAATTTTGGTTCCGCCGATGGGGCTTGTTGTCAAATAGGCGTGGTACTTAATTTTATGGAATACACTATGGCGCCAAAAACTGGATTTCGAATTAATATTTTCTTTCGGAAGTGAAAACATCTGTGACGAAAATTTCTAATCCCTGTGTTTTTACAACGTTTTTTCGGCAAATTTTAATTCAGCGTAATCTTGCGTACGTATTTCTCTTCGCCGCTAAAAATAGTTGAAAATATTCCCTGAATTTCCTCGGTCAGATTACGGATTTTTCACCAAATGAAAGTCGAATATAAGAAACGTGTATAGGGTACGGAAAAGTCAGCTTGGGGCAACGACGGGTAGAACTTGGCCCTCTTATTCGTCATTTCACGATGACAATCTGAAAGGTAATCTAATCTCGAGTGAAAAAAAACGACAACACCTGACTATGAGTCGATATACCTACCGCGGTAGGCCGGCGTCAAATCGGACCTCCTTCGTTATTTCGAATCCATCGAATTGATGATATATACCTCGCTCTCTTTCTCTCTCTCTCTCTCTCTCTCTCTCTCTCTCTCTCTATATATATATATATATATATATATATATATATTTCAATTCATATTATATATATACATCTCTATATATGATATGAATTACACAACTAAATGAGCGGTATGAATAGAAATTAAATTATATATTGTTATATATATATATATATATATATATATATATATATATATATATTTAAAATATATGTAAAATTGGTTGAACTTATATTTCTATTTATACCGCTCATTTAGTTGTATAATTCATATCGCTTCATATCGGTCGTGTATGGCGTGTATGATGTATTGTAGGTAATTGATATCATGCATGCGGCATACTTCTAGCCTTGCGGGTATGGTATGTAATCCCACGTATGAGTTTATCGAATTTGCTGTAACATTGGATTTATTCTTTGGTTTCAGCTTTTGGAGATGCTCAAGTTTTATGCAAGATTCGAGATAAGTGAAGAAACCGGCGATCCCCTCACTGACCATGATATGACGCAGTTGCATTATACAAAAATCACCTCACTGCAGGTAAAAATCAAATTAATTCCAAAATGTTAAATCTTGTTACAGACCGGTGCTGTATAATTACCACTCACCTTCTACGTGTAATGCAAGTACTCTAATTATACGACGGTCGACATTGGTGTGTTCTCTGTAGAAATCGAGGGACCACGAACGTGTTACTTTGTTGTAACTCAACAGAATTTTTTCTCATTGCATGAATGCGATAAAATTAATTTAGTCAGGTATAGAATGTTAATTAATTGTTGGATTTTCTGTAAAATTGGTTAAAAATATTGGCGTAGCCTCAGGGCATTAACGTCGACACGTTACAACAAGCTGTACATTTCTAACAGTGCCGATTGCTATTATTTCAGAAAGCTGCCTTCGCCAAGTTTCCTGATCTGCGGAGCTTTGCACTTGCAAATGTAGCCAGTGTTGATACCAGAGAGGCACTCTATAGACACTTTGGCACCTTGAGGTATGACATGATAGGGTGAAACCGCCAATTAATCGGCATTCATACAAATTTATTTCAGCATACTTATGCCGATCCACCGTGGGTTATATCTGGTTCAAGATATTATGCAGTTCGTTCATTGGCGCTCTTACCCTGTTAGTTATGGTCCGTTTATGCGGATTTCGCTAATATCACAAAATGTATGAATATACATAGGTTTACGCGGTCCTTTACTTTTACTTCCCATTCTTTCATTCATTTATTGATGTCCTAACGTCACTATTCTCGTCATTTTTACCGCCATTTCCTTTATAATTATTTGATTATTTTTACACAGTCAGGAGAAGCTGAGATCGATTGCCACATACCTGAACCTTGTCCCGCCGGAAGAGCGAGAGGTTGATGAAAATTGGTATCGATTGGATCTGGGCTTTCTTCGGGAATTACTGGTAAGCTTGAAAAGTGATAAATAATTGAGCAGATCGTAATCGATATTGTGTGACGTGAATGTTGGCAGATTTCGAGGCACGAGCGTCGAGCATCGCAACTTGAAGAATTGAACGAGATGCCGCTATACCCGACGGAGGAGGTTGTCTGGAACGAAAGTATCGTGCCCACAGAATATTTCTCCGGTGAAGGCTGCCTGGCATTGCCGAAACTGAATCTTCAGTTTCTCACGCTTCACGACTACTTGCTGAGGAATTTCAATCTCTTCAGGCTCGAATCAACGTGTACGTATGGGGCTTTCCACGTGAAATCGGACAAGATTTCAAAGTAGAATTTTCGATTTGCTATATTCGTTTTCTTATTTCAATTTACCTATTCCAAGGACGAATCCTGATTTTTTCCCAAGTTTTTCAACTCAATTTGTTCCTCGGTTGCGAAATTTCAAAAAATTTCCTGCTTCACCTTTTCAAATGCATGTGACTAGAGAACGAAAAGAGATATTGTCGAAATTTAAAACACCTGGTGTTTGACTTGAATTTATGAATTTATTTTTCGTTTGACTTGAATCACAGATTCATCAAAAAATATCTAAAGATTTGATTTCATTAAAATCAGCGACTTATTTGAACTATGATAAAAAATTTGTTCTTCGAAATGACAGTCATGTTTTATTTTCCCATAAAAAATATCCTGACAAGTTTTGGTTTTTTCATGAATTTGAAGCCTAGTATCGGCCCATAATGATATGTGGCTTAAAATAATGAAAAGATTAACAGTTTTCTGGATATTTTACACAAAAAAATAAAACGCGACCATCGTGTAAGAAGTGAATTTTATTTGTTAATTGAAGTACGTTGGTGATTTTTTTTCTTTGAAGAGACAAAATTTCTCTGATTTTTCTCGTAAATCTGTTATTCAAAACGTGAACAACGTATTCGAATTTTGTCAATATCTCTTTTCGTTCTCAGTTATGTCCATTTGAAAAGTTAAAAGTGAAAACTTTTGTTGCAAATTTGTCACTAAAGTACAAATTGAAATAAAAAATTTGAAAAAAAATCATGATTGCTACTTTAAATTGATGTGTTGAAATAAAGGGGAAAAAATTATGTAAATAAAAAATTGAACTTTGAATCCTGGCCGATTTCACGTGGAAAGCCCCGTATACATGCGTCACATGCTGGATTTCAATTTTTCGATTTTAAATGTACTACGATTTGTAGTTGCATATAACGTATAATTAATTATTTCAGATGAAATCAGGCAAGATATCGAGGACTCGGTCAGCAGGCTCAGTCCATGGTGAGTGCATTACTAATTACATTGCATGCATGATTCAATTGTGATAGGTGTGCAATTTTTTTGTCATACGATGGCGTCAACAAAACTTAGCGGGCCGATGTCATGACGAATAATTAATTTCAGCTGAGACGAAGTTTTTTGAATTCGATCCATTGCTTTTCCTTAATGTTGGAACGATTATTCTACGTGCGATTAGTTCTTGTATTGTTGCACTCCACTTATTTCACGTGTGTACAACGTATTGTACAGGCGTGCGGAGGATGGCGGCGTGTATTACGGTGGATGGGCCAGAATGGCACAGCCGATAACTCAGTTTGCAGTTGTTGAGGTTGCTAAGCCGAATATCGGGGAGAATAGGCCGTCGCGCGTAAGAGCCGACGTCACTGTCAATCTGAGCGTGAGAAAGGAAATCAAGGCAGAGTGGGAAAACCTGAGGAAACACGACGTTTGCTTTTTAATATCAATCAAACCTCCTAATACCATCGGTGAGTGATTTTGATATATTGCTGTCCGGACGAGTATGCATGCGTATGTTGTAACGCTAGCATAGAAACGCCCGGCCGCAAATATGTTTATAATTTACGTAATACTCATATGAACGAACGTGCAGCCTCGGAATGCTCGCACGGACCAGATACCGGTATAAACATCTGCGATTTACCATAGAGACGCCTTCCAGGAACGAAATACAGTCACAAACTGCCGTTTGTACCCCAGGTTGGTTTGACAACCGTACGGGGGTGCGAGATTGAGGGCATGCTAGATTCGAATGGTCGGGTGATCGAGGATGGTCCTGAACCAAGGCCTGTACTCCCCGGCGAGAATCGCACTTACCGTGTTTGGCTGGACTCTAATCAATACCGCATTGATATGGATAACGCGAGCCATGGCAGAGAGGATGTGTATGAAGGTTTCAACATAATCATGAGGCGGAAGCCGAAGGAGAATAACTTCAAAGCTGTCCTAGAGACGATCAGGGAATTGATGAACACCGAGTGTGTTGTACCCGATTGGCTTCACAATATAATATTAGGATACGGGGATCCCGGAGCCGCCCAATACGCAAGGTAAGAAACAAAATCTAAAAAATACTTGTACAGTATATTGCACGCTATATTTGTGATATTATTTTCGTTTTTCTCTCCGTTTGTAGAATGCCCGATGAGATCGCAGTAATGGATTTTAACGACACGTTTCTAGACATAGATCATCTCCGAGCAAGTTTTCCGGGGTATGAAATTAAAGTTGAAATCACCGAAGAAGAGAAATTAGTTCGGCCGTTTCGACTAACGTTTGAGGAAGTCTTATGCAAGCAGAACAACCAATCGGATAGAAAAGTGATCATGGTCGAACCACACGTACCGCCAAGTCGCGGCCCCTACAAGGCCAATGAGCCCAAGAGGTGAGGCATTAATGAATACTCACGGAGGTATTTTCATTGCAACGGTTCGCAATATTTCTGTCATTTTCTTTTGCTATTCTCAGAAACCAAATACCGTTCACACCAACGCAAGTAGAGGCGATCCGCGCAGGAATGCAGCCAGGGCTGACGTTAGTCGTCGGTCCGCCGGGGACCGGAAAGACGGACGTTGCCGTGCAAATTATATCGAATTTATACCACAACTTTCCCAATCAAAGGACATTAATAGTCACACATTCCAATCAGGCATTGAATCAGTTGTTTGAAAAAATCATGGCCTTAGACATAGATGAGAGGCATCTGCTCCGTTTAGGTCACGGCGAGGAGGCGCTTGAAACCGAAAAAGACTTCAGCCGATACGGTAGGGTCAACTACGTTCTGGCAAAACGTCTGGATCTTCTCATGGAAGTTCAAAGGCTTCAGGAGTCTCTTAATGTAAAAGGAGACGTTGCGTACACGTGCGAAACTGCTGGACACTTCTTTATGTACCAGATACTTACTAGGTGGGAGCGCTTCAACGGAAGAATCAAGCAAAGATCGGGAAGCAATCCCTCGCCTAACATGGTTTCACAAGAGTTTCCATTCCACAAGTTCTTTGACAATGCACCACAGCCTCTCTTCAAGGAAAAATCTTACAGCGAGGATATGGAAATTGCCCAGGGTTGTTTCAGGTAAATTATTTTCATTCATTTCCCCACTCTTCCATGGTGGTCAAATTACGAGTGTATTGCTGTTACGTTACTTCGCTATATTGGACCCTAGCATTCTCATCCGTCACTGACAATTTATTGCGCTAATATGACTGCAATTTTTAAGTAAAAATTTTCTCAATAATACGGCGTTGTGCTTTTGAGGGGATAATACGGTCTTGTAAATTTAATTTACAGACATTTTTCTGTAACATTCTTATAAATAATGTACGATATTTAGACCAGGTGTATTATGTTTTAAATTAATATCTATCACCAATAAGGTTGCAGATGTGACTTCCAATCTTTTGTCGTGGATTTGAAAACGACATTTGTATTCACACGTGCATATTGCGGCTTCTCCAAGTTATTGAAATTTATAGAAAAATGATGCAAATCGATGCAATCACTGTAACAGTTTATTGGATTCTGGCAGATATGTGGAGAGGATGTTCGCTCAACTTGAGGAATTCCGTGCGTTCGAATTGCTCAGATCAGGGCTGGACCGTTCAAAGTATTTACTCGTGAAAGAAGCGAAGGTAATCGCAATGACTTGTACGCACGCAGCGCTCAAGCGACGGGAACTTGTCGACATGGGATTTAAATACGACAACATCCTTATGGAAGAGTCCGCCCAGATATTGGAAATCGAGACTTTCATACCACTGCTGCTTCAAAACCCCCAAGATGGTTACAATCGTTTGAAGCGTTGGATTATGATCGGCGACCACCACCAGTTGCCCCCTGTCATTAAAAACATGGCCTTCCAAAAATATTCAAATATGGAGCAGTCTTTATTTGCAAGGTTCGTCAGGCTTGGTGTTCCTACCGTCGATCTTGACGGCCAAGGTCGCGCCAGACCAAGTATATGCAATCTCTACAACTGGCGGTACAAAAAGCTGGGTAATCTGTGTCACGTCGAGCGTAGTCCTGAATATCTTATTGCCAACGCTGGGTTCTTATTCGACTTTCAACTCATTAACGTTGAAGACTTCAACGGCGTTGGCGAGAGCGAACCGAGCGCTTATTTCTATCAGAATCTTGCCGAAGCTGAGTACTGCGTTGCAGTATTCATGTACATGCGCCTTTTAGGATACCCAGCTGACAAAATCAGCATACTAACCACCTACAATGGACAGAAGCATTTAATACGCGACGTAATAAACATCAGGTGTGCTAACAACCCGTTGATAGGACGACCAAACAAAGTGACGACTGTTGACAAGTATCAGGGTCAACAGAACGACTACATACTGTTGTCGTTGGTGAAAACACGAGCAGTTGGTCACTTGAGGGATGTCAGGCGGCTGGTAGTGGCAATGTCGCGAGCTCGGCTTGGTTTATACGTCTTTGCCAGGGTCGCCTTATTTAAAAACTGCTTCGAACTTACACCCGCGTTCGACCAGCTAATGCAGCGACCCCTTAAATTACACATTCTTCCTAGCGAAATGTATCCAGCACAAAGACTCAATGAAAGCTTGGCAGCATCAGTTAACCTTTTGCCCGAGGCTGTCGTCATCGAAGACATGCCCCACATGGCAAAATTCGTCTATGATTACTATATGGACAAAGTTAGCACCATGAAAGCACAGACACACGTAAGTTAAACAGTATTTTTTAAAAACAACTACTTAAGAACATGGAAAGCAGAGGAAATTCAAAAAAATATCACCCAAACGCTTTGTTCTCTTTTATATTTTTTAACGCTTGTCTTGATTTAATATCCATGCAGGGTGCAAAACAATGGCAAGAACCTGGTACAACGGGCCGCATCGCTAGCCCCACACATCACATCTCTGCACATCCTGGTGCCGATGATGACACTGATGACGAAGATGAACAAGCTCGAATTCAGTTAAGCGATGACTGCGCTGATGAAATGAAACTATCGGGAGATGTAGAAAAGCCGAAGCCAATTCAAAATTTGCTTGAGGAATCAACGGACGATCATTCGAGCGCTTCTCACGAGAAATGACGGACGAGACAATCTGATTCTACGTTTTCTTTTTCTTTTTTGATGGAACAAGTAATGTGCTGCTTGGATCGAAAAATTTTACCAATTTTTTATTAATCATGACCCTTGATTTACACCAGCTGTAATATTTCATTCTTTCGATTTAGTAAGGATGTACTCCGAAACACATGATCCTTTGGCGAAAGTTAGAAATTCCAGATCTAACCGAAAGAACATGATCCCTGAGATTTGTATGCAGGTTCACCACAGTAAACGATTAATAATCAACTGCAATAACGACCACATGTATACCATCGTTACTTTACACGCTTTTCTGTATTATAAAATCTTTTGTAAATTACTCCGTATACTTACAAAACATTAAATTGCATTTAAACACAGATTTACAGAATGCCCCCTACGCGTGTTTGAAACGCTGTACAGACCTCTTTTATCGACCAAAACCAATTGCATGAATTCCCATGTTGCCGCAATCTACGATTTGAAAGTATGTACCTAAGAGCTGAAATGAATTAATTTTTGCCCTAAGCATTACGAAAGTTATGTGTGAGTAATAAAGTGATGAGAAAAACCCGGTGAAAACGATGACTAACATTTGACATGCGCCAAATTGGAGGCAATCGTTATAGCACGGCATGATTAAATCATACATATGAGTTGCACGCTCTATCCAGCAAGTATTGGGGCATGCACTAGGACACACAGCATCAATATCACAATGATTCGATTCATCGATCCCTGTTTTCAAGCAACCTCCTCCGTTCAGATATTCTTCGCATACCAGAAGCAGTTTGACGCTAACATTTCTGCGATTCCATTAATTGTGAATAGAAGAGGTTTATATTGATCAAACTTGATGCGTTGCCCTGAAACGCATGAAACTGATCAAAAAGAGCGCAGTACCAACGGCAGACAAACATTACGATGGTAAACTTTCGTTTTCAGGCTGTGACTTTTGATCCGTTGCTCGCAGCGTATTGGGACTGGGCCCAATCGATTTCTCTCGCAAAATTACGTCGAAATAGTGCATGAAAGAATTTATTCCAACACTTTTCAAAATCGCGAAAATTTTCGCCAAAAATGCAAAGGGGTTAGCCTTACTTTTTCTTCATTTTTGCAGCCGAAAAACTTTGGTCTCAGATTCGATCTAAATGACCCCTGCCTGACTAATTGGACCCCCAGGAACTCAGAAAACGCAGCGGAAACAGCGTGGGATCAACAGGAGAGAAAATACGAAGGAAAAAGCACCTGCTGAAAAATGTCGGAAACACTGGTTCTCGTTTTTTGGCTGTAACTTATGATGCGTCGATCGCAGCGTATTGGGACTGCGCCCAATCGATTTCTCTCGCAAAATTACGTCGTAATAGTGCATGAAAGAATTTATTCCAACACTTTTCAAAATCGCGAAAATTTTCGCCAAAAATGCAAAGGGGTTAGCCTTACTTTTTCTTCATTTTTGCAGCCGAAAAATTTTGGTCTCAGATTCGATCTAAATGACCCCTGCCTGACTAATTGGACCCCCAGGAACTCAGAAAACGCAGCGGAAACAGCGTGGGATCAACAGGAGAGAAAATACGAAGGAAAAAGCACCGGCTGAAAAGTGTCGAAAACACTGGTTCTCGTTTTTTGGCTGTAACTTATGATGCGTCGATCGCAGCGTATTGGGACTGCGCCCAATCGATTTCTCTCGCAAAATTACGTCGAAATAGTGCATGAAAGAATTTATTCCAACACTTTTCAAAATCGCGAAAATCTTCGCCAAAAATGCAAAGGGGTTAGCCTTACTTTTTCTTCATTTTTGCAGCCGAAAAACTTTGGTCTCAGATTCGATCTAAATGACCCCTGCCTGACTAATTGGACCCCCAGGAACTCAGAAAACGCAGCGGAAACAGCGTGGGATCAACAGGAGAGAAAATACGAAGGAAAAAGCACCTGCTGAAAAATGTCGAAAACACTGGTTCTCGTTTTTTGGCTGTAACTTATGATGCGTCAATCGCAGCGTATTGGGACTGCGCCCAATCGATTTCTCTCGCAAAATTACGTCGAAATAGTGCATGAAAGAATTTATTCCAACACTTTTCAAAATCGCGAAAATTTTCGCCAAAAATGCAAAGGGGTTAGCCTTACTTTTTCTTCATTTTTGCAGCCGAAAAATTTTGGTCTCAGATTCGATCTAAATGACCCTTTCCTGACTAATTGGACCCCCAGGAACACAGAAAACACACCAAAAAGAGCGTCGGACCAACAGCAGAGAATTTGAGAAGAATATGCGCAGGAATCTAATTATTTATTCGTTCATCCTAATACATCTTACATTAAATAGTAACAATACAATATCATACACTTCGTTCTCCGTATGGAGCCGTTGCATTTGTACCCAGGCCGGAGCCTGAACTCTACTTACTTAAATACTACAAGAATAACTTTCTCATATAAAATTTTTCATATTTTGCCTAAGGTTACATACATTGCGCTAATTTTTCCTTATATAATAGTCACATTTTTTGTGTGATGTGTAATGATTTTTTTGCATTTCTTTTTATCTTTAACACTAATGTGAATATTACCAAGCAAATAGAAGCACTATACACTGACATCAGAACACTTGTACCACAATTTATACGTATTGAATAAATTGCAACTGAAACTTTAAACCTGAGTATGTGATTCAGTTTTTTTCTCCCCTTCAAAATGTCGGATCAAATTTTTGTTTGCGTATTCAGACTGTGCGCAATCGATTACTCCCAAAAAATTAAGTCGATGTAATGAATTGAAGTGTTGATCATAAGTTTTCTTAACCAAGCAGGCATGACTCACAGCGTCGACATCACATGCAGTCAATCAGTCAATTAATGTGTCCCTGTGTTTAGAAGAGCTCCTCGGTTCTCCTGCGCTCCTGATACTAGGAGTAATTTTCGCTGAAATTTCTCAGATTTATTTAGTCCAAGTGGAAGTAGCCTAATTATAGGCAACCAAACTCAATTGTTTGTCCAAGTGGAAGTAGCCTAATTATAGGCAACCGAATTTACATGTATGCAACCCGGTCTTGCAGCCGTGAAGGCGTCAACCTTCGATCGACCTCCTCGGCTCAGATGTTCTCCTAATACCAGGAGTAATTTTTCGCTGAAATTTCCCCGATCCGCTTACGATTAGTTTTCAACGGAAGTAGTACGTAGGCAAGCGATCACATGCCCTCTGAAGAAAGCATGCATGCCTTTAGTCACACAGCGTCGACATCACATGCAGTCAATCAATCAATCAATGTGTCCCTGTTTTTAGAAGAGCTCCTCAGTTCTCCTGCGCTCCTGATACCAGGAGTAATTTTTGCTGGAATTTCTCCGATTTGCTTAGTTCTAATAAGAACTGGCGGGAAAATTAGCGGTCACATGCCCTCTCAATCAAGCAGGCATGCATTCAGTCACACAGCGTCGACATCACATGCAGTCAATCAATGTGTCCCTGTGTTTAGAAGAGCTCCTCGGTTTTTCTACGCTCCGGATACTCGAAGCATGCATGCCTTCAGTCATACAGCGTCTACATCACATGCAGTTAATCAATCAATCAATGTGTCCCTGTTTTTAGAAGAGCTCCTCGGTTCTCCTGCGCTCCTGATACCAGGAGTAATTTTTGCTGAAATTTCTCCGATTTGCTCAGTTCTAATAAAAAGTGGCACGAAAATTAGCGATCTCAAGCCCTCTCATGTAAGCATGCATGCCTTTAGTCACACAGCGTCGACATCCCATGCAGTCAATCAATGTGTCCCTGTGTTTAGAAGAGCTCCTCGGTTTTTCTACGCTCCGGATACTCGAAGCATGCATGCCTTCAGTCATACAGCGTCTACATCACATGCAGTTAATCAATCAATCAATGTGTCCCTGTTTTTAGAAGAGCTCCTCGGTTCTCCTGCGCTCCTGATACCAGGAGTAATTTTTGCTGAAATTTCTCCGATTTGCTCAGTTCTAATAAAAAGTGGCACGAAAATTAGCGATCTCAAGCCCTCTCATGTAAGCATGCATGCCTTTAGTCACACAGCGTCGACATCCCATGCAGTCAATCAATGTATCCCTGTTTTTAGAAGAGCTCCTCGGTACTCCTGCGCTCCTGATACCAGGAGTAATTTTCGCTGAAATTTCTCCGATTTGCTTAATTCTTATAAGAAGTGGCACGAAAATTAGCGATCTCATGCCCTCTCATGCAAGCATGCATGCCTTCAGTCACACAGCGTCGACATCACATGCAGTCAATCGATCAATCAGTGTATCCCTGTTTTGGAAGAGCTCCTCGGTTCTTCTGCGCTCCTGATACCAGGAGTAATTTTAGCTGAAATATCTCCGATTTGCTTAGTTCTAATAAGAACTGGCGGGAAAATTAGCGGTCACATGCCCTCTCAATCAAGCAGGCATGCCTTCAGTCACACAGCGTCGACATCACATGCAGTCAATCAATGTGTCCCTGTTTTTAGAAGAGCTCCTCGGTTCTCCTGCGCTCCTGATACCAGGAGTAATTTTTGCTGAAATTTCTCCGATTTGCTCAGTTCTAATAAAAAGTGGCACGAAAATTAGCGATCTCAAGCCCTCTCATGTAAGCATGCATGCCTTTAGTCACACAGCGTCGACATCCCATGCAGTCAATCAATGTATCCCTGTTTTTGAAAGAGCTCCTCGGTACTCCTGCGCTCCTGATACCAGGAGTAATTTTCGCTGAAATTTCTCCGATTTGCATAATTCTTATAAGAAGTGGCACGAAAATTAGCGATCTCATGCCCTCTCATGCAAGCATGCATGCCTTCAGTCACACAGCGTCGACGTCACATGCAGTCAATCGATCAATCAGTGTATCCCTGTTTTGGAAGAGCTCCTCGGTTCTTCTGCGCTCCTGATACCAGGAGTAATTTTAGCTGAAATATCTCCGATTTGCTTAGTTCTAATAAGAACTGGCGGGAAAATTAGCGGTCACATGCCCTCTCAATCAAGCAGGCATGCCTTCAGTCACACAGCGTCGACATCACATGCAGTCAATCAATGTGTCCCTGTGTTTAGAAGAGCTCCTCGGTACTCCTGTGCTCCTGATACCAGGAGTAATTTTTGCTGAAATTTCTCCGATTTGCTTAATTCTAATAGGAAGTTGGACGAAATTTTAAGATCGCATGCCCTCTCATGTAAGCATGCATGCCTTCACTCACACAGCGTCGACATCACATGCAGTCCATCAATGTGTCCCTGTGTTTAGAAGAGCTCCTCGGTTCTCCTGCGCTCCTGATACCAGGAGTAATTTTCGCTGAAATTTCTCCGATTTGCTTAATTCTTATAAGAAGTGGCACGAAAATTAGCGATCTCATGCCCTCTCATGCAAGCATGCATGCCTTCAGTCACACAGCGTCGACATCACATGCAGTCAATCGATCAATCAGTGTATCCCTGTTTTGGAAGAGCTCCTCGGTTCTTCTGCGCTCCTGATACCAGGAGTAATTTTAGCTGAAATATCTCCGATTTGCTTAGTTCTAATAAGAACTGGCGGGAAAATTAGCGGTCACATGCCCTCTCAATCAAGCAGGCATGCCTTCAGTCACACAGCGTCGACATCACATGCAGTCAATCAATGTGTCCCTGTGTTTAGAAGAGCTCCTCGGTACTCCTGTGCTCCTGATACCAGGAGTAATTTTCGCTGAAATTTCTCCGATTTGCTTAATTCTTATAAGAAGTGGCACGAAAATTAGCGATCTCATGCCCTCCCAATCAAGCAGGCATGCCTTCAGTCACACAGCGTCGACATCACATGCAGTCAATCAATCAATCAATGTGTCCCTGTTTTTAGAAGAGCTCCTCAGTTCTCCTGCGCTCCTGATACCAGGAGTAATTTTTGCTGAAATTTCTCCGATTTGCTTAGTTCTAATAAGAACTGGCGGGAAAATTAGCGGTCACATGCCCTCTCAATCAAGCAGGCATGCATTCAGTCACACAGCGTCGACATCACATGCAGTCAATCAATGTGTCCCTGTGTTTAGAAGAGCTCCTCGGTACTCCTGTGCTCCTGATACCAGGAGTAATTTTTGCTGAAATTTCTCCGATTTGCTTAATTCTAATAGGAAGTTGGACGAAATTTTGAGATCTCATGCCCTCTCAATCAAGCATGCATGCCTTCACTCACACAGCGTCGACATCACATGCAGTCCATCAATGTGTCCCTGTGTTTAGAAGAGCTCCTCGGTACTCCTGTGCTCCTGATACCAGGAGTAATTTTTGCTGAAATTTCTCCGATTTGCTTAATTCTAATAGGAAGTTGGACGAAATTTTGAGATCTCATGCCCTCTCAATCAAGCATGCATGCCTTCACTCACACAGCGTCGACATCACATGCAGTCCATCAATGTGTCCCTGTGTTTAGAAGAGCTCCTCGGTTTTTCTGCGCTTCTGATACTCGGAGCATGCATGCCTTCAGTCATACAGCGTCGACATCACATGCAGTCAATCAATCAATCAATGTGTTCTTGTTTTTAGAAGAGCTCCTCGGTTCTCTTGTGCTCCTGATACCAAGAGTAATTTTTGCTGAAATTTCTCCGATTTGCCTAATTCTAATAGGAAGTTGCGCGAAATTTTGAGATCTCATGCCCTCCCATGTAAGCATGCATGCCTTCAGTCACACAGCGTCGACATCACATGCAGTCCATCAATGTGTCCCTGTTTTGGAAGAGCTCCTCGGTTTTTCTGCGCTCCTGATACCAGGAGTAATTTTAGCTGAAATTCCTCCGACTTGCTTAATTCTAATAAGAAGTGGCGGGAAAATTAGCGATCACATGCCCTCCCAATCAAGCAGGCATGCCTTCAGTCACACAGCGTCGACATCACATGCACTCATTCAATCAATCAACGTGTCCCTGTTTTTAGAAGAGCTCCTCGGTTCTCCTGCACTCCTGATACCAGGAGTAATTTTCGCTGAAATTTCTCCGATTTGTTTAGTCCAAGTGGAAGTAGCCTAATTATAGGCAACCAAACTTACTTGCTTGGTCCAAGTAAAAGTAGCCTAATTATAGGCAACCAAACTTACATGTATGCAACCCGGTCTTGCAGCCGTGAAGGCGTCAACCTTCGATTGACCTCCTCGGCTCAGATGTTCTCCTAATACCAGGAGAAATTTATCGCTGCAATTTCTCCGATTTGCTTAGTTCTGAGTGGAAGTAGCATGTAAGCAAACGATCACATGACTTCTCGTGAAAGTGCCCAATTATAGGCAACCAAACTTACATGTACGCCATACGGCCTTTCAGGCGTAAAGGCGTGCCTTCGTCGACCTCCTCAGCTCAGCTGCGCTCCTGATACCAGGAGTAATTTTTCACTGAAATTTCTCCGATCCGCTTACGATTAGTTCTAAATGAAAGTAGTACGTTTGCAAGCGATCACATGCCCTCTCAAGAAAGCAGGCATGCCTTCAGACACGCAGCATCGGCGAGACAATAGATCGCATCATTTTGTTCGTTATAATCGTGTGCAGAATAAATTCATAGTAGATAAGTGTATTTTAGAATAATCATTCATTTATTTATTCATCTGTTAGTAAGGATCGAAGAGCATAAATGCCCCTTTACAAAGGAAGTGTATAAAAAAAATAAAAGACATTGTCTTAAATAATTATGCCATATAACTACCTAGAAAGTTTATGACTCATTACATTTGCACCTCTTTTGCATGCCATTCTTTATAATTGTAAAACTTAGTAATAGTACAACGAACGGCCCATTCACAAGCAACTGTACATGTTTTCGGCGTGCGCCTGACGGTCTTCCAAAAGACGACCCAACACACGTAATGGCATATGGGTTAGC
This sequence comes from Neodiprion virginianus, assembly GCF_021901495.1. Taxonomy (NCBI): domain Eukaryota; kingdom Metazoa; phylum Arthropoda; class Insecta; order Hymenoptera; family Diprionidae; genus Neodiprion; species Neodiprion virginianus. The sequence continues at coordinate 129,421 of NC_060883.1, forward strand.
CTAGGAGCCCTACCGCAGGCGTGCGCTCTACGCATCCCCAGGTGTACCCACTTCCAATACATTCCTCCAACTGGATTAGCACTTGTAGCTTTGCACCTGTCGAGTAGTACAAATCCCACAAATGCGCCTAGCGACAAATCCCGTGAGAAATTCATTCGTATGCAAATGATTTGCAGTCATTGATTAATGATCAGCAGGTAGGAGACGCCAGCAGCCAATAAAATTACAATTTTTTACATATCTTGGCTGATCGTCAACAGGAACTGTTTCGTTGGAATTTCAGTTTCACTCCTTAAGCCCAAAAGGTTAGGATAATGGTTTGTATATAATCGCAAAAAAATGCGTAAATCTTCTATTTTTTTATACTACTTTTTGCATTTTTCTTACTTTTTAAATGTGCCAAATTCAGTCCCGCAAAATCAAAATATTCCACAGCTGAGAAAGGCTGATCAAAGTTACGCATAAAAAAAACACGATTCTAGTACTAATGGTGTTCAATTGATACATGATTATTCATAACATGATAATTCAAATACATACAACATAAATAGAAAATTATTTACAAGTCCTTGAGTTCTTTACCTTTAGTCGCCAAAATTTTACACACAGAACAGTTTCTCATAATTCAAGTTCATACTTTGACGATAAACACTGTGTTATACATAAATTCAAATACTATAAATTTTAACAAGGTAAGCATATGTAAGATAAGTTTTTTGTTTAGTAATGATACTGCATCCGCACATGCAATCAGTTGGAAATTATAAACAACGTATGCATCACTAATCTTAATTCTGTAACGGATACAATTCGGAATTGTTAACAATATGTTATTCTCGATTGTATTTCTTATCCTCTTTCTCATTTACCTTCCTTTTTCGCAAAGCCTGGTCCCGATTACGGTCAAGCGATTCAAGGATTTATGATGATAAATCATCTTAAAATTAACAACTTTCATTGATCGACAAAGATGATAACCACAATAATAATAATAATGATTTTGATGACGACACGGATCCTAAGAAGCCTTTCGCGTGACCGTAACGCTAGAATTTCATAGTTCACGATATTCAAAATGCTGCATGGATAATTGTAATTACCGAACAAGAAGAAGTCGAAGAAAGAGAATAAAAGCAAAATACGTAAACGTATGACACTGCATACTATCAATAATTTGTGCACTCTGCAGTGTACATTGAGCACCAAATTTAAAACGACTCTATTATACGTATACGTATGCACGTAAATATATTTATTATTAGATTGAAAAAAAAATCTAACAATACTAATGGCACGAAAAACAGAGCTGAATTTTCAATGAGAGTCAGATGATCTTCGTTTGTGTGAATCCGAGGTCTGGAGTTCGGCGACACGTAAGTCGGATCATTCATTCGGATATAGTAGTGTGTTCGAGACAGAGTTGTCAAGGGCTCGTTGACTGGGTTGCTCAACAGTTCAAACTCTTCACGCTCGACATTACATTAACAGAACAGAACCCGCGAGGCTGACACAGGCGGTGCAGCAGGCCAAACTGTGTCAATGCCATCGCCTTAGCCGACTCGCATGCACGCTCAGAGACCGTCCATCGAATCACCTCGAGACATCACCTAAATTGTAGTTTGCACTGAAATATGAAAACAAACAGACATATTAAGCGCGCGTAATTTTGCACTTGGCTACGCGCGATTGTTTGCACGCGTAAGTACATACATAGATTGAGATACGTTACTTTGGCTCTAAAAGGGTAGAAGTAAGGAAAAGAAAAAAAATACGAATCTAAGGATGATGATTCACGGACTTGTTTTCTGCATGGTAAAAGGAAACCGGTCCTATAACTACGCCAGTTGTTGGCAAATCTTATTTTTGCACAAATGTATTCCGAGTTTTACACTGAGACACACTGTATCTAAACGTGTTGAAATCACAGGAGCATTGTACAAAGATCTTTTCGGAGAGCATAATTGTCTACAGAGTAAGACAAAGAGGAAGAGGGATGAATCCGAAGCAAACGATTATTTTTGACGTATGTTGCATCATGCAAAAATTGTTTCTCTGACGGAGAGATTGTTTGTGTACACGGATATTCCAACAGTCTTTCAGTGACACGAATTGATTTGTACACTGCCAATGTGTACACGGTACGGTGTATCTTATCACTGTATTATACCCCGACCCTCCCCCCCCCCCCCCCCCCGCCTTTCACAAATGAAAAGAAAAATAACACTGCATATCGTGAAGTGGATCTGTTGCATTGTTGAATCCATGAAACGCAGTAATCTATTTCACTAATTAATGAATATTTTAAAAACGAAGGAATTGATTAGAACCTAATGATTAACGACATTTGAATAACGTTCGTCGTTCGATATTTCGCCGAAGCAAATCCTGCATCGTTGTTTGAAAAGGAATGGTACAGCGAAAAGCGAGAAATTAAGACAACTTCGAAAAGATCGCATATCAAAACTCGTCCCGGTGATCAGTTAAGCGAAGAAAACAATTTGTAATCAACGAACGAAGGCGAACTCCAAATTCTATGGAAAATATCTTACGTGTTTTCGTTGAGGAAGTTTTTACAGATGCTAGTCGAAGGGTGATCGTTCCAGATGCAGATGCTGTATAGTTTGCATAGCGAGACAATCGTGATTTCTCTTTATACTCAAGTATATTACTTATTCTAATAGAATGTATGACTGAAGCGCAGAGGATGCCGGGTGATCTTCTGCCACCGCGTTCTCGAGCAGCTCAAGGGTCACTGGGCGCCCTGTTTCAGCTGTTTCCGGGTCCTGAACCCTCGGAACCCTGCCTGAATCCTGGTGGCAGCCGCGGCTGCGACCTGCTGCCTCTTCCTAACGAGAAACCCTCTGACTCCGGCCTGGATTTTCGTCGCCGATTTCTCCTCGAGGTTCGTCTTGTTCGAGGTGTCCTGGCGCTTAAGAGGCGGCGGGCTGGACGCCTCGGAGTCAGAGGTCCTCGGCAATGTCTGATCCAGGCCTTCCTTCAGCTGCTTCCTGACTTTGTACCCCCGGAATCCGGCTTGAATTTTGGTCGCCGCGGTGTTGGCCTTCATCTCGTCTTCCTGGTCCGTAACGAGGACCGTCTTAAGCGACATTAACTGCCTCTTTGGTATAACCACCGCAGGCAGACGTTCCGGAATTTAGCAGTAGATGCAATTTAGGGCCTCGGTGAATTGCTGAGTTGTTGCTTTTTAATGTGTGTCCTTTTCTCTCTACAAATACGAAATAGTTTCTTCCTTCTCGCTCAGATTCGATCGCTTTCGCCGGCTGCAGTGACAACAAACGAAGGATGAAATCTCTCGCTGAACTGATTATAACGAGTGACAATAAGCGAAGCTCCGAACACTTAGACAGCGTAACGTCGACTGAACTCGCGGCATCCACTCTCGTCCGGATATGTATAAGTTCGACAATGTCGCGTGCGCTTGCGCTCGTGCCAACTCCTGCCCGTATTACATGCAGAGTATATATACTTGTAAGGAATTGGCGTTAATGTAGGTACCTACACTCATACAGCATCCTTTCGCGCACTGCAATCGTAATAATATCGAAACTACGTCACTAAAGGTCGTTGAAAACTATACTGCTATGTATCCTTAGGCTTATTTTCGTTTCCGCTTATTGCCATGATATGCCATTGATCACGATTACCGGTACACCGAAAATTCCAACGACTGAACTCGATACATTTCCAAGAGACCATTGAGAAAGAAAGTGAGGCGAAGACGCGAGGCTACCGCCTGCAATTCTTTAATTGGCAGATACATGAGAATGAAGATGAATACTGTGCAGAGCAGCTTCGAATCCCTCCCGCATCGCTTTATCTCGAACTGCATACCACGCGCTGCGGTCACAATATACCGGAGTCGAAGAATCTGGCTATTTTTCGTCAAGGTTACGTTCACTGCGGACAAACATATTTGTTATGAGCTCGGCATTTCGTATGAAAGAAAGAGGATTGGCCTGGCCTGGCTATTTCGCCTGATTTAATGCTAACAGAGATCGTTGTGAGGCGTACGTGATCAGCTCAATTACCGATTGTGATCGGTTCGATTACCAATCCCCACCCTGTCCGTTTGTGCAACGGCATTCTCATCAACGGGCGATTTATTTTCATCCTCCACTGCTCCTCTTGTTGTCCTCAGCTTTTCTTTGTACATCCCAACGAACAATTGGTATACCTACACTATGTGAACGTAACAAGTGATCGCCAACTGAGATCATTGCGCCATTATCATATATGAATCTTTTTCGGTTTTTAGTCATAAGCAGTTCTTTGACTTAACAGGCGTGAGAGAAACGGAAGACATATAGACTCGAGTGATAAGATTGAGAGAGACTGGGATTCCCCTGTCATTGGACGCCAGCCATGAACGGATTATGTTTACAATACAGTTTGTCCAAGAAACAAGCATCGGTAGTTAAAAGTACGATATAGTGGACCAGAGATATTGGAGACATCGTGGTCGTTGCGGTTTCTTTTTTTTCACATTCTGCACATCCATCAATATAGAATACACTTGCGTAGTGCAAAATGCGAGTGGAAGCTGTTGCTGGTTTATTGATTTTTCAAATGGCCTCGTTTGGAACTGTGCAAATGAATCAAGAATATAAATGCTGCCCTTCGAAAGCTCAAATGGCCCGACTCGACGTCGTTCAAACCAATGCGTATCTGCACAGTATATATTTGCCACTGCCGTGTGCTATTCGTATTCTCCCGTAAAGTAAATCGATTTACTATTCAATTTCCGGCAAACATCGTCAGCAGGTCTCTCATTGTCTCCTGGTAGAATATACTTCGAATTACAGGGTAACGAATTGATTTCTCATCAATCTAGTTGCCTTCATTGCACAGGTGGAATGTCAAATATATTTCCCAACTGAGCTTCAGCCTATCCAATTGTGCGATCCATAAATCGATAATGGTATATCGGATCTCGTGACACGGCCTCTTCTTCGTCGAACAATATAGAACGAACCTCATCTAGATGCAAACAAATCAATTTAGAATCGTCTTATGCACAATTCAATTTCGAATTCGATAAACTGACTTCATCGGGATCAGGGTTCGATTAGTCCTCACTAGTGTAAAAGTGTGACGTGTTGTAGGTATTCTTGAAATCTGGCATTCGAAACTCCTTGTCACAACTTTGTGACATAATGGTTTAACATCGTTTTTTGTAAGCGTATACATATACTCGTGCATAACGATGACGTGGACTATGCGTATTCTTCGCAACGTCCTCCGCGGCGGTGACAGAAGCAGATACTATACCTATAGAACAGTATGCACCTCGACGACGGACCATCCAAAAATACAGCTCAAGGTTGTTAAGATCCCGTCATTTTGGCATGCAGGCTGACGTATACACGAGGCATTCCACGGCCCTCCAGGTTTACTCCGGAATATCTCCTTCTCCCTCTTATCGTTCCGCAAGTATCAGTTGAGTCAACGGTTGAATAATTACGGGAAGGCTTGGAATCTTCATGAAACAGAAATAAGTGAACCGCTTGTGAATGCTACTAATTCAGGATGCACAGGTTTTGGCAAAGTCGCCTAGATAGCTGTTTCCTCTTCGACCTAAAGATACGATCACTACCATGTACCAAAACGGAAATGCTAATTTGATTTTATGCTCATATGCGATGATCTTTCTGCCGCTGTCGTTACATTGACGCGTCTATCTACCATTATAAAGTAGCACAGGCGACTTATACCTATATTACAGGTATACCAATATACTGAACCTAAATAATTTGCAAAGCACTACAAGTGCGCTTATAGAATTTTAAACTACATTTTTTCCCCCTCTAATTGTGGAATGGCGAACACTTTTATCGTTCGAATATGTTCGCGAAGTTTCTTCCGAACTGGAATTCTCATTTTTCTTTCGCCCTTGAGTTGAATCATCGCGACTATCCTTAATCGGAGCAGAATCTTCGACGCTGCCGATCTTTCCCTTCGAACTCTTGGGCTCCCCGAATCTCTCGTCTTCCGATCTGTCCGATTTCTCCTCAACGCTCTTCGGCACAGTCTGCATCATGGTGACCGGAGATTCGGCCCTTTCACCGCTGGCCTGACTGCCCTGGGATCTGTTGCTAGTCAGCTTCAACAAGTCCCTGGGCGTGACGGTGACTTCGAAAATCGGCTTCATTTTCGAGGGAGGATCGCTCTCCGCCCCGAGGCCAAGCATATCGTCAACGTTTATCGAGAACGACATCGTGCCAAGAGATCCGTCCTGAGGTACTTCCCCCTGTAGTTCGGCCTTCGGATGTTCCTCGACCGAGACACCAGCCTCGGTTTCCTTCCCAACGTCTGGAACTATCGGCGTAACACGACTCGTTTCGAGCGACAATCCGGGTAAATCGACGAGCGAATCCCCCGGTGCGTCCGAGTTAGCGTCATCGGTATTCGTTACCGACTTATTGACGTCGTTCGAGTTGCTTACCGACGTCAACGTTATCACGTCCGGAACCATGCTTTTCTCCTCGGTTTTCGAAAGTTCCTCTATTATGACGCCGGTCGCCGGCGTCCCGGAAACCGCAAGAGGCTCTCTGATGCTGGTCGAGCTACCCGCAGATACGTCACTGCAAGAAGTGTTGTCGACCGGTAGACTTTCGACGCCAGCGGTACTCTTCAGTAATGACTGAAGGTCCTCGATCACCTTCAAATTCGGCTTGGGACCGACCAGAGAGTCCGTGTCGTTCGTAACTTCCTCGATGCTGGTTATGAAGTTGAGGTACTGACTCTGGAGGACCGCGTCGTTGCTCGAAACTACGACAAGATTGAGTCCCCGATTAGCATGAGGATACTTTTCAACGATCAAACGAAAGCTCGATTCCCCAACATCCCCCCCCTTGACGCTCGTAGATTCCATGGAATCGTGATTCTTTTCGATTGAACCCTCGCGGTTTTCCATGTCGTTATTATCCTCACCGACCATCAGACGCCGAGCTTCCTTCGCGATTTCTCTACTCATCGCCGTATCGTCGGTGTACTCGGAAGATTCGGGGCGTTGGCGCTGACGTCCTGCTGATAACTTGACAACGGGTTTGAGGTTTACTGCTATTGATGCAGTATCGCCGATAATCACCGGTAGTGGTATACAGTCATGAAATTCCCCGGTATGCTGAAGCCCGTTACCAGAAAATGCGCTCTCTACCGACAATGTTGTTTTTTGAACCGCATCCTCGCGGCGTAGCCTCTGCCTGGCTTTGTAGCCGCGATAGCCGCTCTGAATGGTAGTCGCAGCTTGGGCTAGTCCGACTTCCTCGATCGGTTGCAGTGGGTGCGGCGCATCCGCCTGTTTAAACAACAGGTTGTTTAAAAAATCTATCTGCTTTGGATAACGATAGTGACTACAGGTATCTATATTCGTGCACGAGGATAGAAAAAGAAGAGAAAAGTTGCATAAACGTCACGTGTCAAACAAAGTGACTGTGGGCAGACAGGCAAGCATGCAGGGGTTTCATGATGAGCACTTAAAATCGGTCTCCAGTGCTTCCATTCTTGGAAAAGTAATAATAATAATAATAATCTAGGCCTCGACCCGTTAATAATTTCGGGTCAACTGGTATCAAGTAAAAAATTACGAACCATCGGACGCTTCGATGATCACGGTATAGGTATAGGTGCAGATTGTGCCATCATGCTCTGCTATCGTGAATCACTTTATCAAACGGTCAAACGAAGACCTTCTACCTATATTGAAATAATTCGTTTCAAAGATGATAATTAATTTGTGCCTAACGTACATGACGGATGCATGCACGCCTAAACATTCCACCTTCGTTACACACTGGGCTCAACTTGAGGTCTACAGATCTTGGTATATGTATAATATACCTAAGCATATTAGGTCTAGTGATTGTGGATGTCACCAATTTGATTCATCACCAAATGGAAGAGTGGAAGTCGATACGTGGATAAATATAGAAAAATAAAATAGAGGAGTCACCTCGCCGTTAAATGCACGATGACGACAAACACGTGAAATTTAAGTTCGACGCTGGTTGTAACAAGTTGCGAGTTTTAGAGGCCATAAAACATCCTCGGTACGACGGGCGTTCTACAAAATTGCCCCGGTAATTCCCACCTCGTATGTTACATATGATGAATATTGCGTGCCTCCTAGACGTATACAAGGCTGTGATGCTGATGCTGCTACCGCTGCTGCACAATTCGTGTGATTAAGCCGTCCAATTCCGCGTTGAAAATGATCAAAGGAGAACAACAGCTCAGTTCTCGTAGCGGAATCTTCTGGCTTCACAAGGATTACGAAATCGACGTTTCACAAAGAAGGAAAACGTGGTTACATCCTAAACATAATCTTTGATATTACACACACACACACACACACACACACACGCACGCACACACACGCGCACACACACCTATAATTTCCCGCTCGTATATTCATATAATATGTAATACAACAGGTTGAAAAAGTAAAAAGATCCTTCGGCCTCTTCCGGCAATGTTAACGTTTGAGATAACGATCGTTAAAATTAACCCAAATAGCGTGAATTCCACAGAGGCAGTTTTCGTATACAGATTAATGGTGACGTTGCCAGTTTAAACGCCTGACTCCATTGCAACAGCAGCAACATCAGCTTTCGTTCTGCCTATACATATACGTTTCGGAAATAGAGCAATATAACATGCGTGCCGCGGGATGAATAATCGCCAAACTATTACACAGAAACGGCTCTTCGTTTATAATTATCCAAACATTAAACAGATCCGCCTTCAAAGTCTCTTGCCCTTGGGCTGGGGGAGCAGTGGGCGTAGGGGAATCCCATCGGATATCTCATTCCCTATCTGGCACCTGCCACCTGCACAAGTGGCCAGACTTTCGACTTCGCCTCTTCGAAGACCGCCCCGTTGTGATGGTAAGGGAGTTGCCTGTTTTTCGTGAAACTAAATCGGTCCGAAACATTGGCTGTGATGAAAAACAAATAAATAACTAACTTTCACCCCGGAGGCGACAAGAGAGAGAAAACGTTACACCACGATCATGCGTACCGAGAGGCTTGAACGAAGGATATTACTTTACAGATGTAGAAATTATTTTAAGAGCATTAGCCCAGCATGTGTCTTTGCCAAAGCTTCGGATTATCCATCCATCGTCTTTCTACGACAAGCCCGTTCTCTGACGTTTATTCTCTTTCAGCGACAGGCCGTCGTTAGATGACATCCGATTTTACGTAAGAATGTTAATATTACACTGTCCTGGCGTAACAAAAAGAAAGGAAAACATCGTCTGCCGTATATTCGTATGTGAATATAATTGTATCATTGAGAATTGGGGAAAAGGGGGGAAAGAGCAACATTATCGCCGTTTCGCCGATTGTTATTGATGTTTGGAATTCATAAACGATACCGTGATCTCGACCAGAAGCCTTTACTTTGTATTTTTAGAAAGCCGCGCGCCGTGAGCAGCACCCACGTCGAATGTAGATACCGTATAATGTTTACACGGCGGTGCGGTGCTTCTTTTTTCTCATCTCTTCCTCCTCCACCTCTACCTCCTCCTCCTCCTCCTCATCCTTGTACCACTAGGCTTCTTCATTTACCTAACATCTCTAGAATCCATCAACGCTCGCGATTTAGAAGCCGAAGATTTTTTAGAGCTATTCGAATATCCCTGGATAGTGATGAGGATGCGGTTTCTCGGCAGAACATCGTCAGAACCGCTTTCGATAAAGCGATAGCCATCTCTCTATAACAGCGATGAACAGAACGTTAGTTATTTTTAGAATTGAGCGAAGATCAATGAACGATATCCTTTCCGATCCTATTGGGAAAAAAAGGAGAAATAGAATACCGCAGCATCTTCTCATCGAGAGATCGCGGAGTAGAATTTTTCAAATTTTCAAACCAGAGTATCAAAGTGTAATATTCACAATATAATTACAACCACTGATCGAAAATTGTTGATTCATTAGGACGGATAAAAAAAATTCGCCCAAGATGTATATCCATCTACGTGAATGTGTTGGTAGAAATGAGGTTGAAGTTAATAACGTTACTTTAACGATGCATGTTCAGAAAAATCGTTACTTGGACACTTGGGATTTTCTGAAATTCAGCTAGTTAATAATATAAAAGTCAACCCCTTGAAACTCGTTCTAAAATTATAGAATAAAAATTTTTTCCGTCATGTTTCGTTATGTTAACGTTACCAAGTTCAGCCTCCTTGGGAGGATAGATTGTATATTTCATAAGAAGCTATTAAGCGTGCACCGCTGTTCATCCTCATCATAATCGACCTTCTCCAGTTTGGCGGGATCGGCCCCTTAGCATCGTTTACCAGACAGCGAATAATTGAAGTTACATACGTATGCATGTATACATAATCTGCGTATAAGACTCCCATACACGCATAGCGTACATGACGAATTCATCCCACGGATATAAAATGTTGTTATCGTTCCACTCGCGGAGCATAACGACTCGGCATTGCTATCAGCACCATTGTGTGCGTAGAGTTATAACACATGTCTTCCTGCATGAGTACGTAAGGACCTTGTGAATGAAACAATCTATTATTAGTCTCGAAAGCACAATACATCTCTGCTACGTGTGTGTTTGAACTATTCTCTTCTCTTCTCTTCCCTTCTCTTCTCTTCTCTTCTCTTCCCTTCCCTTCCCTTCCCTTCCCTTCCCTTCCCTTCCCTTCCCTTCCCTTCCCTTCCCTTCCCTTCCCTTCCCTTCCCTTCCCTTCCCTTCCCTTCCCTTCCCTTCCCTTCCCTTCCCTTCCCTTCCCTTCCCTTCCCTTCCCTTCCCTTCCCTTCCCTTCCCTTCCCTTCCCTTCTCTTCCCTTCTCTTCTCTTCTCTTCTCTTCTCTTCTCTTCTCTTCTCTTCTCTTCTCTTCTCTTCTCTTCTCTTCTCTTCTCCTCTAACTATATGAATTCATCTAACGCACAACAACTCAAACGATTCAGTCTTCTTCTCATCTTAATTTCCTCCTTTCTATTATTACATCAATTTCCACATGTTGAAGAAAAATTGAAGCAAAAAATTGCCTCCGGCTTTCCTTTCCCGAAGAAATTGATCAAATGTATTTTATTGTTGCTTCATTTGCGAGAAACTTTTGTACCTAACGCACGTAATAACGGCGTTACAAGCGCATAATAATATTGTGCAGTATTCAGACGTAATAAATCTGATAGGGGGAGGGGAAAAAAATATTTCGGTAAATCGTCGCCTCGGCACGAGCTGTCGGTTTAAAATAGATGTACGTAAATATATATTTTTGCGTGACGTCATTATGAGCCTGATATGTGCTACAGCACCCACTACCAACCGCTAATACTCATTTATACACCTATATACCTTCCGTCGTTGCGTCAGCAAACCCGCCAACTAATCCCTGTCTGACTATTATTATTTACACTCTGAAAATAAATCTCAGAGATATGTGTAATGTATACATGCACGATTATGTATATATTCAATGATAATTTACTTTTTCACCAATCGTTCGATCTTCTTCCTCTCACCAATATACGTATAGTGTAGGTATGATACACCTATGGTGTAATGTATAATAAATGCAAATGTTTCGCCGCAGGAAACAGGAAAACAGAGCAACGACGAGGGATAAAATCAAGTTAGGTATAGGGGTAGGTACGTATTAATTAATCCGGATTCGAATCACCGATTGTCGTCTTTACGTATTGTTTACCGCGAAAGCCCGCATTATAATGTAAAACGTGTGAACATGCAGGTATACATGCACGCATATGCAATTCGCAAGGTAACCCGAATAACCGGAAATAGACAATTAAATTGGCTCGGCGTGCGTCGTCGCAGAGTCACGAACGAACGGCTATAACGCCTGGACAAACAAGGTTGAGGCCGTCATTTTTCCTATACATCCGCCATGCGTATGTACACATTATAGGCATATATACGTATAAGATACGATTATAATGACACGTACGCCCCGAGCTTTCGTGCATAGATATGGAAGAATGGAAAAATGAATCAGACGGAGAGACGTAAACACCCGGAATCGATGGCGAACGGTTGTAAGAAATAATTGAAAAAAATGTTTAAACTGATGCGAACGAATGTGAAAATGAATTCTGACCCCAAAGGGGTCAAGGACCCAACGCGCCGCAGTTGAAGAGTCGTTGTTCGCCAGCTGGAAGAACGCCGGTGTGCCTCGTTCACTGCGTACATGCCGAACCTCGTTAAGAATTTTAATAGAAGGCGGCGTCAAATTCCAGGAAGGTGTGCCAAAAATGAGGGACAAATTTGTTTTTTTAAATAAAAACAAAAAATATACACGCACAAAAGAAATGAAAAAAACCGAACTTACACACGTCACAATTTTCCCTAAATAATCACCCGATAAATGAGGCTAAATGAGGGGAAAAAAGAATGCTGTACCTACTAATTTGGTTTCATCAACAAAAATATCGCGTTAATTGATTTCCTAACGGAACGAGACGTGCTAATGCCTGTTATTCGCACTTCCTGTCTGAACTATGCCTATACATAGCTATATGTGCATATTTTTTCTTATAAATGCCTGTTCCTTATTTTCATTAGCACACTTGAAAACATTATGAATATCCTGCAATACGCATGCGACGACTGTACATGCATGTCGCATGTTGGTACATCTACTGTACGATAATATGAAGAATTTATGCCTGTGCGAAATTTATTCAAAGCTAATTTCTACGGTGGTGTGTGTCGGGTGAAATTTTGGCAAATGTCTACCATCGAAGCAGCTGTTTTCTTTCAGGTAAGAACACTGGGTGGAAACTCGCAAAGATAACGAAAAGAAATGGAATCCAGATTAACACTAGAACTACCACACCAGTCAACACGACTGGTCTTTAAAAATATGCAATAATAGAATATGTTTACATCAATTTGTGAAATTTTTTTTATTACCAGGTATTTTTCAAAGACTCGTCATTTTGACTGGATTTGGTAGAAATAGCTTCGTCTTAATTTCTAGTGTTAAAGTCTGACTTACCGCAACGCTGTCCTGAATCGAGGGAACACTGTCGAGGGTGGAACTACGCCGCTGAGCACTCTGGAGCCGCCTACGAGTCAAAAATCCGCGAACCCCTGTTTCCCGAAAAAGATAGCACAGGAGAAAATTAGTAGAGAGAAAATTGGAACAAGTATAATATGTGAGAGAAATGTAGGAGGTGGTGAAAAATAAGAAAACATTCCCTCTACTCACCGGCCTGAATTTTTGTCGCTGCGGAATTGAATGTGCTACTTTCTGTGGTACTTTCCTCACTCGCCGTTAACTCAGGTACATAAATATGGTACTCCATTCGCTCGCCGGATGTCCCGTCGTCGACGAGGATGTTCGTAACTACTTCCGCCTTCGGGGGATACGCGGCCACAGGTGCAGCCGAAACCGCGGGCGTCTTGATTCCCTTCGGAATCTGCAAGCTCTGAGATACCAATTTCGCGTCATCTGTTGTCTTTTCATTCATTCCTTCATGCTTCATTTTGGTTTCTCTGATGATCTGCAGTTCTTCCACGCCTGATCCTTCGATTTTCTCTTCCATTGTTTGCGCTTCATGTACCATTTCATCTTCTTTTTTAGATTCTACTTTAGGCTGTTCTTTGGGTTCCTTTTTAATAGACTTGTCGTCATCGTCTGTAGGCATTTTGTCAACCGTGTTAACCGGCACTTCTTCATTTATTTCCTCCACCTTTTCAATCGATTCTCCTCGTTCTTTTTCACGAATTCCTTCAACTATCTTTCTCTCACCCTTTTCAGACATTTCCTCAAGTTCTTTTTTCGTCAATTCTTCACGCGGTTCCTCAGGTTCGATTTTGTCCAGTTCCTTGTGTACTTCTTCAGGTTTACCTTTAGCAAGTTCTTCGTGTACTTCTTCAGGTTCGATTTTGTCCAGTTCTTCGTGTACTTCTTCAGGTTTACTTTTAGCAAGTTCTTGGTGTACATCTTCCGGTTTACTTTCAGCCAGTTCTTCGTGTACTTCGTTAGTGATCCGTACAGTTACATTTGCCGATACCCCTTCAGGTACCGTTTGGGGCTTTTTATCCTTAACCACCTCGCTCTGAACTTCTGCAACCGCCGTTTTAATCACTTTTCCAGGTAAGTCTTCATGCAGTGTTACAGTTTCCTGTTCAGACACGTTTTTCGCCAATTTTTCATGTACTTCTGCAGGTTCCTTCTGAGAAAATTCTTCACGTATTTCTACTGTCATGTCCGAAAGTTCTTTTCTAGCCCCTCGTTCAAGTACTACTTCAGATTGTTTTTTCACCCACTCTCCGTGTACTTTTTCGGATTCCTTTTCCAATACCTCTTCATCCACTTTTCCATGTTCAGTCTTAACAACATCTAAATCCACTAGCTCGACCATCTTCTCAGATATATTTTCAGGTGCCTTTTCAGCTTCTTTTTTGTCTACCGTTTCAGAAATTCGTCCAGCGACTTCATCCATTTTTTCAACTACTGCTGTGACCTTCTTTTCACCTCCCTCAATTCCCATTTTCAGAGTCGCCGAATTACTTTCACCGTCAATATCCGCAGATTTAAAACCGATAACATTGGCGTCCGGCTGGGTGATGTAGGCGACGACTTTGGTACAGGGATCTTCTCTTACGACAACGTTTTCCTGGACAATAGTATCTCCGAGAACGGACTCCTTATTCTCATCGGCCCCTTTAATAAGTGCAGAAGTTTCATTCTCGCCGGAAGGCGGCTGGCCAGCGTCGCTATCTTCTTCGGCAGTCGGATCGTCCGAAAGTTGAAACGACGAAACGGTAATATCCTGGAGTGAGTCTAAATTGAGCTCTGGAACGTGTGGCATCGAGCCATGGCACTGGGGGACCAAACTGTACAAATTCTTACCACCGTCCTCAGCCGGCTGATCGGTAATCGTGGTTTCCTTCACCTCGTTCGACGACTCCGAGTTTCTGGGGCCAATATTCACCGCGCAAGAAGGCGAGGTCACCGACGATTCGGGCGCTGTTATTCCACCGTCGTCGGATATTGTAGTCTCCTTCACCTCGTCCGTCGACTCGGTGGTCGTCGAGTCCGTGATGTTTCGCTGAAGCAGGCCAAGAGCCGACGTTATGGTAGGCGACGTCGTCCTCCAGAGTCCTTCGACCTCGGCACGATTCTCTGTCTCAACTCTGGAACTTTCCAGAGATCCGTTATCCCGGTTTTCAGACGACCGCCCCGCCTCTTCGTCGACCAGACCGTGGCTTCCATCCTCGGGAATGGATTTCTTTGTGTATTCCATAATTGCAACGGTCTCCCGGTTTTCAGAAGCATCATCGATCTCCTCCGTCTCGGCTATGTCGACGAGAGTTGGAGTCACGGCGTTCATGGGAGCGGTAACGACGCTTCCTGCCCCCACAGAATTCGTCACTTCTTTATCGTCTTCTTCTCTAATCAGGTCGAGATCCTGCCTGGGTATAATTACCTCATTGTTCGTCTTCAATCCTCGAATAAAATCAACGTCTGTGTGAGGTGACCCGACGATTGTCGCCTCCTGGTGAACGATCTCCCCGAAATTATCAAGGATATTTCGCAGCGATATTTCACGACTCTCTTCGGTGTCTTGGCTGGTTTTTGAGCGGGCGTCCTGCTCCTCGATTACGATTTCAAGTGTCTCCGACGACGGCGTGTCCGTCTGTCTATCGGGGATCACCACCGTCGTTACTGAGTCCGGTATTTCATAGGGCGATCCTTCGGTAAGGACGTAGGAATTCCCCAACGAGTCTGGTGTCCCCGAAGGCAGCTGTTGCCCATCCGATTTCGCATCTGGTGTCTTACTCTCGTTTGTATGCTTATCAGATTTTTCCTCACGATCTTCACCGGCGTTCATCGAACTTTCTGTATTCTGACCTAAACCTGGTGTTGAGCGATTCACTTCCACTTCGGCGACGAATACTTTGATTGTGTCCGCTTCACTTGTGGTTGTAACGTACTCGGTTGGTATCTCGAGAATAAACGGAGTCTTCGGAACGGAATTCCTTGTCGTCACTGGATCGTTTGGGTTCTCAAATCCGTCGCCATGATGGGCAGTGCCTATTTGGTCAAGTTTTTCTTCTTTCCCAGCGAGATCGAGGAGGTTTCTCAACCGTTCGGATGCTTCTTCAACTTCCATCAGCTTCTCCTTCATAAATTCTGCAGGTTTAGTTCTGCTCTCCTGAATCTTCTGATCCTCTGAACAGGTTGCTTCCGTATTCATCACCGGTTCCGCCTTTACTTCACAATCGCTTTTTTCTTTTTCAGCGACATGCGCCTTAGGATGCAGTATCTTCTCGATTCTCTGTTCTGTCGCTTCGATTTCCATAAGTTTCTCCCTTATTCCGGCGTCGACGCCGGTTCTGGGAATTACGCGACATGCGGAATCCGATGGTGTTTCGATGATTATAACGGTATTCTCAATCGCTGCCGGTTTCTCCTTAGTTTCAGCGTTATTTCCGTCGTCCCGAGTCTCCTGAATCTCAGGATGCAATATCTTTTCGATTCTCTTCTCCGTTTCGTCAATTTCCATAAATTTTTCCTTCATTCCCGCCTCACTTCTCGACTTCAGAATCTCTTGAGTCTCACGTTGCAATGTTTCCTCGACGTTTATTTCGGTATTCTTAACTTCAATCGGTTTCTCCTTCACATCAGCACAACTTTCTTCTTTATAAATATCTCGAAGCTCAGAACGCAATATTTCGTCTATTCTCTTCTCGGCCTTTTCAACTTCCACCAACTTTTCTTTCACTCCGACATAGACATCAGAGTTTCGGGTATCCTGATCTTCGGGCTGCAATATCTTCTCAATTCTCTTTTCAGCTTCCTGTATTTCAATCAGCTTTTCCTTAACCCCAACGTCTATTGTTACTCCCTGGATTTTCTGCGTCTCCCGTTTAGCACCGGAATTTATGGCATTCCTGAGGCGCTCTTCTGGCTCTTGTATTTCCACAAGCTTTTCTTTGACAGACGCAGCACCAGCGTTGTCCATCGAACTCCGACTCGGCTCAGCCGTCAGTATATTCTCAATCTTCTTCTCAGTTTCCTCGATCTCCCTCAACCTCTCGGTTATCCCAACGCTTGCCTGATCCGCACCAAACGTTCCCACTTCATTCAGCTTCGACTTGAGCTCAGCAATGTTGTCCCCGTGTTCATCAGGCTCGAGCGAATCAGGCCTTGGCGACGCGTTCTCGCCGATATCCGGAGTGACATTCAAGCTGTCCTTGAAAATCTCCTCTGTCGGAGCGTCGGGTAGAATAAGCTCGACTTCAACCGCGTCTATGAGAGCAGACGGATCCCCATCGATTGTTCTCAAGTCGAGAGGGCCGCCCTTCGGTTCCGGGATTCGTACCGAGGCCTGGAGACTGGGGAGAACGAGTTCCTCACACTTTTTTGGGGACCTGGGAAGCTCGGGAGGAATCGGAGGCAGTACCAGGTTATCGGAATCGGTTCGCGACACGCTTCTCGAGGTATTCTTCGAAGACGGAGGCCTGACGGCGGGCAAAGAGACGCTGGGCGAACCGACTGAAGCCTTCCTCGCACCGTCAGGATGATTGGATGCGTCTGATTCACCGTTTCCAGTGCTCCGCTTCGCGGATCCTATACGCTCCTCTTCCTTCGAAATCGCGAGACCCTTGAGACTGCCTCGACTTTCGACAGACTTTGTACCTTCGGCTATTTCGCTCTTCGTCTCCTGTTTCACTGGTTCACTTTCCGACGCGAGGGTTTCAATACCTTCTAGGGAATCGGCACCCGCCGACGTCTTCTCCGACTTCGACCGGCTTCGTCGCCGCGTCGACTTTCTCGAGCGTCTCGTAGCCGACATCGCGCTTCTGCTCCTGACGTCGTCGGTCTGATTCGACTTGTCGGATCTCGTCGAAGTGCTCGTCGACTCGTCGACGGACTCGTATCCCCTACTGCTAATTTGTCCCACCGAAGATCTCGCGCTCATCTCCCTTACCCTCCTCAGTATCGACGGCGCCGCATCGTCGATCACCTCCTGCACTCTGTCGACATAATTAGTCGATCTCAGCTCCTCCAGACTTTCGGAAGAACGGAACTTGTCAAGAACAAACCCCCGGACTCTGTCCATGCTCAGCGTCCTCGGGATCTTCGCCAGTGACCTCGATAAGGCCTTGGCGTCAGTCTTCTGCTTTTGATTATCCGTTGCGTTCGTCTCCTTTTTAACTACACTCGTCAAATCATCCTTATCGTCCTCCTTCTCTCTCTGGACGAACTTATCCAGCGATTTCTCGCGCGAGGATCTGAAATGCAATTAAAACGCAGTTGGGGGAATAACGATCATAAAAACACGATTATACTCTCGCTGCTGCAAATATTTCGTACCTCATCAGTGTCTTTTTCGACCCCCCTGGATGCCTAGAGCCAACTTCACGTGTGCTCCGACTGTCCCTGCTGCTGTTCCGGTTCTTCCTGAGCTCGGACTTGATGTCCTTAGCCAGGAGGTTTCCTGTGCCAGTCAAGGTCGGAATCTGCGAAATGATTTTCGGGTTTCCGTTCAAGTCACTTTTCGACTTGTTATCCGAAGCCACGTCCGCGTCCCTGGGCACCCGCCTCTTGACGAACCTCTCGCTAGAGCCGCGCCTCTTCTGACTAACCGGGAACGTGTCGACTCCAGCGTCATCCCCGCGACTGACTTTATTCTCCTTCTCGTTTCCAAGAGCTCTGACCTCCTCTGTACTGACCTTCCGCCCTTTGTCGCCGAATATGCTTCTATGTCGCTCAAGGACTCTCGCAGTCTCGTTCATCGACCACCCGCTGCGTTCCCTCATACTTTTTCCCCCTGGAGATTGGGCGTCGGTGCCGCTCCGCTTTTTCAGGGACTCGTTTATTTCCCGGAGAGCGGCGGTATTCCCGCTTCGCCCCGGCAGGCTGCCCACCGCTCCGTACCCGTCCCGCAGTTTCAGCAGCTCCTCGAAATGCTGCGCCGCAAAGACGTAAATGTCCTCCGGTCGGTGTCGTATCACCTCCCGGGTGAGGCCCTCGACGGCAGCCGCTAATCCATGCGGTACCCGCGGCGCCATCACCAGGTCGCCGGAAGTCCGGAGATCCCGTTTGGCCGTACCCATCCTGCAGAGACAAGATATAAGATTTAACAGAGAAAGAGGAGAAGGAGGATCGCCGTACAAAATTAGATTTGACGTCATCGAGTTCTCCATTCTTTTCGATAATTTACCGGCTATACTTTACGCGTCAAAATAACAAGCCTAAAATTGTAGAATGTTTTTTACCAAATCTTAATAACTGCATACGTTCGGTAATTTGCATCGCTGTTGTTCGAAAAAAAACTGGCTATTTGTGTGTTCAAGATTTTAAAAGAAGCTATACTTGTCGAATGCGTGGGCACACGTAACACTCATACACGCCATATGTATAGAACGGGAATAAATTATTACACCAATGATAAATGATAGGATAATAAGTTAATAACGCTATACCTATACGTGTCACGATTCCACAGTGCTTGTATAGCGTTATAAGATTTGAGTATTCCAACACCGCCAGAAACCGCCTGCAACCAGATATTCTCCAACACGTATGTGTATGTGTATGTGTGTGTGTATATATATATATATATATATATATACATATATATATCGAGAAAAGTTAATAGACGTACAAAGAGTCATGTATATTGCGGAGGAACCGTCTGTGCGAAAATTATTCACACAAGCAGAAAATCAAAGGAATAAAAATAATGAAAATTTCCAAAAATACAATATATAATTCGAACGCCTGCACATCCGTTACTGGTCTCGCATGAGATCTGTTCGCATCGTTCGAATAGTACACGATTTGTAAAGTGGACGCAATGTTATCTCCCTCTCTCGCTTTCTTTCTTTGCATAAACATCACCATCGTACTTATTTTTAATACAATTATCACAGAATTGGCAAATCGATGCCGTCGATATTTCGTTGTCTGATCGCGTATATCGATTACCTGATGTGCAAGAATGCGGAATTAGGTTGACCTGCACCTGTCTGTACGGGGCGTTCTCTTGAAACACTGGGCGGTCGGCAAGAGGCGACGAAGAGGTTTGACAGCGGCGAAAGATTACCCACGTTTGACAGAGAGACGAGGTCGGTTGGTTCACCTTCCCCGGCGGTTTCACCTTCGCCGAGGGACGACGGGCGCGCGATCGATGTTTTTCCATCGATTGCAGAGAGAGCGAGTGTCGTGCCCGTGTACTTCGGACTTGTGCAAAGGCGACCGCGAGCTGCTCAAGCCACGCTACTACCCTGAAATCGATAACACTATGTAACATGAGCAAGGGTTTGAGTGTTCGTGATTGCCTGCTCGTTCACCCACACCTGGGAGGATAACTACGATCTGTATGGATCGCCGGTACTGCTTTTGACCTCGGTGACCTGGCACGCGACCCTAGCCAACGCCGACGTATTTTCGGGGTGACGGATGGATTTTGCGCAGGTAATTTGATATGCTAAGGTATAGCAAGATACCACCCGACCGTCCGGCGTACGCCTCGTTATCTCCGCATCGTTCGACCTAGAATAGCATCGCTAAGACTATACCGGGTAGAATTCGAATATTTAGACTCTTGAAAAACTAATGCCGGTGCTGCAGAGCTTCAAAATTACTGCTTCATACGTCGCGGAGCGATTATTTCCCCTCTACTGCGATAGAAAATACAATACAAACGTTGTTGATCTTTTCTATCGAGTTCTGTTTACATTGAAATTTAAATCGTCTTGTTCTGGAATATATAAGGCAGCGTTAATTTGCATGCGAATACTCAACATACCCGCTTTAAATATAAAATGCCAGTAACTGATAGGCTTTAAAAAAAAAACTTCTTACAACTAAGAAGTGTTTTTTCTTTTTAACAAAAGCTGTATTACACATAGTTTTCACGTCATCTGCAACATCAAGCGCGGTTTCATTTCTAACGCTGAAATTCACGTCATGGGCTCTCCTTCTGTTTTGTCATTTCTTCGAATTTTTCCTTGTCCGTCGCATACTGAAGAAGATATTCGGCCTCCAAGGGATGCAGAATCGGACCTGTAACAACGAGGCAGTGCAACGGTGGCCCAAGATCTGTCTCTGTCATTTCGCGCAGAGTACAGGCAACGATTCGCTGATCATCGGCCCCGACGCGCGCCAATCCTACGGCCAGGCTGTCGCCAGTGAAAGCTGTGGAATTAGAAATATAAATGTCCAACCGTGTCCATTTTTAGCATGCTCAAATTGAATTTACAAATTTTTTTTACAATTTCAAACTAACAAACTAGATATCCTACCTAAACCTTTTTCGCCAGCTTCAATCTTCCTTTCGACGATCTTCAGTAGCTGATCGGCAGCTTCGGCAACGCTCATGAACCTCGGAGGCATGTAGTCCTTTTTCCGTTTCAGAATACTCTCCAGAGTGGGTTCCTTTACTTTGATATCCAAAAGACAGAGAGTGTGAAGACCACGTTCCCTGTTCGTCGCGATTTTATCGTAGAAACTATCTGGCTCCCAGTTCTCTATCCAATAAGGAATCGAGACAACTTCTCCATAGGAGTATAGCTGCAGACCACAGCAGCCAACTGCATTCAATATAGAGGCATTGTGAACGACCTGAACTTTCACCCCCTTCTCTCTCGCCCTGAGAACCAGATCCGTGTGAGTCGTCGCTCCGAATGGGTCGCCAACGACAAGGAAAGCCACCTTCTTTACTTCCGCTTCGGCCAGAATCTCGTCGGCCCCGCTCTCGACCAGTTCTCTGTCAGCAACAATGACTGGTCTGCCATAAAATTTTTCCTGGAACAATAAAATACGTCATACGTATCGATTGTGGTTAATTTATCTAATACATATGGGTCTCGGGCAAAAAACTTAGAACTCGAAAGAGGAAAACAATGAAAATTCTCAAATTCAAATATTTTTTTCGCATATACGCGCACGATTCGAATCAAATCGAATGTTCGAACCGGCTGACAGTGCTGCTACCTGACAGGGATGAAACGAGACTTAAATGAAACTTGTTACACAGATGATAAGCTTTCAGGAATAACAGATATTTTGTTTACTAAACACTGTAGAAAACCTTATTTTGAGCTAGGCGTTGTCGAGCCTAGATTCAAAGTTAGGCTAATTTAAGTTTGATCAATTGAATTGATAATTGATGAATAAGAGTCGTTGCCAAAGGTAAAACTAAATAAACTATCTCACCAAAGTCTCATGCCCGACGGTCAGTACCGACGTGTAGGCCTCCAGGTAGACGCGATCGCACTTGCGAATTATTTCGAAACCCTTGACTGTCACGTCCTTAGCGTCACCGAGGCCTAAGCCTATCACGTATAACATTGTTTAAGAAATAAATATTTCTACTTTCACTTTCGTTTTCCGTAAAGTGTTGTTCGTTTTCGCAGTGTGATTGACTTGGAAGACAGACAGTCCGCCATGCGCAGATAAATTCCGCCATTTAGAACGCAATCGATATAATCGTTATGCTGCAAACGATCGAATCGAATCGATTGTCACGTGACCGCGCGACACATTAATTTTTTGAAATTGAAGCATGAAAACTGGGCAACGGGATACAAGCAACTATTCACCTCTTTTATTCTGACAAGGTCCGGTAGTTTAAAAAAGAACCGAAATAAAAAAATACTTTCCGCATACAGTAAACGTTTGGAACTTAACGAACTGTTTATAAATTATTTGAGTATTACTTATATTGTAGTATAAATACAGAATTCCTTAGTTTGTAACTTGAAAAGAGAAAATCCCATCGCTACTTCAGATTTGAAAACGCAAGTGAACTCCATGAACGCACTTATAATGCTGAAGGAATTCCGTATAATAATATGAACAATAATAATATTAAAAAAACTCAAATAAAAACCATTTCATACTGTACATACTGTCTAAGCAATAAAATATTTAAGTATAATACATGCTCAATAATTGTTTGAGATTTTTTCCTTCTTTCCTTCTTTTTTTTTGGTTGGTCCCATTTCATCACCTTTTTCTTCCTTCGTCTTCTTCTTAGATTTCATTAACACTCATTTCTCTACTAATGTAAGTTACGCGATTTCATCTGAAGCTCAAAACGCCGATTGGTTCGCACCCCTTGTAAAATTGATCGATTTTTGTCCTGGATATTTTTATTCCTTGAAACCAAAAATAAAGACAAAACGAATAAAATAAAACAAATAAGACTTCACTTTTCTCACAAAATAAGAAAGCACCAAAATTTTTGTACTAACCTTACAGCACTTGATGGAGGATTCTTCTTGATTGCTGTCCGGGCTTCAACTTTTCTTAACTTGAATCCGAATCTGTTGTAGCCTTCACTCTGCTGGGTTGTAGGTGCAGGCTTTGGTGTGCTTGGCAGTGGTTGGAAGTCCGATACAAGAGCTAGAGATGTATTTAGGAAAAAAATCCATTGGATTGATTTGTAGTTGTAGTGATATTCAATCGCGACAAAAATATTATTTTCAACTCTTACATCTGCATTTGATACTCACGTTGGAAAGTCCGAGCAGAAGACACCGTACTGAACTCGACGTGCCTCTTGGCGACACGTTCCTTGACATCGACGAGAGATTCCATTTGTGCAAATTTCTTCTGATGGATTTGTGCAAAATTAGGTATTCTCCTAGGAGCAGGTACCTTAGCTTCTGAAAACCAAAATCAATAATTGTGGTGAATTAAATCATCGATAACGTCTATCTAAAAGGGATGTAATTTGATATACCGTTTACCTGTTTTTGACGTAGAAACACCTGGTTGCCGGGGTCTACTGAGTCTGTTAATGGAATCCTGAATGGTTTGATTGAATTTAGGAGTTTTGTTCAATAAATTTGAAGCTGAGTTGGACCTTCGCTTGTTACTGCTTCTCAGCTGTTGATTGATCTCATTTCCTTTGGTCAGAGACCGGGATCTCCTGTGTTGACTATCCATGCCAACACTGCCTCTAGAGCGCCGGGCCGATTGGACAACTCCAATCCTGTGCCTGGCGGGCGTCTGTACAGTGGGTACAGATTTTCTGACTGAACTGGTACCAAGGGCAGGCGATGAGGTGCTGGTTTTCTGAGCTGGGCTGGCAAAACGAACACGGCAGCGTTTCTTTGCATCTGGAGTACAATTGCTAGGCTCCATAGCAGAAAACGAACGTTTTCTTGACTTCTGTAGACTAGGCGTCTTGGGCTCAGCCAGTTCATACGTTGCATCCTTTTCTCCTGATTCGCTGATCTTCTCTGCGTTTTTTTCCTTCTGTTTGAGAGTCAATTCCACAGATAACTCGTAGGTGCCATCCTTGGCTTTAGAACTATCATCAAACATGTCATCGCTCATAGCGATTAGTCCAAGGGATTCATCATCACTCGGTCTGGATTCCTTCTTGTTTTCCATAGCTTGAGATATTCTCTGTGGCGTTATCATGGGGCTGCTCGTGGAGCCAGAAGAAAACGTTATAAAATCAGAAGTA
The DNA here is from genome assembly GCF_021901495.1 of Neodiprion virginianus. Taxonomy (NCBI): domain Eukaryota; kingdom Metazoa; phylum Arthropoda; class Insecta; order Hymenoptera; family Diprionidae; genus Neodiprion; species Neodiprion virginianus. The sequence continues at coordinate 153,879 of NC_060883.1, forward strand.
AGATTCAAGGAGCGCCTTATCCGACTCCGAGGAGTCGTTGTTGGAGAAGTCTCAGCCAACTCCAGTAAAGCCTTAATTTTGTTTGGAGGGACACCGAAAGGTGACGAAGTGGCAATGGCGGCTGCCGCTTCCTTCGATACTGGAATTGGTCGCAGTGGAGTTCCAGATGACGTTATCGGCGAGCGTTTTTTTGCGGTGGATTTTGGCCGCCTTGGACTTTCCGGCTGGGCAAGGCTGGATCGTTTCACATTAACCGGTGTTGAGATTCTGCCTCTAACCAGCAGACCACTTTTCTGCAACGCGGCGGGTGTTTTCACAGGAGATTTACGGACTTTGGAAGCTGGAGTGGGCAACCTTTTGGATGGCGTTTTAGGGGCCGAGGTTTTGCGACTTTTTGACACTTTTGGTGACACAGAAGGTTGGTCGCTCAGTTCCTTTCTGAAATCCATCAGCGCGACAAACGGATTATTGCAATCCACTTGCATACGAGTGGTCTGTGTTTCTTGAACAGTTTGTCCTATGGAAGCACTCGACTTGTCCGAAGTTGCGGGCGATTCGACAGTTATCGGCAGCTTCCTCGGTGTCTTGGAAAGCCGTAACGGTGAGTAAGAGTGCGTCTTGGGTGAGCCAATGTTGAGCGGGGATTTTTTTGGCGTTTTGGAAGACCTGTGCGGTGTCAAGGTAACTAACATCGGACTGCTCTCAGGCGTTACTGTGTCGATAGGGACAACGCTGAGCGGCAAACTCTGTTCCTGTTCCTTCGAAAACGATTTCCTTGGTGTCTCTTTAACTTTTCGATATTCCTCTCGATTTTTATTCTCATCTGCATCCTGAATTTCGTCACTTTGCCCTGGCAATTTACTGTGGTAGCAAGGATCAGGTTTTTTTTTCGTCGAAAAGGTCTTCGCTTGTAACCTAGTTAACTTTACAGGGGTTTCTATTGGAACCAGCCAATTTTCAGTCAACATGTTGTCTGCCACAGCCAATACCCGTTTTTTTCTATCCGTTACGTTACGCTGCTGTGGTTTTAATTCCGCTACGGATGTTCCGCCAATGTTGTCATTCATTTCTTTCCGCAACCTCGACCTTAATGGACGGTTTGCTATCTCCGACTCTTGCAAAGTATTGACTTTGTCAAGTTTCAATTGTCCAATCGGCGACTCAGCCTTGTTCTCACTATCGGAATCGCTCGAGCTTTTTGTAGGCTTCCGTCTACGGCTTCCTGAAAGTTTTGTAAATCAGGTATGAAAGATATTCTCACTCGATACAAGAAATAAAGCTTCAGGCTGTCCAGCGAGTAAACAATTATTGAATTCTCTGAGATTCTCAGATCCTTTAATATGCTGGACATCCTGAACCGTACGTTGTGACAAGCGACAAATTCATCTTACTAGTCGACACAGCAGTGTTGCCTGCTTTCTCTGGCAAGGCACCTGCAACAGAACAGTAATATATTTACATTATATAGGAAGAACGGTATTAATATTATAATCATGGAAAATAGCACAAACTTGTTTTCAAAATACTTTGATCTTAATCACAAAAGTTGTATGAGAATAATTTCTGATTGACTGATTTTCCTTTCCCCTTTTAATGCAAGATTAAATAAACAACAGTGCCAAGGTCGGCCACCCTATTATCAAAAGTTGGACAATCATATGATGAGATACAGCTGTACAAGATAAAACACTGAAGGAAAGTAAGACGTTTATTTGTACTTTTTCGATTGCGTCCCGATGCGGTTGACGGTGTTTTCATAGTCTTTGAGGACGTGTTCGACATCGCCGCCGGCGAAGCTTCCGCATTCTCGTTGTCATCGACGATAAGTGTCCGCTGATCTGAAATTTTAACGGAGACTATCCATTGGTTAGGGATGGCGAGGAACACTTTCCATTTCTCGCCGTCCGGTTTGAGAGGGCAATCTAACGGCGCGTGTAAATATTGACATGCTTATTGCTTACGCTTTCGAGTGAGGCGTTGGAATTGTCGTTGGGGTGCCGGCATGCCGCTCTCGTCGCTGCTGTGCTTCCTCTTCCGCACCATGTTTACCTTTCCAGAACCACAGGAACGTCGTAGACAGCGTTGAACCGATCCGCGATAACCGACGACAATTTTCACTGACGGATCACAATTATTTGACGGCTAATTAAAATCTGTCACCCGTCTCTTTTCCCGCTATCGTTGCTTGCTCCCGCTGTTTTGCCCGTTTTTGCACCGCCTTCGGTGTTGAATAACGCTTTTCTCGTTTCAAAGTTTGAAAACCGTTGATCGAGGCGCTGCTGCCAGCTGCCTTGGCATGAACTCGATTCATTGCCTTAGAATAACGACTCACAAGTGTATCCAGGGACATGCGTGAAAACGCGCCATATTTTACAGCCGAAAACTTCTAACAAGTCACGCACTCAACTATCGACGCGTTCGCGGTGCGTTGAGTCAATTTTATGCCTTCACATACTCTTTGGCGTTCACTTCCCTACAATGTTTACTCCGTCGATAATTGCGGTATCGCACTGACTTTCAGGTGTACTTTGTCTTGCCGTTAAATAAGAATTGTAAATAAATTATAACCGCGTAATTTTCCACTTATAAAATGTTTAAGAGAAAATTGAAAGCGCTAGATTACATAGACCGGGATAAGATAAACGCGAATGGTGAGTCGCAACCGGTTAGCCGGTACACATACAAAAATTTAACCTTCGATCTCTCACAAGAGCGATAACAAGTTTTCTGAAATTTCAATAATATCGTCTTTAGACCCACAACACTTTCGCAAACTGGTCGTCTGGCTCGAAGACCAAAAGATACGTCACTACAAAATTGAAGATCGAAAGGATATCAGAGATATAAATTCAACCAGTTGGCCCGAAACGTTCAAGAGGTATTGCGAGGACGTCGCTTGTCCGATAACTACCCAGCCCGTGGATCAGCTCGAATGGTTGATTGGGTTTGCCATCAAACTGGAGTTCGAGGATAACTGTAAGAACCGTACCATGTTTGTTTGGGTACTACTGAATTCTATTTTCAGGCACTTACGAAAATTTGAGTTTCATTCAATTCAAACTATTGCAGATAAAAAGTATCAACCGATAACAGGCAAGAGTTTGAAAGATATGAATAAACCGGTAGCACCCAACATAAAATCATCAAACCCGTTGGACAATCTGGACTGTGAGTATTATATTTCAGACAAAACTTTTTGAACTTACGAACATGACAAATACCGGTATTCACATTTTTTAATTCTATTTTCGATGATTAAAGTTCACAGTGCAGAGTTTAAGAACGGAATCGAAGAATTACGAAAGCTACTTTGCATTCCTCGACATTCAGATCACCTTGTAACTCTGCAAGCGTGCAGTAAAATAGTTTGCAAGAGACTGAATGCAGAAGCTTTATTAAATCCAAAATCGATAGTGTTAAAGGGAAAAGAGTTTCCGATATTGGAAGCTGAGTTGGGATTCAATATGGGAGATCCAGTTCTGAATAATGCGGCAAAAATCTTGAGATTGCTGTACATTCAGGATTTGAGGGACCTTCAAACACGAATAAATGAAACAATCGTCAGTGTTCAAAATATCACTGCAAATCCAAGGACTGATACGAAGCTTGGAAAAGTTGGAAGATAAACAGTTAGTCATTACGATTCCCATCGCACATTTACACACACGAATGGGATGTTAAAAATTTTGCTGACGTTCATTGGCTAATATTGTTTGATAACAATAATTGATATCAATTTCTAACAATGAACCAAGTACTGCTATTTATAGACAAATTGATTCGTCATATGGTATGCGTGTTTGAATAATGGAATGTAACGATAGGTCAAAACTAATAAATAATTATAATATACAATCGCATTACATTCGTTGATTGTCTTTTTTCACTTGCTTGTATTGATATCGAATGAATTCAGATGTGAGGAATTCTTTGAAACCTAAGTTTAATGGATAAGAATATAACTCAGATTTCACAATATGTTTATAATAAATATTTATTGTATGGATAAGAGTAGAGGAAAATTTGCAAGTAAAGAACTTTTTACTCGTTTCATAACACCGTTTCTTCTTTTTTGTGTTACAATAAAGCTGGTAGTAACTATTTATTATGACGAATGTACAGAGGCAGTTTGGAACGTGATTGTTCGCAATGTGTATATAGATTATTTTTAAATTATTTACAAAAAAATGCGTAATTAATTAATCACTAGACAGCGATCAGAAGTCTTAATTTGTTACATCATTGCGATTATAACTAGACTTGGTGAAATAGAATTCGTGATTGGCTAGAATAACTAATAAGGTTATGTTTATGCATAATAGTTGAGGAGACTTGATTTAAAATTTAGGGTGAATGTAAACGACTTAACAGCAACTGACGAAAAAAAAAGCTTGTATGAAAGATACATAGTTCAATATTTCTTTCAAATTCTCGTGTATTTAGATTTAAAAACTAGAGCTTATTTAATGTGAAAAAAGACAGAAATTCAGTTTCCTCCCGTAAAAGGCTAAATTATAGAATAGGATTTTGAAAACGTCCAGTTTTTTGATCATCCATAGCTCGTAAGAACCTGCCTACTAATTGATATTTGATGCCTAATTCTAGAAACGTTGAAAAAAAAAAAAAAAAAAACATTAAACGCATCTTCAGCAGTTGACAAGTAATTCCACCAGGATTTCAACACGTCTGTTCTTCGTTGCCGTCACCGTTTTATCGTGTTTATAAATTATAAAAGAACTAAGAGAGCATGCATCTGCCTTTGTTCCCGAGTGGAATCTCTTCCTCTTGACAAGACTCGATCCTCCCAGCATTTTCTTCATCTTGAAGAGAGGCTTGTAAGGCCCTGGCCAAGGCTTCGTCCTCGCTGATAGTTCCCTGAAGATTCCTAAACAGGCTAGAATTGGCATTTTGATTATTCTGTGGGACTCGACTCTCGGCCTGTTTGTTAAGAGCTTCAATCCTCCGCTGACGCACGGTTTCCTCTTTTCCCACACAAGCGTGATCGCAGGGATGCCGGTGTTTCAAGCAAAAGTTTTTCCCGCAGTCCCCGCATTTAACCGCGACGATTTCCTTGATTTTGCAGCCCTTGGACGTACACTTGTTGGTGAAGACTTTCCTCCTGCTTTTGGCACGATCTGCCTGACAGTCGTTGTCTATATGCAGACTTACCGCGAGATCGGGTGGATCGGATCGCTTCGAAGGCACTGGGGCGTTGCAGAGCGGACATACAGGCACTTGAACGTCCTTCTTATAGGCACTTGGACACGTGTGACTGGTGTAGGATATGTGATCGGTGCAGAATATCGCCTCGCAGGCGTCGCACTTCAGGGGCAGAAACTGGAGACGGTTGCAGGTTTTTTCGGAGCAATGTTCACCCAAGTTTGGAAACTCCATTGTCGTCGGATATTTCAGGGTGGATCGTTACTGTTTTCACGCTTCGTTGAATTCGAGATATAATTTGTCGATTGTTTGCCAATTTTTACTACCTGCACACTCTCGTTGTTAGCGATTCGCCAGCTAGCTGGGCCACGTCCTTGTCCTCGAAACTTTATCGATAAACTGTGTCATCGCCGAAAACCCGTGAACGAATAAGACCACGCAATTTATAGCATTTACAACGCTAAACGGGAATTGTACGTGGGATTAATTCGTAGAAATTCGGGAATGACGGTGATCGGAATTCGCCGCGTCATTAAAACGCAACGTTTCACTTCCTGCACTCAATTTTGAACCACGATTGCACGATTTGTTCTAGAAACGACGACGCGTTGGTATCTCAAAATTTTATCACTGCACGCAGCGCCTCCAGCGGAATTTTACATTAACAATTTCGAGACGTCGACGTTGATGCCGTCGGTAACCGGCCAGTCACAGTTTTTCGAAAACTGAATTTTTATTTTCATATCCGATCGTATATCAGAAAAGTTTCGAAACTTGATAAAGATATTCAATGGAATCAACAGGAAAAAGGCTACTTCTACCATCTGATTACTAAAAGTATAAGAATTCGTCTCACCCAAAGGGATAATTTGTTGTGGAAAAATAGAAACGAAATCCTCGAGTCTTCGAACATGTTTTATTCCTCAAATACGGAAAGGGTCGACTTTGTTCGTCGCAATTTTATTTCATCGTTAAAAAATGTTCACGTCCTTCCAGATTCGAATTCCCTGTACAGTCAGGCGTTTCCGAAACTATCGAACGGCGGCAATTTCATGATTCTAGCAGTCCCGAGACCGGCTAATACTGAAAAAATAAAAACAGCCATTAGCTTCACAATGATGATATGTAGGGAGCAGGGAACAATATTAATTATACGAACCGGCCGCAAAGGAGAACATCACTGATTTTCCAGTAGTTTTGTTAAATTGTTTCGAATGGTAAGCGACGTAAATACCGGCACCGATCAATCCGCCCCCGCTTACTAACCTACAACCCAAACAATCACGGTCTCTGGCTGTAACCACGCTTTGCCAATCTTCCGACATGTCGATTCACTTTCAATGATTGTCGCAGAATCAAGTTTGTAGGTTTTTTTTTTCTCCACTCCACTTTCGGAAATTACACCAATTTCAGATAGCTCGTAACCCGTTTTGAGGCGAAAAGCAACCTTTTCTTCTCATTCTCACCCGAGAACCGCCATCTTCCAATGACGTCATTCACAAGTCACGTGCTTCCTCATGACACCGCGGTTTCGTTTATTTTTTGAATAAAATCAATTTAGGTCAACGAAACATAGGTGAAATAGATAGGCCGTAAATCTAAAACAACACATAAGGTGTACCCGGATTTCATTTTTACTCTTTAACATAAAAAAAAAAAAAAAAAACCATACATTGTATATTACCGATAATGTATGTATTTATGTCTACATCTGTGTGAATACACACGAAGTAGGTTGTCGATGATTCCTATGTGAAATATTGTTTAACGTATAAATAAATAATCGTTTACCGTTCATTGTTTTATACTTATTTCAGTAAGTATGCTTCAAATTTTTTTTCAGCTTTTTGCATACGTTTCTTGTTTGTTTGTTTTTTCCCCTTCTTTTCTATTTTCAAAATACAAAACTTTCAGTATAGCTGTTTTGCCAAACATTGTTTCAGCGGCGTTACTTAATAATTGTATGTATGTACAATATATAATTAAGGTACAACGAATGGTGCCGAGCGTAAAAGATTTTCCATGCAATCACCCGATTGAATTCTTGCAGCCTTGAGGCTTATTACATTCGTTCCCATTTCAATTTGCGAAGGATTATTTTTATTTGTACGTCATTCTCATTCTTTTCATTTACTCGATCAGTTTCTTCGCTTTGAAAAAACGCCGCAAATAGAGAACCTGCCAGGTCGCCAGACCCAGGAGACAACACATTGAGAATATGCTGAAGTACAATACTCTACTGTTAGTCGACTCTGTAATGATACGAAAAAGAAAGTGATGAGAAAGTGATATCGAATCAGTGGCAATTCTGCATTTTTCAATTAACGAGCATGCAAATGAAAGGAAGGAGAGTAAAAAAAAGCCCACCATTTGTGTCTCTCATCTCTTCCTCGTTTTTGCGCATCCAGGAAAAGGCCTGAACAATGGATTCGGATAAATCCTCAAGACGCTTCAGCTCCACTTCCATAGGTTTAAGCTTGGCTGCTTCGCCAATCTATGGAGAAAATTAAAATTTCAGGTAAAGCGCTGTGATGTGTTTCTCTTCTGTTCTCACAATCAGTAATTTTTGCTCACCTACGTGACAACTATGTCAACATAAGATCAAAGATAAATAAGGGAAATGAAGAAACAAGAAAAATTAACAAAACAAGCAACCTATCATTCAATTTTATAATCAAGAAAACATGTTAATGAATCAACGAGGCACAAATCAAAATTGGTATAAATTGGGTTATTAATTATACACGTGAAACTGTACTTGAAGCAAATTATTTTATGTGACTTTACGGCCTGTTTCGCCAGAGTTCAAGCCGAATAGGGTATATATATGCAGACAAAAGAGAGAATAGTAATAAGTTTCGATCGTCAAAGAGATTAAAATCTAATAAATATGTGAAATGCAGCGTCTTGTTTCTTTGCAACAGAATACCGATACTACTGAGTCAGATTTGCCACTCACCCCTTCGTAGCTTTTCGCCTCAATCCCTCGCTTGATATTCAACGCGACTTCTTGCTTTATTCCTCGCATATCTGTAGCAACCAAATTGATTAACACATGTCACCAAGTGAAATCGGCATCGGACGGCAGCTCCCGTAGTTCGAACTGTGACAAGATGATAATGAGATAAAAAAAATGGCACACTTACGAGGGGGAACATGAGATGTGAAGCATATTTGGAAGGTGTCGAAGGTTTCGGTGACAAAGGAAAACTTTCCACGTGAAATATCTTCCTTTTTGGAAAGTGTGTGTCCTTTGGAGTCGGTTACCTAGGTGAAAGAAATGAAGGTAAAGCGGTATCGAGATATGCATATGTGAGAAGAAAAAACGGTGCGCAAATATCGCAGCCAACGAAGCATATTGGGGACGGACAGACTTGGCTACAACATAACCTATAACCCCGAATTTCTAACCGCAGCGTAGCGAAGCTGTCTCGGCTGACCCGAGGCCTGGCGTAACTTACGATGAAATTAGCAGTCTGTCCAGTAGCTTCAGAAACCTCGTATTCACCGGAGACAAGAACGTTGGCCTGAACTTCTTCCCTCAAACACTTCTCGGCGTTGGGCTCTAAGTAGAACATAATCGCCCGTACGTTTGCGAAAAGGGAGAGAAGCGCAACGGCGACGAGAGTCTTGCCCGCCATTCTGTATTCGTTTACCACGGGAAATATTCTTTTACAGATTTAATAAATACGCACAAAATGGTTAACGAGAATACTTCTTTCTTCTCACACCTCACATGTAGACAGTCTGAAGGAATGTATCAAATACTTCTGACGTGTATTAACATCGCGATGAGTTGGCAGCCATTTACAAGTCGCGACGTCGCTCGACGGTGGTTCAACTACATGTATGGATGCATTGTACACGTCACCTCCGGTCTGTATAGGTATCCGTTTCGTGCACACTTTGCACACGCATTATCAATGCATATACCTATATTTCTCTATGCGTACCCGCTTGTCAGCGTCACCAATAGGCATGGCAGGAAAGTTCATACCCCTAAAGCTGGGATTTCATGGGCTGTAAAAAGTAGCAGCAACACAGAGATGAGTAAAAGTTTTTATTAGTGCTTGAAGTTCATTCATCCAAACAGCAGAGCAAGCAAACGTGTACACTTGGGGACAATGAATCTGAGACGGCTAATTTTTTACACCAGTTATGTTGGCTACACAGAGAAATCTGCAGCCCCTGCAGCCCCACAGTCGGCCGAGCGCGAAACAAACACAATCTCAATAAACATAACATAACCCACGACCGTCGAATCCAACCTTAAGATAGATACCGTGGAAATAATGACTTGTCTGATTGACACGTATTCTAAGGTTAGATTCGACGTTCATGAGTTATGTTGCGTTTATTGTTTAATTTATTGTTTATGAGGATCCTAACCTTTAAACATTTGCCCCTGCCTAATTATCGAAAAAACTGTTGAAAACCGACGCTCTGCTTAGGTTACACAGACGGGCGGCCGATTCGAAATTTTATATGGATTAGGAATATTTCGATTCGCTCCAAGTAACAATTGCTTCCGATTCCTTTTCGATTTCTGATCAATAATATCGCAATTTCCTCATTTGCTCCCTCACAATTTCCAAGAAAACTCGGAAAAACGACACATACTCGTCGCGCGATGATGGGTCAGGTAGCAGCACTTCAAACTTATGTATCCGATAAAAAACATTATAATTGGGCACGGCAACGAATTGCTCCTCGCTGCTCCGTTATTACTTGAAAATTGTCGACTAGTTTCGTTATTTACTTCTTTACAATTTCTGAGAAAAATGGGAAAAGCGACGCCCACTCGTTCCGCATCGAAGGTTCGGGGGTCGGCTGATTCGAACCACTGAATTTGATGTGAACTCGTATCAGTGTCGAAAAAAATGATAATTCAGCCGAACTTGGCTATGCTCGTGATTGTTTTTCTGTGGTTGATGAGCATACGTACAATTTAGCAATTTGCTCCTGCCTAATTATCCAGGCAAGTGGGAAAGACATAGCATATGATTTGTAGGTTATGTCGACGGGCGGCAAATTCGAAATTGTATCCGCCACAACACACGGTAATTTGGTCCAAGAGACAATTGCTTTCAATCTCTCCGGGGTTCCCAATCATTTACTAATGCTGGTAGTTTCACTCTTATAGTTTTGCAGAAAAGTATGATAAATAAGCGGAATTATTTTCTCGCTCGTGTTGATCACCGGTAAATTTGAACTGGTTCCTGAGATGAAAATATTTTTACTCGCCCAAAGCGACAGTCTTCTCCAACTTCCGGCTGCTATCCAGTTGGCATTCACTTATCGCTCAATTTTTCACTTTACCCCATTATAATTCTCTAAAATCTCCAGAAAAAACCAATGGTTCTGATTCCAGAGTCCAGATGCGCAGCATTGGATCCGAACTCGTGTTCCGTGTAAAAGGATAAGAATCCGAAAAAAGTGATAAATATTACCACTTGCTCTATAAACACCCTCCATTGCTCCAAAATTATCATTCATTGCTCCTCAGTTGACAATCATTGCTCATTCTTCACTGCTTGTAGTTTACTCTGCAAATGGAGAAAATGAATGGGGGCTGTGCTTCGGTAAGGTAATAATAAGCTGCTAATAGGCAACGCAGAGGATATTTATTCAGCAAAACTAGACTAATTCTGTAATTCTGAAATGGCACCGCAAACTATTCTAATTATCAGCTTTTAATCATCACGTTTCGTCCTACCTGTTTAGGCTGAAAGGAGGATCATCCAAGTGAAGTTTTGGTATTAGATTGATCGTCCACTTGTCATAGAAACCCAATCCAACTCTCAGCAACGCTTCACCAAATATCTGGTAATAATAAGGAGGAAGATAATGATCCTCTCGAGTCAAAAATATTGATGATTTTCTTCCACAACCTGAAATTATTTATGGTGATAAAATACAATACGTGTTCTGACAATGACGTTTTCAAGCTCCAAACCAACTTCGCGTATTTTAACCACTTCAATGGTAAAGTGAGAAAAGACCTGCCTCAAAAGAATACTTTCGTCAATGGTTTCAACGTCCAAAGATTGACAGTACATACATTCCACTAACACAAACTGCCTTTCATTAAAATATTAAATAGATTATCCAACGCATAGAACATCCATATTTTTATGCCATATTACCAATTTTTGAGTATACAGGATGACCCAGGACTATCGCCCCGTATGCTACTAATGTATTCCTCATGAAAATCTGCAATTGAAACGTTTGTTGCGTGTGATGGGGAATTTGCTATTGCGATTCGGCCAATCCAGTAGCAGCCTACGGCGCTGAACAGGACTGGCAGATCATCCAATTCCAAACAGCTGTAATTCCCAAGTATCAAATCTCGCATCAAAAGTACAAAAAAGCTTAAGTTCACAGGCGCCAACTTTCATAAAACCCAGGGTTTAGCTGTATAATAAGTGTGAGAGGGGGAATTGCTCTGCGAAAACATGAACCTTTTTGAAAACAGAAATCGTAAATGGACACACTGACTAATGATTTGTTCACAATTAGTTAGATAAATATGAATGAATTTTTGAGCAGTAATTCCTCTGATCCCATATAATTCTATTTTTTCAAGTACCTCTTCGTGATTAATGATATCAAAAGATTTCGCCAAATCCAAAAACGCATCTATTGTTGGTTTGGAATCACTAATGTTCTTGTCTAAATGAGACGATGGCCGTGAACTGTCGTAAGGCTCAGGAGGAGGTTCTCGATTTTAAGTCTGATCTTATACCAAAGTATGGATGTCTGGTAGAGTCTTGATACGGTCAAGTGAATTGTGTTCGTAATCAATAACATTCCAGAAGCAAAGTATAGAGAAAAAAGGATAATTGAACCTGAATATGCCTTGCAAGACGCAGGAAATGGTTCGATTCTGGAGAACATGGTATATTCTGTGCAGAACTTTTACATCGATTAAGCTTTACACTCCAAATTCTCCAATTGAAATTAACATTCTAATGTAACCTCGTACCAAGGCAAAGATAAATAAAACCAGGATCAATCTTGCGACGGGTATGCACGGCTGTAGACAACTGTGCATTCTGAAATGAGATAAGACTGCCCGAAATATTGTCATAATGAACAGCTGATGAGAGACGAAGATGAGAATATTTTTTTGCAAGTACCCGTACATACATATTTATATCTATAAGTTACAGACTTTTTTTCACTGTATAAAACCACATCTAACACCAACTGCAAAGAAGGGTGTTCTTATTTCCAGTGACTGTGATCGCCAACGTGTACTAGAATGTCTTTTGTTGTTAGAGGGAGAAGAAATGAAAAAAAAGAGAATGGGACTACGTTGCATTGTTCTTGTTGCCGTGGCGGCGTGTTTGAAAAATAAATGAAACATTGCTTTAGTCGATAAACCAAAGAAGCTGGATCTTGGGAGCAGCAGAAATTTCATTTCAGGTATTGCATTTAGTTTGCCATGAAAGAGACTTGAGACTCTGACAACTTTCCAAGGACAAGGTAATCTGCTCTTACCAATAATTTCAAAACAGATTCTCCTAAGAGTGAAAAGCAGTCGGTATTTATCGAGTTTTTTCTCTTTTCTCACGGGTAACGAAACTGTTATAGTTCATCAAAAGATGCTTTGATATAATTTCAACTCAACCAAACAGCTTTATCGAATAATCTACAATCATCAATTGCACAGTTGTGCTAAAAGTCACTTGATAATAACATTCTTCTTTTTTACAGATGTCGAAGGCGGAATCTGTGAGTACGCTGAGTAACGACGACGACGAGATGGACGATTTGGACGGATCAATAATTTGGTCCCAGGACGATCCAGTATCCTCTAACGAGATGATGGAAATTGAAGATAGTATCGGCCCAGGAGGAGATACTGCTAATTTGCTGTGCAGACTGTGCGCAGGCAGAGCTATCGATCCCATATACATATACTCGGAAATTGGTGAATCGATGAAATTGGCACACAAAATGAACACCTGCCTTAGCATAAAGGTCTGCGAAATTTGAAGTTATTCCGAATCATTGTTTTAGAACACAAAGTATAAACAACTGTTTTTCTTTAATGTAACGAGGCAAATGTCTTGAAAAATCAAATAACAAATGACATTCTATCCTAGAATGGAATTCATTGTGCCAAAAATTAGTCATCCTTGACATTTCAGATTCGCAGGACCGATCCGCTACCTAAGCAAGTGTGCCTGGATTGCGCGGAGAAGATAATGTACTGCAACGACTTTGACACTCAGTGTATAAAGGCGGAGGAAACACTGTTGATGATGTTGCGAGAGAAGCAGCGTTTTGAAATTCCGGAACTAATAACGAACGAGATATTGTGCGACGAGAAGTCGTGTCCGCTGTGCTTGAATGGACGAATGACAACAGGTCCACCTAACCGGACAGATCCAATATCTGCGGAATTGTACGACAGCGATATCGTGCTGGACAGCAGCGACGAGGAGAGAGCGTACGAAGAACTGAAGGCGGAGAGGGAATCTGGCGGAACTTCGATAATGCTTCAGTGCCTGGGTAACAGGCAGCAGTACCTCAAGTGCGGAGCCTGCATGAATTTGTACCACACCAAAGAAACCCTCGACAGCCACAAGTGTAAGCCAAACGTCCAGAGCACCTCGAAACCCTACAAATGCGCGATCTGCTCGGTTACATTTACTTTTGAGGAGAGACTCAATTTCCACATGAGGTTTCACGCCAGAGCCAAAGCTCTCTATTGCGAGATTTGCAAAATAACGTTTGGCAAGGAGTTGAAGCTGTTTTATCACTACAAGAGGTACCATTGCGAGGCGACAACCGTATCCTGCCTACAATGCGGCAAACTGTTTGAAAACCAGTTGGCGCTAAGAACGCATGTTTGCGTCGATGGAAAGACGAGGCCTCACATCTGCGAGGTTTGTAACAAGGGTTTCTCGGATGGCTACACCTTGAAACGCCACGTTGTGACGCACCTACCCGAAAAACCGTACAAATGCGGTCAGTGCGCGAAGAGTTTCACGCAGAAGTCAAGGTTGAACAAACACATAGCGGGACACGGCGTTGTCATCGAGGAGTCACAGACCACCTGGAAGTGCGTTCAATGCGGGGAGGCGTTTGCCACCTGCGACGACGCCGACAATCACTACAAAACGCACGATGAAAAAATAACTCTAATCGAGGAGCTGACCGCATCAAAAATGTACCACTGTGAATTCTGCAACAGTTTTTTCTCCGATTTGGACAACCTAAAAACACACCAGAATTTACATTCAGTGGAAAAACCATATAGCTGTAACCAGTGCATGACCGTTTACAAGTCGTACGCGGAAGCGGTTCTGCACTGGAAGGAACATCCAAGGATCTTCAAAGTGTCGATCGCCTTCTCATGCGACATTTGCAGTAAGGACATGAAGGAACTCTCGTTACTCTACAAGCACAAGCAAAAGCGACACCACTACATACCGAGGAGGTCAGAGAGCGGGGATCTCAAGTTTATCTGCGAACTGTGCGGCAGTGTGTTCGACAAGATGACTGAGGTCCAGGAACACGGCAGAGAGCAGTGCTCCAAGTTTCCATGCGATATATGCGGCAGCCTGTTGCCCACGGCCAATTCCCTCAATGCTCATAAAAGGCGTCACAGCGGACTCAGGCCCTATGTCTGCAACATCTGTGGAAAAAGCTACACCCAGTCTAGTCACATGTGGACGCACAAGAGATTCCACATGGGGGTGAAACCCTACGCTTGCGAGTATTGCGATCAAAGATTCACAATAAAACCTGACCTGGCCGACCATACGAGGAAGAAACACACCAGGGAGAGACCGTTCAAGTGTGACGTTTGCCACAAAGCTTTTCTCACAGGTAATCTGATTTATTCTCAGCTAAGTCAATTGATCTTGTCTTGAAATGCGATCTATATAATGGATTGTTCTTTTTTACAGGTTCCGTGTTTTATCAACACCGGCTGATTCACAGAGGAGATAGGAGGTACAAATGTCACTACTGCGAAAAGGCGTTCACCAGAACCGAGGCTCTCAATAATCATATTAAAATACATACAGGAGAAAAACCTCATGCATGTGACGTGTGCGGAAGATGCTTCAGGCAGAAGGGTGACATGCGTAAACATCGAAGAACACAACATGTTCCGAAACACGAAGTTGTGTGATATTTCATAGCTACAGATTATCCAGACTCTGAAATAAAGTTTTTTTTCGTACCACTTCACCCAATCATTCGCCGTTTATTCCATTCACTCGTTGATTGCGTAAGTAAATATACATTTTAAGATATTGCGATGTAATCAAGGTGTACGCAGACAATAATAGTCAATGGAATTAATGCCACGCGATAAGTTATCTGTATTAAATCTTTGAGATAGAGTCCAGTCGAGCATATGTCACGCATGTCGCGATGACAGTTGTCACTTCGCACAGCTGGCATTATATGCGCGTAGGAGTTGCGCGTGGAAGATCGGAATTCGCGTAGATGTACTGTAGTCTGGTGCCTTTGTAGGCATATTAATTAATATCGCGTCGGCAAATTGATCGGTACGGTTTTTAAACAGAGCGAGGCGGACTGATCGTGAGTTTCAAGGTGAAAATCGAGGCTGCTAGGTTCGGTCACCGAGGGAGAGGGAGAGAGAGAGAGAGAGAGAGAGAGAGAGAGAGAGAGAGAGAGAGAGAGAGAGAGAGAGAGAGAGAGAGAGAAGAAAAGAAAGAGGGAAAGAAAGAACGAGAGAAAGAGAAAGAGAGAGTCTTCAGCGAGAGAACGGAGCGACCCTTGTGATAACTAGGAGTTAAGTCAGTTAAGATGAAGGATAAACAAACCAAGTGACGTGTGGCGAGACCTGGCGAGACGCAAGGTGGTGTTCGGAAAGGTAGGTAAGTACGTGAATTTCGACACCGCCTCGACGAAGCCTTTGCTTTTATTACTCCTTTTGTTACTCGTCATCGACGTAACCTAAAAACCTTTCGAAAAAAGAGTTTCGAAGTCGGCTACGCGATCGATCGACGTCCCGACGTCCTCTCGCGATACTTGGCTCGAGTATTTTTATAATTCATAACTGACCGACTGACTGAATAGCACGGAGATCTTCCATCGAGGCTAACCTGGTTTAACCTAACTTAATCTAACCTAACCTAACCTCAACCTGAGGGAATACCTGCTTACTAAACGGATCTCGCGGTAATCTTGATTCCGCACCGTTGATGCGATCGCGGCCGATAAACGGTGACTCGTCATCCACCCGAACATCATAGTCCAACGTTTTTGCAGAGGATTAATTCGTCATGGCCTTCCCACCACTCGTCAGCTCTACTCCCCCGCCTCTCGACAACGTCGGTGACTACGACGACGACGAATTCGGGGATTTCACAGCTGGAGGCATTGACGGTAAGTCGAGGATTCTCTCTGTTGTTTTCGAACGTACTTCCGACAATTTTTGCCACCAAATTTTTGCTTTTTATGTTCCCATAATCATACTTAACTATGTCACAGGCCTTTCCGTCGCCTCAGATTCACCGGCAAAGCGAGTGACCCCAACGGCGACACCGATACCTTCCCAAACTGTGTCTCCAAAGCTGAACGGGTTTCCCACGGCGAAAGTGAAGCACGGCGCAGAGCTTCATTTGGAAGATGAGATCTTGACCGTGAATGAAAGTGCCGATATTGCGGCGGCAAATGATTTAGGCGCAAAGAATGGGAGACTCGGCGAGAGCAGTGAGAATCCTAGGGGCGAAGTAGGAGGAAATGATGATATCGGCGTCTTTGGCAACGGAAGCAACGTTGTTCCACGGACAATCGACAAGAGCAATGCTGATCTCACGAGAAATGAGTCAACTGATAGCTGCGAGAGCAACTTGGTCGATAGCCCAAAGACTGGCAGTGAGAGGGATGATTTGTCAAATAATTTAGAAATCAGTGAGGATGTCGAACCTCTCAGTCTTGACCTTGGTGATCTGAGGTGTTTTTCCGAAGTCGCACAAAAGATGGACGATGCTTTTTACAGGTACAGCAATTCCAAGGATCCCTCGCTGCCTCAAAATCTTGCTAAGGGTAATTTAATCACGGTATACAATCCACCTGGTCTCAAAGAAGACATTGAAAAATTAGAAGAACATCCCCAAGTTGTTTGTAACGAGAAAACTGGTTATGGGGAGGATAATTTTACTCAATTTATTTCGTCCGATGAACTCCCTAAGGAAGAAAACGACTCAGATCCCGTATTTGAACCTAGTTTGGCCCTTTTCTCTGTAGATATAAGCGCTGTAGCTATTGACAACGAGGATGAACAGCTTGAGGTTAGATTTGGTGTTGAAAGCTTAGAGACTGAGGAAGAGAGAAACGGCAAAGAGTCGAGGGTCGGTGATTCGATGGCGAATTTATATGCTGAGGAAAACGAGAGCGGTGTATTGGAGGGTAGCATGTCTGAGTCATCATTGCCAAGCGATGAAATTATGGAGAAAAATCATCAGAGCTTTGACGAAGTTTCTACTTTTGCCGGGTATTCTCATTCTGAGGATAGAATACCACAATGCCAAGATAATTCAGTGAATGAAAACAAGCGGCAAAATTTGGAGAGAAACGAGGATCATTTCAAGTCTGTTTTTGGATCGAGAGATGTGGAAACGACCCGGGAAGTCAAGGCGGATGTGCAGCTAGTCAGTAGTAATCAGGGAGACGATGATTTTGGGGATTTTGACGACTTTGCCGACTTTTCAAGTGCCCCTGTACCCGCAACGGTGACCGAAGTTCCCGAGCGGAGTTCGGCCGTGGAAAATCAGCCCGAGGACGCAAAGTTCGAGGATTTCGGGGACTTTGAAAACTTTGGCGAGTTCAAGTCTCCGCCGGCTGAATTCCAAACGCCTGATATTGGTTTCCGGGAATCGATTGCCAAAATTGAGAATAAAAATGTGAGCCGGAAATTCGCGTTTCTAATTTTTGACAACGTGCTCCATACTTGAACCATTTCTCTTATCTTTCCAGGCGGCGAACAAAATAGAAGATATAATTACAAACATGTTTCCTATCGTGCCCAAAATCGAGGATACGGAATTGAATGGTCTCATTCAAAAGTCTGACAAGGTTTGGCAGAGTGTAAAGAGCATTGAGGAGACCAGCGCCCTTGCTTATCACTGGTCAAATAGCGCTAGCAATAATGTTCTGCTCAGTGCGCTTGGCATTGACTCAAGGAACATAGTAAGTATAAGAATTCAGAAACACCTTAATCAACACCAGAGCTTAAAGCGCAATTGTCGATCTAACGAAACGTAAACATTGAAATGTTTCAGCTCTTTGGCCCAAGATGGAACCACAACATTCCAAGATTTGCTGCCAATCTGGGCTTCACGCCGTTGGAGCCCGTAAAAGCTTCTAGCGATATGCTGCAGCCGTCGTCATCGTCGAATGGAAAGCCGCAGAGTTCACCGACCTCGGAAGTAAGCAGCTTTGTAAACCAATTCTAATTCAATAAAGAACATCTATCAGCCCAGTCTAAACAGTCTGCCACTGCTAAATCAATATCTTGTCAATTATCTGTGCAGGAAGTTCCTGCCGCCCAGTTTGATTGGAACAGTTCCGGCCTGGTGAATCCACTGGATGCAAGTGAGTCGTGAAAATCATATATGTCGATTATTTGTTAATAGAAAGATAAATCGCTTGCACAAGCTGAATATTTTGTCTAATCGCTTTCCATGCATGTTACAACGGCAATAGATAGAACAAATTCGATCAACGGTGTTTCAGTGAGAAGTAAGCGATTGTCAATCTTTCATTGTAAATAATTTATTAACGAAAGTTTGTTGTTGATTTTCTACCCGTCCTGTGCTTTCCTATCTCCTCATCTCTCTGTTTTAAAACCTCTGTACATAATGCCCGGCTTCCCTGACCCCTGTTTGTTTATTTATTCACAAAAATTTTGCCGCCGTACACACAGGCAGAGGGCTGTCTGCCCTTCTCCCACTGGATTTATTGTGCCCTTTTGATCCCCTCCTGACGCCTCACTGCTCTATACACTCCGAATCCTATCACCGTCACGCCGCTTGTACCAGGAGCTCCATATACTACTGTAAGTGTTAACCTAGCGTCACACATACAAAAAGAACAAGTTACAGATACATTTCCCAGCACTTGGTTTGCGCTTGTTTAGAAAATACACGCGAGTAGCTTAAAATATAAATGACAAGGCTTTAAAAATCGTTTGTGTAACTAAGAGTCGCATTACCGTTCTCCATTGATAAAGGTGTATGTTTTTTGTTTTTTTATTTTTTTACTCTTCTACCGATATTCACGTCTGTTTCGCATTTTTGATAGATGGAACAGATCAGCCGACGGTGCAGAAAACGAGTCAACATCATTCCTCTGATCCTTTCCACAGTCCTTTGAAGCCGTCTAAGTTGCTTCAGCAAGCTAAAATAATTGAACCCTTGCCCGGACCGAGCCTCGCTGACTGGAGCAGAAGAATGGAAGCTGATAACGGTTCAAGGGCGAAGCAGGGAACACAAAAGCCTTCGGGACGAACATCCGCACAGATCCCCGCCAAGTCGTTGTTAGGTCGAAACAATTTGTTGCCAGGAAGTAGGAACGAGTCGATAGGACAAGGAGAATCTAGCAAGGTAGAATCATGTAAATTAGAAAATAGTAGAAAATCATTGGCGAATCAAAGAGACAACGCAGTTCAGCTGGAGCATATCGTCACGGATAGGTTCGGCAGGCCTATGACCGTCAGGCAAGAGACTGTTAAAGTGTTGAAACAGCTGCCCGACCTGTCGTTCCTCAGTGCTAGAACGTTGATGTATAATCCGGAGCAAAAGCAAATCGTACAGGATCTCGGTGCTATGATTAATCGAAAAATGCCCGGCTGAGTAACGTCGGTCTGAATGATAGTTTGAAAGGAAAATTGGATAAGTAATTGTCAACACGAAAATAAAAATAAACCAAAAACAAACAGAAACACGTGCGATTGACAAGGAATTCGCGAATATGGGTAAATATTCACAATGCATTTGCCATCAATCGATAGAAGAGGAAAAAGTGTATACGCTCCTGCTATATCCTTTCAAACTTGCGTTCAGACCAAATAAAAAGATTTAAGAAGTGAAGAAAAAAATAACACAAAACACACATACCTATGGTTCTCGTTTCGTTCTTCCCTATTACCTATATGTAAATGAATGATAAAGGAAAAAAAAATTTCGGTATAAATACTGTAAAAATATAGATGAACCGTGCTGCGTAAAAACATGGGAAATATTCCAAGACATTCCGATTTAAAAAAAAAATATCTACTCCGTTTTTTTAATTCCTGTGATCTTGACCTATTGTTTCAATAACGTCGGTATTGATAATAATAATAATAATAATAATAGTAATTCGCCATCAATCCTACCTTGTTTACTGGTTCGAGCGAAATTAAACACGAGAATTTAATTTTGCCCTTAATTCATACCACATGTTTGTTGCGTATCAAGTATTTTAAAGTTATATCATGTACACTTTGTAGCGTGATGAGGCGTGTTGAACGTGCTGCGAATCATGAATCATATGAATTGTTACTTGAGTTATTTCGACAGCTCAAACTCGTCAGCTGTTCCAGTACTAATTTCTAGCCGTCAATAGATAGGAAGATGTAGAAGTTAACAAGTTGATACATGAATTTTTAGATGTTTTAATCTTAATCAAAGATATCATAGCCATTGCCTAGTCTCTACAATTTTTTTCTTTATTTCTGTTTTCTAGTTCCGTGGTAATTTCTTTCCAACATATCGAATACTCTTATGCCTCATTTTTGTCGTTGTAACTGCTACTGATGCAATTAAAAATTAGATAGCAGTTCTCCAACGTCAGTTTGTAAAAAAAAAAAAATCAAACAAATCTAAGCATAATAACATCGTAAAATAAACATTCGGAATAAATTTAATATCTTGCATTGTTTAAATAAAGTTGAAATCAATAATACTGCTCTTCTTTGTACAGATATGGTTAGAGCATGATAAACATATGGCTAAGAATTTGCAAGTCAATTAAATTTTATATTGACTAGACGACTATTTGTTAGTAACGGTTGATCTTGAATCAAGGAAAAAAGTTACGCCAACAAACAGCAACAATTGATAAAATATTAGGATTTCACATCATCGTGTAGCTTGAGGTTTTATACAAAGCAACTGGAAGTTATAATAATGTACTTAAAGAAATAGTAATAATAGTAACAACATCATTCGATTGAAGTTAGTTACATTAACTGAATACCTATTAAACATAGGAATATAATCATTATTGAAGTTATTCTTTATTTATTAACACATATTGTAATATATATTTTATGTAAAATATTGTGGATACATTATAATTATTAATACATAAAAGTAAATCGACATTGTTGTAAAGAATTTTATCGATTTCTGGCCACATTTTTAGTTCCGTGTGGGCTACACTACACTGCACAAACTATACTTTGGAATTCGCGACCTCCACAGAGTAAAGATGAAAATTCTTTCAAATTTTTCATTGCAAAACTCAAGTTGCAAAATTCAATGAAAAACAGTCCAAAAAATGGAATTTTTCAATGGCTTCAAAATAATATTAAATTTAAGCATATTATGGTTACGAAAATCCAGGTTTAAGTGGTTTATTCTATCTTTGATTTATACGTGAAAATCTATCCCAAATTTGGTTGCAAATTTTGATAAGCCCGCCGTGTGCTGGCGGACCGAAACGGTGGAACGGGCTAAACCGGAACAGGACCGAACCTGTGCGAAGTACGCTGCGCGTCAAAAATGAAGTGCGTAAATACAGTGAAATCCGTCCAATGCAACGGACAAAGTCGGAAGTATACCTGTAACGCAGGGATAAAACATCAAGAAAAAGAATTTTCCGAATTACCAGTGATTTGCGACGGAAATACAGTGGTGGACTTATGTTATGAGTATTAGAAGTCTCCTTTCACCCCTCGGAGCTACTGCAAGTGATCAAATTTATCACCGAAGTAGGTTATGCACATCCTCCATGCTTTGTTTTTTTGACGCATATGTAGTACCGTGCTCGTTACTCCCGCGGATTTTGCTCACGTCAAACTTCCCGTCCTCCATGTAAATTAGTTTTTACTCCCCATTACGAACTAAATTTTTATATTCTCAGGTCTTAAATTAGTCGCTCGATAATGCCGCGAAATGACGTACTCGTCACGAGAGTCACGCGCAGCCAGGAGAAGAAAGAAAAAATCTTGTCCGACAAGGGAGACACCAATAAGCCAGGGACTAACCAAGTGCCGAATAAGTTTTTTAAAAGTAAAACACTGCGCGCTGCGCCTAAGAAGCGCCTAATGCAGAGAACCATGCCAAAACGAGCAACGAGATTGAATCAAATTAAGAATGACGATTCCAGTGAGTTTGTGCCGTCCATGAAACAGCCCACACTGTCGGAGTCCTTCGCACGGGCCTCTGTGCGTGGTAAACTCAGACCACGCAAGGAGGTCAAAAACTATTGCGACGCTTCTGTTTTGGCAAAAAGCATCTCCCCCGACAAGAGAAAGAGTTTTGTATTGCTGGAGAACATTGATTTTAACAAAGGAACCAACAAGGCACCTGTTTATAAATCTGTCAAAACAACAGATAAAGATTCCGAGGGTAAGGAGAGCGTTTATGAATTTGACTTTGACGTCAATGATCCTAAGGAGAAAGTCAACAAGGGGAAAAAGAAACGAGCTCGCAGGAAGGCAGCGACTGTTAAGAAGAAAAAAACTGATGCCAAAAGCGTTGTTGAGAAACTTCAGGAGCCACTCAAACAGCAGACAAAGGTCACCGAGCCCTCCAAGAGTCTAACGCCGGAAGACGAAGTTGGGGGAAATGTTGTCAGCTTACCAGTTGGTGGAACTGTTGTGGAAACTAAGGAAGAAGGACAGAAAACGACTTCAGTGACTGAAGATGGTCCTTGCGATTTGCCGACGAGCAAGAATGTACCGTTGAAAAGTCCTCAGCTGAGAATAGCACATGTGGAAAAACTAACGGGGGACAGAAAGGTCAGCTTTAAGTCAAATCTGTCAAGAACAGGGCAAAACTCTACAAAATTCAACCCGTTCAGGTCTACGATATCAGTTTTTAGGCAGAGGCCTACGTTGCAAACTCAAGAAATGATGAACCACTCTTTGCTGAACAAATCATTGTCGCCAATAAAGAATGAGACGGATCACTTTGACCCTGCTAGTCCGTGGCGACCACCGACTACAAACGAGTTGTTCAGTATTAAACGAATGGTGCAAAGTACGCCGCAACCCCGGCGGATCACATCCACATCTTCGAGTGTAGAATTCAGGCGGATTCACAGGATCTTGGAAAATAACGAGAACAGGGAAAATGTCGAGCCTACCAGAAGCAGTACGAGCCCTGTGAGTAGGCAGGGCGAAAGCAAGGCGGTGAAACCTTTGGGGCTCAGAACATTGAATGCAGAGAATATTCAGGCTGGCCCAAATATATCAAGCGATGCATCCAGACTTGGAGGAACAAGGCCCTTCACCCAATCGTCAAATCGTGCTGAAAACAAAGTGAACACAGGTTTCGGCGACAGACTCTACAAGTCGCCGTCTAAAAATGATAAGGTAATGGTAGGAAGTGGCTTGAGGAGAAAAAATCAAGAGGTTCTTCGATCCGTCACACATGATGACGAGAATTTGCCACTCGGAGAAGATGCGAAATTCTTGAAGCAGTCAAAGCTTAACTCCTTTCTTAACATGGACGAGATGCCCGAAAGCACGACAATAAATACAAGCCACGGCATATTTGGGGATTCCATTGCTACGCCAGCAATCAGTGAACAAACCCTGAAAATTCCACGACCAGTCGAAATTGAAAATTGTTTTGGGTTTGAGGACGATTATTCCAGCACTCGAGTGACCCCTATTAAATTTGACAATAAACAGGACAGAACCCCTGTCAAAAAAGTATTTGAACGTCCCAGGGGTAGAGTCTTGTCTACGGAAAAGGGTTCATCGGTAAAAACGGCCAGGATATCTCTGGGGGAAATTAAGAACACTCTGTACCCGAGAAAAGAGACGAAGATTGATAATGTAGAAACTAAAAATGACAAGGAAAGGAAAACGGAGCTGGACATAAATGCAATCAAAGATTCGAGAAACCAGAAAGCTGACGTGAGGCCAACCGATGCCTCTAATACTGTTAAATTCACTGACACGTTCGATGTACTCTCTGAAAGCGTGCAAGGGCAAGAAACTGACAAATCGCTGGATGCTGAAATTTCGTTGTTTGCAGACATGGAACCCGTTCATTTTACAAAGGTACGGTGTTTCCTCAATTTTATCATAATTTCTTTCAAATCCCAAACATGTGACTGAATAAATTAACAAAAAACATGTACAAATTTCTACTGTCCTCAGCCTCCTAGAAGATCCTACGCAAAGAAGAGAGAACGTGTACGTTATTGGTCTTCAGAGGCGGAGGAAGACGACGAATTTGAGAATGACGTTGAGAACCCGACTCGCAAGAAAAAGAAGAGGCAGAAATTGACCAAAGTTGCACAGGTTGAAAACAAGAAAATTGAAGAGTGGGTTAAGAGCGTCAACAACACTTTCCGAGAGATAGATGAATTTGACTTGGTAGTCGAGAAAGCACCGTGAAATGCGATCAAAATCTTATAATAAGTTTTTGAAATTCTCAAAGACTTCTCATTATTTGTTTGAGCTCAACTTTATACCATCACTACAGCAGATAAATTCTGACTTGATAACGCGAGCGCGAGCATTCTCAAAACCTGAATCCTATAAAAGTTAATTTATTCGTATACGGGAAAGACACGAGAACGGATTCAGTGTTGAAAATGCACTGTTTAATGTACATATCATAAAGATATTTTTAAAGTATACATATTTTTTATTGCCGGTTATACCTATAAAAAAAAATTGAACGGTTTACATTGAAAAGAAATTTTACGGTAGCCTCTTATACTGACTTTCTTATGACCTGAGGCCTTTGATAGAATTACCTAGATTAATGGTTACAAATATGAATAACTTACATTTCTAAGGAGTATATTAAATTATCTGATTATCGTTATCGGTATTAATAAAGTATATGAGAAAATTAATATAAATCTACATATCATAGTTCGATGTAAATACTACACCGTTTTTATTTGTTTTATCTTGTATTTTCTCCGAAACACATTACGGCGCGGTCTTTTTGCTAAATTCATTTAACAACTAATCGATAGAGTAAATATTGTTAAATAAAACATAACAGAAAAAATGAATACTGACCATCTTTTAAATGCATGGAGGTAGCATCTCAATGCTATGTGCGTAAAGGACTGAAGAATGTCTCTCGCTCTCGCGCCGTGATTGGCTGAGCGTTATGAGATTTTTATGCTCAGCCAGTCACGTACCGCATGATTTTACGGATCGTGTTCTCCGTACGTCATGCGAATTGCCAGAAACACGACGCAGTTCGCGCAAATATAAGTAGCGGCAGCACTGTTCAGCTGATCGGCGGCGCCGTCAAGGGAGAAATATCGAAAACTCGACAAAGTCATTTGTAATCTCGCGTGTGTGCGCGCGAGTGTATTTATTTTTAACAATTGTGGCCTGGGTTGTGGCGAACAACGCAGGCATCATCTGATAATCTGTCGTTTCGAGAGCAAAGACGAAATAAGGCGACGCGAGTATGTTCAAAAGCGGCTAAAGAACCGGAACTGCCGTTCCTCGACGGTGGCGAGTGTTCGATAACAATAATTTTCATTCCTAAATCGTATAAGCGAGATTATCAACCGCGCGAATAAATACGAGTCGCAAATCGGCCGTTCGGCGGACAGGAGGGAGGAAGATTCGGTGAAGCCGGAGAATTGATACGTAGATGAGAAATCAGCGCTCGGTGAGCTGAACAAGGAGAAGTGTGCGTGTGGGAAAGGTTCGAAGAGCGGTCAAGACTTTGCGCTGATATCGGCGAATATCAGCGGTGCGAGTATCTCGGCTTCACCTCGTATGGCTCAGGGTAAAATATGGCCACGGTATACGAGAGCCCGTTCCTTTCGAACAGGCTTCGCCAGATCGAGGAGAGATACGAGGAGCCGACTACGTTCGGCCGTTGCGACTGCACCAGCTACAGCTACCTCGCCCTCAGCGTCGTCCTCTTCGCCGTCGGCACGGCGATAACGATTCTAGCCCTCGGCGATGTCGCCAACGGCTATATATTCTCACACCTAGGACACATGTGGCTCGTAGGACCGATATTCATATGCTCCGGACTGATGGTCGCTGTTAAGTGCATGCTCTACCTCAGGCGAAAATCCGTCATACAGATGATATACCATCAGCGACAACTATTCCGAGTGAGTATATAATAATCCGCCGTATTTATTTTCAACAACTAATCCAATCGCGATGCATAATCATCATCCATGGGGTTGAAGTTAGCGACGTTAGCGTAACGAAACATTGGGCAGAAAAAATACAAGTCTTCAATATCGTAGCGACTTGGAAGTGGCCAAGTTTTCAAGGCATCAATTTCTTTTGCCTTATCATAATATACTACATGTCAGAGATTCCTGAAATTACGAAATAACGAGTTTTCCGTAACACTTATCATCGCAATAACGTTACTAATTTCAGACTCACTATTATCCAGGGCCAAATCTCTGTAAGCGTGTTGTGTTTCTCTGCTAAGGCGGAAGAAATCGTTGATGTCCAATTTCTAAATGACTTTCAAGGAATTGGTATTCCAGAACACCAGTATCATCAGTTTGTTACGATTTGTACTCAATTGTAGACCATGCTTGATCCTAAAGGTGCGGAGTAACGATTTTTTCGTAAACATGCATCGTTACTAACTTCATCCTCATGTTTATCTTCGTGATTTCTAATCTTGGTCCAGATAACCAACCGTCGTAATCGGGACGCGTGCTTTTGTGTGTGTGTGTGTGTGTTTGCGTCGCGTCGCGTGCTTTAATCGCGATTTCTCCTCCTTTCGAATTGCAAAGAATATGAAAACAAAACTAAACGATATCACGACGAAAGTTCCACGGTCGAGACGTCGGAAACAGAAGTTTAAGAGCGGTAAAATTTTATTATATTGAAGTTAGTCACGTTATATCGTTACGATTCATGCTGAGGAAAAATTGTTATTTCACGATTTTGGAATTGCTTGAAGTTTAGTAAACTGTAATAAAACACTCATACTTCGAAATCATACTTCCCTCAAAATCGTTAAAAAATTAAGAAAATGGTGATTTTTTCCCCAATATTTCATTACGATAACGTTACTAACTTCAACCTTGTAAAATTTTCATCATCGACAGCCTATGACAGGACGTCGTAGTGATTCACAGTTCCGGGCTATCAGAAAACAATATGCGCATATCACGGTATTTTCAGGTATCGGGTGCTCGTGCACGCTGCATTATCGGCAGCTACGATGTTCGATGACTTTTGAACTCACACTTTGTGTGTACAGTCGCACCTCGATTCCACGGACTTTGATTCTGCGAACTTTCTGCCCCTATTGCAAGAGTGACCATAGGCGGGATCTATGGAAGGAGTCTGAGGTAGCACCGGGATCGGTTATCTGGGAACCTTGATTCTGTGGAATCCGGTCCCAAGTTGTCTGTAGAATCGAGGTCCGACTTTATTACTTGTCTACGTAAGCACCTGTCGTGCCGTTGCATGCTTGTTACCGTATCGTTTCTCTGTGTTAGGTGACTCACGCGTAACAATACGATTCGCAATTTAGAGCTTGAAATTTAGTCGAGTCAATTGGTACGGATAATTCATTGAGACGTTGTCGCCGATGTATCTGATTATTTAGAGAAGTAGAAGATTCGATACTTTTCCTAGTTCCCTCTATCTCTGATGAAAAGCTTTTCTCCATGTCACTGATAAACAGGAACGACGCAGGCTGGTATTCAGCTTTGTTCAATTTCTCTTATCAAAAACAATAGCTATCAATGACTGATATTACGTCATCAATTGTGCCCTATTAGAACGAAAGACCGCTTCGTCAGAATACATTCCTTGCCCTCCTCCTGTGTGCAATTCCTCCAATCTATAACTAGTTTAATCATCGCCACTCTGAGGATAAAATATCGGAATGACTATTTCGACCATTCGAAACTCGTCGAGACTTTGTGGGGTCATATTCAGTGCGAATCAGAAGACTCATCGCTATGAATAGAGTTGCCTTTATTACATATTCAAAACTTTGCATAGATCTTAACAATTTTTAAAAGCTCATGTCAAATATTACTTTCATTCTCACTGAAGATTCGGAAACATACTTCAACTGGCGACTTACTTATACCAGATCGCAAGAGTGGGTCACATATAATGAATTAGTTGCATTCGTGTATTTCCAATTGCACAGACAGTCAAAGTTAGGAGCCGTTTAAAAATGCAATGTAAAAGTAGCGGTGAGAGAGATGAAGCGAGAATAACAAGAGAGACCGATAAATCATGAATATGTTTCATGGTCACACAGTGAATTGTTGTTATTGTCACCGGTATGCGGGAAGTCATCTGTGAATTTTTCTTTTCTTTTTTTTTCTTTTTATTTAACAAAGAAGCAAACGAACAGCCATGCTGAAAGGTATCGAATTCAGGAATAGCAGTAGCAGTAGATTATATGGAAAATTTAAATCATCTTTAATTTTAAATTCCCTGAAGAAAAGAGTACGGAAATTTGCGTTAAGTTCACTTGACTAAATTTGACCAAACAACTAACTAGGTATGTTTACATTCTGGCGTTGTCATGTGAAAAATATTTGTCTCGGTTAAATATAAAAAGAAGTAACAGCAGCCACAGCGGCAGAAGTAGAAAGAGAATAAGGGGAAAAGAGAGAAGTAAAAGGTGGCGAATTTTCTGCTGGTAAAAGCGAAAAAAAATTTTTTTTCAAAATGTATTCCATATTTTTTCATTCCAGTTTTTTCTTGATTGTCTCGGTATATCGTTACTTTCAGATATCGTTTAAATGTGTTGTGATATTCAGTGTGAGAAAGAATTTCTTTAAAAATTTACTGGGCAAAAGTAATACAAATAAAACTGTGAATAGTCATTGTAAGTTAAGGAAACTAATTAGTCAGAAACGTAGTTTTCCTCTTGCATGTTTTTTTTTCTCTTCCCTGCATTATCGTCCGCATTATGCGATAAATTCCGTGTAAATTATAAATTGGTCAGCTTCCTGAAAATAGTGGGAAATTTTATTACTTGACTTCAACAAATCATACAGATTCCGAACCACATTTAATCACCATGAATTCTCATTAAACGCGTACGTCTTAAGCAATAAGAAAAAAAAAAACAATGCTTACAGCATTTACAGGAACTGGCCGGCGCTCAGGCGGTGAATGGGTCCGGCACAGGAACCCCTGGCCCGCCCCCGTACGAGGTCATCACCCAGAGTCAAGGACCAAGTGAGCTGCCGCCTCCTTCGTACGCCGAAGCTGTCGCTCTTCTTCAGCAAGCAGGTGTTCAAGGTAAACATTGTTCTAGCTATTTCGTTGCACAGCTACGCACACAATTCATGTACCTGCATCGCGACACAAATTCTTTATATGATATTAGATATAAGCAAGGAAAGAAAAGTTTTGGAAAAATGATGGAACGATAAAATCGTAGGTTCAATTTCTAGCATCTGCGAGCCAATGACCGAAATTTAGGGAAATCATACAGACTGTTTTAAATCAGCCTCACGAATAATTTCGCGTGTTTACTTACCCTCGTTATTTTTTTTCTTTTCAAACTCTCTTACATCAACGACGCGGCGTTGAACGGCTTATTCTATCTTGTTATAATTGTGTTTTTTTTTTTTTTTTTTTTCCCCCCCTCTTCATCCCCCTGAGATTAGATAAAAAATTATTACTTCCAAGTGTATTATTTGAAATAATCTGGATTATTTTGTTCTATCCTGGTAGTATTATTTTCTTTAATTACTAATATTGCAAAGCGATTAGGATATATATGAAATTCCCGTATTAAGATATATTATGCAAGTACGCCTGCATTCTTATTGGCTTGTTTGCTCAAATACCATGCGAGAAATGAAACTCATTTCGCACCTCTCGGCCGCCAGCTCCCAACTGTCTAGACAGATGTGTTTGATCTTAATCGTACAAGAGTGGTGTTACCCTGTATCGTACAGTATAAGGATAAGCAAGCATATCGATGATGCTAAGGCTGCATTTGAGACTTGGTCTCATTTCTGTTATTTTTGTCTTTATCCATTTTCCTTTTCTTCTCTACGTCATTTCAGTAATAAAATTATTATTCTCAATATTTTTACGAGTGGAACAACGAAGAGAAAAACAGGTTCGTTGCCTTCTCGCGTGTTGTTATTCCTTAGAATTAATTTACAGTATTTGCTCGATCGTGTGCCTCGATGTGCCACTGGTCAATGCAACTATACACATCCCATTTGTTGTGGATATGAGAGAAACGATATATGTATATATAAGATGATAATAATGATAATGATAATAATATTTGCTGCTGCTGCATTGGTACAAATGCAAAAGTATAATATATCTAATGTATACTCACGATTTGTATCACTGCCAGACATTTTTGTTTTTAAATTAGCTTAATTTTCCTATTTTAGATGACAAGCTCCCTGGAGTTGCGACATCCTGTACATCGCTGGCAGTGGGCGAGGCGGGAAGGACCAAGCCTTGAATGACCCACGTCGGAATTCACTCTTTTGTGGATACCGGATTGCATTGTGTGTCACTGCTTCCTGCTTCGATTGGACAGTCAGTACATTGGGTAAAAAAAAGAAGAACGACAGCAACTTTTGTATTGTTACACAGCTTGGAACTGAATAGAGAGGCTGCCGTTGTCATTGTAGCGGACAATTTGTCGGCCTTCACATATTGTCGGCTGGCTGGGTACGGGTGGTGAGTATTTCACGTTCTCTCTGCCAGCAAAAATCCTAATTCTGCAATATGCGTGAGAGGATGACCTTGTTCTTGACATATCTTCCAAAGACAGTCGGTTAGGCTGAGAAATCGATTGTTTTCCTTTTTTATGACGTTTTTTTTCTTCCTTCTGTTTACCAAATGACAACAGTATCTTCCAAATAATGTTTTCTAAGACTGTCGACACGTGCCCCTTTTCCCGCCATATTTTATCGCCGTCTACATTTTATCCTCAATCAGTTTGGTTCGCTTTTTCCTCGCCCACGCTAGAAGCATACCTTTATTTTACCCTCATTACCTATCCTATCATTAAAAACCACAATCTTAATCGTTACGACGGAACGTATCGAACGAATCCATGAAAATTGTCATATACCAAAACTTATTGTCGGTGCTAATTCATTTGTGTTATACATGGTATCTTCAAATCATCATTATAATGGTTATGATAATGATAATAATGGTAACAACTAGGTTTATAAGTTTCGTATTGTGTGCATAGCTGAGGAAACTTAGAAGCTTGAAGTATCGTTGGAGTAATAATAATAATAATAATAATAATAACAATAATAACAATAACAATAATAACAACAATAATAACATCAACAACAACAACAGCAACAACCAACAATTATAAGAACAAGAGGAAGTATATTGTCGAGTGTGCGTCAGCCACCTCAGGATACTCTTCTTGTGGATATAATGATGACGATAATAATAACAATAGTAATAAGTATTATAACTATGGACAATCGAGTTAGTTAGTTAGTTATTACGATCAAAACTGTTGCCTTCTACGAGATAGGTGAACCAATTAATTAGGTATGCATGTATACCAAATTACCCGTACTTTAGTTACAATCCCACGTCTGATGCGTGCGTATAGTCAATGTACGTGATTCGTACGGAAGTGTAATGTCTCTACAATTTCCAATTTATTTATGCTACTTACATCACTAGAAATAGGGCACGTAAAATATTATTTTTACCTTCAAGTTATCATACGATGTTTAACCTGATCGGCATATGTACTGCTGCTGTACGTATTTGCTTAAAGCGTCGTTTACTTAACGTGTATTACTTTCAGGCGTCCGAAGGCAGCTTTTGCTTTTTTTATTTATTTTTTTTAAATTGTTTTATTTTTATTTTTTTTACTCTTACATGCGAATGCAAGCCTTGACGATGCCCAAGTCTTCCAAACCTTTCAGACTTAATTTTAATTGAAAGGGGTTGAAGAGAATATCCAATGACTGTTAACAGGGAGAGAAAAAGACGTGTAACAAGGGTAAAAAATTAAGCAGGCGGCGGATTCTCAATTTCACCCAAACCAGTTGCTTTTTTTGTAAACTTTAATAACCTTGATGTCTGATTCAATTATTCTTGCCAAATCAATTGCTTATTGGTTCCCATTGTAAGGTAATCCATCATTTTACACTTCTCGGTGGATTAAATTTTATCAGAAAAAAAATGTTACTTGAAAGTTAATGAAACCGATATAGTTTTTCTTTAAACTGCAAAGTCTCTTGCGCAAAACGTGTTGTTTTCTTTTTTTTCGTCTAGTTTTATACAAACGCATCAACTTCTAACAATTGATCAGCTCGTGATTCTAATGATTATAAGTACTATGATACGAATATAATAACAATGATCAATAGTTACTTGACGTATTTAAAATACTTGCATACATACGTTATATGTACACATGTATATAATAGTAACAGTAACATGCGCATAAGTGAATAGCAAAGAACTATACATATGGTGGCCAGATGCTAGGCAAAATAGTTTTAAAAGTACATAACTTTAACGAGTAAACGTATAGTTTCGTATAGTATATAGGTAGTTAGGCAATATACAATGTATGTTATGAAAAAATTATTATAATGTAGTGAAGAAATCACGATTGAATATTTTTTTATATATAATAAAAAAAAAAAAAAGGAGGGAATGAAAAGAGAAACGACACTCACAGTAAGACTGCTGTTTTGCCTTAGAAGAAAAAAGAAGAAAAAAAAAAAAGAATTAAATAATACGAAATAACAAAGAACAGAAGGATATGTTACTCGCTTATTTTGTCGACGCTGTGAAGTATTTTCTTCCCTTTTCATATTGTTATTAATTTAATTTCTTTCCAATCAAAGTTCTCCTCTTTCTCACGTCATTTCAGCTCGCAAATTGTGAGGGATAAAGAAAAACGCACAGCGTTCATACAATAGAAATAGATGTTTGAAAGATGATATTTGAACTCGAACAGTATTAACAAGAATATGATATGTCATAGTACTTATTGTTAGAAAATTTTTGATTGAAATAATGGGTGAAGGTAGTTAACAAGGACGACTTAAAATCACGTAATGTTTCGTTTGATATTAAACAAAATTTTCCACTCTCGCAAGTTTTGCGAGTCAAAACATAGTTGAAATAATATTATTGAAAAGATAAATCTCTTCGCCATTCCGAACTGGAAATAAAAATTTGAGGAGGCAATGAATAAATGAATAATTCTCAAATACTTGGAAAACATTATATCGAATGTGTACGCAATTTATACGTGTACCAATAACATCAGAGTTTGCCTTGAGACCAGTTCTACACATATTTATGTTGATAGTAAACAGTGTTATTTCAACTTACCGCCCTAAAGACGTTGATGAATTAATAAATTTTCGCGACTGTTTATCAATGATAAATTATTTTAAATCGCGCAACGCTTTTTCACCTCTAAAATATTATTTTATTCCTTGAGCTTGGATTGTTGAATAAATCAGACGAAAATTTGTCATGTGCACAAGATTCAGAAAGTTTATTTCATCTATTTATTTTTCTTTTTTTGTTTTTTCCGTTATAGGACTTTGTTTTTGATTAAATATCAAACTTGTTTAGCTTATAGTATACAAAATAAAAGGAAGAAAAAATTTTTAAAAAAATGAGAATAACCGTTGCGCTATGATATGCAGTTACGCATATTTATTGTGAAATATAAAGATTGTACAGTAAAATAAATTACAAAACAACGAAAATTGATCCATGTAGATATGCAATTGTTGTTGAACTGTTTTGAAACCTACAAGTTATGAAATTAGGCTCAATATTTATGACATCGAGCAAGACAATTTGGAATTTTACGAAATTTTATTATCAAATAATCTATAATAATACGAGTTGTACATGATGAATATATTATACATGTATCATATAATTCACAGTGGATAGTCAGGGGGAACAAACAATTTTTTTACTTTTATAAGGAATTGAATTTAATTGCAAATAATGAAAGGAGAACTTGGATGACGAGGTCAACGATCTTAAGATTGAGCCACGGCGAGCATCTCTTCCTGATGGATCAAGTGAGTCGTGTGATTGACTAGACCCATCAATTTCGACAGGGATGCCGACCAGGCATCAAGAAGAGCAGCCGGTTCCTGAGCACCGGTAAACCGAACCACACCCGCCGGCCTGTCTGTACGCGCGTTGATCACTCCTGTTTCAACCAAATTGCAGAGGCACGACTCTGTCTCTTCCATTGGAAGATCTAGCAGTTCCGCCATACGAGTCAGCGTTATCTTTGTATAATATTTAGCCATTATTCGAATATTCTGCAAAAATATGAATCAACGGTTAGCGATTTACAATTCTATGCTATAGATTGTACAATTGACCTTTGCAAATTTTTCTGGTAATTTCCTTGACTTTATTTTCACGGATTCGAGTCATGTGGAAGTGAATATCAGCTCTAAGCATCTTCTAGACTCAAGACTCTTTTCACTTTTGTTTTGAATTTAACCTCCCTACCCTGCGTCAACTGGACCTTAAACCAAATATTCAAATGATCAAAAGACTTGAGCTGATGAATTGAGATGAATGTACAGGGTAGGTAAATTAAATTTAAACGACTCATAACCGTCTGTGTACACCTGAATTTCAGTACGATTAAGCATAGTTTCTAACTTTGATGTTATCAGTATTCTTCAACGATTTTTCGGTGGTCGATAAGATATGGCGTATAAATTTCTCTCAAGTAAAACAACCCGGTAATCTTACATGTTCGACGACACGATTTCTGAGTTCCGTCCATCGTTTAGAACCTTCTTCGGTACCCGTAGAGAACACTTCGGTGGCTCTTAAGTCTCTTTCGTATATCTCGCAGAGGCCCGACCATTTGATCAACTCCGGGTTAACGAAAAGTCGTAGTAGCTCTCTGGGAAAATAATAATAACGAGTGATCGGCTGTAGCAATGTAACATAATCTATAAATGCAAACGAAAAAAGGACGAATGTTTACTTGTACGTCGGTATCTCGTCCAAAAGCTTGTCCGCCAGAAGTCTGTGGGTGAGATCGGCCTGCTCGGGTTCGTGCGCGGCCAATACGAGGTACAGCACGGCGCGAGAGAGGGCGGTGTGACGTTTTTTTGGGTCATCTCTTACCGCGGGAGTTTCAAGCACCGCGCGATTGTGTCGACAGAGCTGGAGGTGCCAGCCTTCGTGACGGGCGAGTTCCATCATCAGGCTAGAATGAATAATACAGAAAATCATTTGCGGACCAAAACGAACAAAGAAAAAAAAACAAATATATTCCTTCGTATGTAGATTTTCCACGTACTCGTAGTACTTCAGTTTCAGGGTCTGAGTTTCTTCATTGTTTTCATCCTCGAAGAATTTTATATTTATCTTCTTTGCTATGATCTGGGTACGGATGAAATCTTGCTTCGCTAAGCACAGGCGCATCTGTTCCAATATCAGAGAAGCCTTTTCTCGTCTTGACATGCTTCCGTACGTCTCTACCTAAAACGGACACCGTATTGTACGGGTTATATTCCTCAAAAGAGTAATATGGCAGATAGACTTTCCAAGAATTCCTTGTTACTCGCCTGCAATTCTTGCATGATTGTAGCTGCTCCGGTAACGTCCCCGTCCTCCTCCTTCAATTGAGCTAAGCGATGCGTGAGTCGTGCTCTTTCAACTTCGACGTATATCTGCGAAATAATTGGGGGTCTGAATTGGGGGAATCTGAATAATTGGGGATGGAGATTAAAATTGCTGGATCCATTCCAAGCTCGAATAACTCAACTTTTCCAACGACTCACCTTTCCCTCGGTAACCGAACGCAGTGTTTCGATTAACTTTATCATGGTTTCCTTGTCGGGTGTTTTGTCAACGTAGGTGCAGCACTCCTGAACCATTTTGGTTACGGCTTGCTTCAATTGCGAGCGTCTCTTTGACAGGAGAACTATGTGCTCGTTCAGAGCCGTCCAGTTTTTGGCTTCCAAGCATATTTCTACAATGGCGATCAGGACGCGAGACGTGGAGACCATGTCTGCTCCCTGAAATCATTCGATACAGCGTCAGATGAATGAATCAGTTTGTATCTGCCGATCTAATTCTTGAGTTATCTGTGCATCGAATCTCACCGTTCTGGTTAGTTTTTCTAACGCCAAAAGCTGGTCCAAAGCATCGTGCAGTTTACCTTCCCGTGCCAGTTTCTTACATTTGGGAATTTTGGTGTCGCAGTTACTGCTGTAGTCCACCTCCATCTTTATTATCACCCCTGAATCTGTCGCCGGTGAGTCTGCCATTTTTTATTGTTCCGCGTGAATGTTCTCAACTGTAACAGAGGCCTGCATTTTTTAAGAGAAATCTAACGGGATACGAGATATCGCAGTTTCTTAACGGAATATTTGTCCAGATTTTCGCTGAGCCTTGGTATTTAACATTAAACACGTACCTAACTTTTGTTTATTTCTTGCGCTTCACTGTTTGTGGTAATTAATCAACGCACAATACTATTTGGTTACAAGGCTCTATTCTCGAATTCAAAATAACTCGAGCTTCTAAATGGCTGGTATATTAGACAGTGCGATATGCAAAAGGGAGGTTTGTGATCATTACACTGCAGTTTTCGCAATCTCTTAGATTTAGGTTATACGGAGTGGGGTTTGATACAGGAAAGAGCGGTTCGTACTTCATAGACAGGCACACTCGTTATTTCAAATAAACGTTCGAAATAAATTCCTTGACTGCCGTTCGCTCCAAGCAAGGAATTTCATCGTAGCTTCGAAGTTATTGAAATTCAGAATGTGACAGGTTATGTGATTACATCTTCGGCATAACCCAAAACCGGGAGTACGTAGGTGAATTAATACTCACGTGAATCTCGAATCCAAACGAACGTTTCGCACAGTTTATACGGAACGAATAGTCTTTTATATGCGCGTCCAGCAAGCAATTATAAAAATCACGATGTATAATAATAAATTGATAAATCAGACTTGTCAGCTTTCGAAGGAAGCGCTTATGATACGCAGACGTCAAATGAATGTTGTTGAAATTTTCGACGATCGATTAGAAAGCGAAAAAACACCTCATCCAATTTTGCCGTTCGATGGACAATTATTTATTTGCAGTACTGTTCAACCGATTTTTTGGCTACTCAAGTGAATAATATCTGTCTGGCAGTTAACTCAATACCTTAAACTTAAATTTCAGCCGATTTGGACTCAGCAGTCATTGCAGTACTGGGTAGATAACCGTGGCCAGCTTTGTCAGACGAGTTTGATTTGGTTAGGATTTGAGGGTGTGAGAGGGGTGAGAGGTGCTCCACGGTCAAATATCTAACGCGTCAACTCATATTTTCCAGCGATCTAGTCGCCGCAATTATGTGAAACTACAAGGTGCTTGCGAATAAAAGGTACGTACATACATGTATGTAAGGATGCAACAATTAGTACTTAAATGAAAACAAGCACGAATCATGCAGTGGAATTTCACACTAACTTTGTTTTTGTTTGAAAAACAGCACCAAAGATCAACAAACGCTTGTTCCGCCCTTTGAGGCTCGATTGGGATGGCTGATAACGAAGAGGACAGTCTGCCAGCTGTCGAGGTGCCGGAGAATGAGGATCAGGCCGGAGACGCGCCAAGCGAAAGCGATGTTCCGCAAAGTCTGGAGCCAATTTCTTCGGACACAAATTTGGGGCCCAGCGATCAGTCCCAAACAGTGGCAAATAAGGATTTGGCTAAAAGTAAGTTTCTTTTGCGGTCATCTTTGGGTGAGAGAGGACAAGTCTCACTTGTAACATTTCAAAATTCTAACCGAAACTGACGCGTGCTTCTGTAATTGTTCTGTAACACAGTTGACGTCTACTTGAAGGCGACAGGCAATGCGCCGATCATGAAGAGAAAGAAATGGACCGTCAGCCAGGATCAGCACATTGGCTGGATAGCAGAGTTCATTAAGAAATATTTGAAACTTGACCCAAATGAGAGATTGGTGAGAAAAACTTGTCATACCCAGGGTCATTTTTTTTCTACAGATTTTATTTACACTGTGCCTTATGTTTATTTCACTCTTTCAGTTCCTGTATATTAATCAAACGTTTGCACCAGCACCCGACCAGACTGTTAAAAACCTGTACGATTGCTACGGTATCGATGGAAAGCTAGTAATTCACTACTGCAAATCTCACGCCTGGGGATGAACTTTGTTCTGAGCATTTAAGAAGGAGCTAACAACGAAATGATGGTATTGTTAAATCCGTTGTACAATCTACTTCTTTCATATATACGCGACATCTTTGGTCTAGCTTCAAATTCTTTCTTGCCAATGGAAACTGCGAATCCGATAACCTAGATAGTGGTTTTACATTTATACACTATATGTGTATTTTTATCCGAGATGTTGATGAAAGAGGAGAAAAGATATTCCTACAGAGAGGGAAATTTCCAAAAGACATTCAACGCTTGTTGTTTGAATATGAATGCAGGTGAATTTGAGATTATTCCTTTTCAGCACTCTGCTGTAAATACAAGTGAGGATGAGTGGGTTGTGGGATTGTTCTGCATGTGTATATCGATTCATTTTCTTTTATTCCATTCTAAAACCGAGTGAAAGCGTTTCATTCTATTCTTATACAAAATTCTCAACATGTGTAAATAAATAATTTATATCCTCAAAAGGCACGATTAAAATATCATTGCGGAATCACTTGGTGATATTGCAAGTACAGGAATAAAAAACGATTCGGAAAATCAGATGGTTACAT
Source organism: Neodiprion virginianus (assembly GCF_021901495.1). NCBI lineage: Eukaryota > Metazoa > Arthropoda > Insecta > Hymenoptera > Diprionidae > Neodiprion > Neodiprion virginianus. The sequence goes on from NC_060883.1 coordinate 192,972, forward strand.
TGATAGAGATCGTTATTTCCCAGAGCAAGTATTGTAGGCACAAATATTTGATCGTATTTGCGGCTTTTGTTGCCGATCGATAGAAGGGTCACAATTTTTCTTCTTGCCATCAGCTTCTTTCGGAGACGAAGTCTTTACCGATTGGTAACAGCTAATTATTGACGATTTTTCATGCCTGTTTGAATTCACACGATTCTCAGTTCCAACTGATGGCTGTCTATTCTTCATGGGAATAGAGCGTGATTTTCCGTTCATTTTATTCTTATCGGTGCTCTGTGATCGTTCTGCCATATGAGTATTAGAACCACTTCTGCTACCAGACTTGTTTGTTGTCGACGAACTAGGCCTGGTAAGCTTTGATGATGATCCGGCATTTATCCCACGTTCATTGACCGGAACTTTTACGTCTCCTTGTTTCCACTCGCAGGTTTGTCGAGTTGGTTTCACAGGGTCGCATGTGCAAGATGTAGACTCCTTTAGTCCTACAGTAAAAAAATGTCAGTATGTACTTTTTTAACCGGAATCCATCGTCGAATCATTTTTGTTGGGGTCTGAAGTATTAGTTTTAACCTGAGAAAAATCCTACCTGAGTGAACGCTCTTAACGCTCTCCAAATCCTTGCTCCTAGCAGATGTCTCCATAACATTTTCACCCCCGTCATTCGACTCGTTGATACTCAATTTATTCCATTCATCTTCGCGAATGCTACAAGTCGACCTAGACCGGTAGCTCTCTGGAGGTTTTTCGAAGACTGGTTCAATAGGACATTTCCAGACCATAATGGCGCCGTCGGCGCTAACGGTCACTATGCGTTTGCTGTCCGGACTAAATTTGCACGCAGTGATTATTGCCGCGTGACCAACTCCTATGTAGCTCGTCTCAGCCGTATGATAATCCCACAGTTTGACAATGCAGTCGTTTGAACCGGTTATAAAACTGTGACCGTCTGGACTTATGTTCAGACAATTCAATGCTCCGACGCTTGATCCTTCTATATCGCGGACCAGTGAACCATCCAGAGTTTCCCAGTAGGCTATTTTCCTGTCTGTTCCACAGGTTAAGACTTGAACTGCGTTTGGGCTGAAGCAAGCTGCCATGTACATTGTGTTTCCCATTAGGACTGTTCGTCTCACGCGTCGTCTGAATGAATAATTTTTTTGTTTTTTTCAATGAAGTTGAAACCGTTTTGATTAATTTCAATCCATTATTCAGAATTGTAGTGCTATTCTTTCTTTTGTTTACGGGTACTTTGATTAACGAGTTTCTGCGTTATACTCACACTATATCCCATATTATACAAGTACCGTCGCTACTTGCACTTATTACTTCCTCGTCATTGCTAGCGATGTGTAGCGATGTCACAGGCCCCTTGTGCTCTTTCAAAACGCAGGCCAACTTCTGTACCTCAGGTTTCACATCCCAAAATCTCACCTGCGCCAAACGAAAAGTATACAAATTATTTTTATTCAGTGTATTTCATTGCAACAACAAATTACCTGTCCGTCGCAACCTCCACTGATCAGCAAAGTACCGTCGGAAGTAATGACAACGGCAGAAACAGCTTTAACATGAGAATTGTGGATTGTAAAAATCAGTCTTCCAGTTTGAGGTGTAAATGCTCGAATAAGCCCGTCGTTCCATCCTTAAAGTGAAAAGAAATCAGATTAAAAGAGACTCGCATATTTCTTGACGGTAAAAAGTCAGTCAAAAAGAAAACGTTGGCACAAACCGGAAATAATCATCCTTCCATCGTAGGAGAAACATATGCTCGAACAAACAAAATTAGGTACTGTAATCCGGAGCAATTCGCTCTGCGTCTCCAGCCTCCATACTCTGACGTCGTCCTTGCTACTCGTGGCGAATACCTCCGAATAATTGCTGCACAGGTATAAGTAGACCAGTCATCCACGCAGTCTGTCACCCCTGATTTGGCCAAATCGGGATACAGGGCTGTTTTTTTCTGGAAGCCCTTCGATATAACGTATATTTTATTATTGTCATTTTGCAGTATTCGTTTTTATTTACGAAGTTCCTCGTGGATTCAGTTTACACGAGTTCGTCAATTTGAAACTGTACGTCATTTTGAAGAGATTCCAGAAACAAACAGCCAAGTACCCCAATGTGGTCAAACCAAAGTATTGGATGACTGGTCCAGTATTTAGCAGTGTTGAATGATTACAAAGAATTCAGTGAAGGTGATAAATTTAGTCTCCTAGTTATCTGGACGAATTTTTAAGTTCGTGTTTAACTCACTGTGGAAATGCAATGTCGTAGATAGAATTCGTGTGGCAGGTAACAAGCAACCGTATATCAAAGTCCTCCAGTTTTATTTGATATATTTCGCAGAACACCGTACCGACAAATAAATATTCTTGCTTGAAAAGCACCATAGAAGTGACTGTATTCTTCACGTTTGTTTTAGCCAGCTGCAGAGATCGATGTTACAATTTGAGTACAACAAAATGCTGAATATTTCAACGAAATAATCATTTCTTACAGTCAGAATCTGCGCGGTTGTCGGTAATTTTAATTTGGCCTCTCCAAAATTTGGCACTGGTTCGCTTTCCAATATCTTGACCAATTCCACTGTTCCATCTCCTGCTCCAACCACCAGTCTCTCATTGCCGAGCAAGGTCAAACCAGTAATGCCTCCCGCGTACAATATCGCCTCAGTATTTGTTTTTTTTATATTCTTAGGGACTTTTGAGTAGCAGCCAACCATCACTGGGGTTTTCACTGGCTCCATGAACTCCATATTATGATAGAAGTTTAGCCTGAGTGAGAAAGTAAAAAGGTAAGTGCCAAGAACGCATTGTGTTTTTAAATCGCTGACGATCCGCTCTTTCTCATATTATACCTCGCTCTGATCAGATCCCCCGAGGTTGTTCCACAGTAAGCATTCTCGTCCCTAGGATCGACAACAATGCAGTTGACGGACCTCCGCAATTTTCCTACTTTCACGTTAACTCCATATACCTTTCGAGTCTCTCGGTATATTCTCCAGACCTTCAGCGTTCTATCGCCGCCTGTTATAAAGCACAAGTCGCGTAGGCTCATTCTTGTTATCGTCCATGCGTCACCAGCAATTTCGTTGCTCGCGTACGACCCTGAAATTTGGTGAATGGTTTATTCAGTAGCGACATATTAACAGGGGTTCAGCAAAGTTAATTACCGCACATCGCGTCGCCCTGGCTTATGTCCCAGACAACAACGTTACCGTCGTCTCGTCCCCCCAGACTGATAAGAAAGCCGCTTTCACAGGTGAAGCAGACGTCCTCTACGCGAGCTTTGTGTATTTCATGGCTTCCCTTTATCGATAAGTCTTTGTAATTCCAGACGATCACCATCGCCTGAAATAATTCACAATTAATTGCCGAGCGTCTGATCTAAGGGTTTGAGCCCCGCTGTAAATCACACCTTGAAGCCAACGTGATTTATCTGTCCAGACCCAACATAATTTCCACAAGGTGAGACGCAGACTGCGGATATGACGTTTGTGTGACCGGTGAGAAACTTCTGCTTTCCAGAGGCTATATTTTTTATTGTCACCTTGTTGCCCATTGCATAGATCAGGTGCTCATTGTCAGGGTGAAGCTGAAGGCCCTTTCGGCTCACACCTGTCATTTAAAATATTAAAAATGAGACTATGAAGCGGAGAATTTCTCGGAAGAGGTATTGAGTAAGCGTAGGAAACTACGAACCATCGAAAGCTATTATTCCTTCCAACTCAAGATTCTCCACGTCCATTTTTACCCTCTTAAAAATTACCCCAAAGGCTAGTTTGTTCAGTTTAAATTGTTCACCGCTTAGCGTTTGAGCGACATTAGACACTTCTGTCAAATTATTTCTGACTCAGCGTGCATTGAATGGTTACGGGGATTACAATTCCCCTCCCGTTTCCATGGAAACGCGGGACGTCAAGTTTAAATTCAAAGCGAAGCAACCTACCACGTGAACCAAGTGATGCTTCGATGAAGCGAAGTCATGGGATGAACAATAAAATTGTGGTAAAGAGAATGAATTAGAGGATACGGTAAATTATTAGCTTGGGAATTGAAAGAATTCATATCCAAGACTTCGAATCGTCGCAATTTCATCAAATACGTAATGTATCCGGGACTCAAGTAGTCTGCATCTGCTTAGGCCGAGCGCTACTAACTTCCGGCCTCCCAAAGGTCCGCCTTTCCTAAGCGCGTTCCCCGCGAGTTCGCATCGTTTGTGAATCTATCATAATCGGGATCGTGTAGCGCAATTTAATTAACCAGCGCATCACCATGCCTCCTAAATTCGATCCTACCGAAGTTAAGAAAGGTACGTACTCGTTACTTCCGTCCTTGAATCTCCTCAATACAAATTATGAACCTCAATTTCGAGCTTTTTCACACGTGTCACGTATGTCGCATTATATTTTACTATTCTTACAGTCTACCTTCGATGTGTTGGAGGAGAAGTCGGTGCGACCTCTTCCCTTGCTCCGAAGATCGGTCCACTCGGTTTGGTGGGTGAAAAACCACGATCAATCTAACCTAACCTATCCGTAATCTACACGGCCGTTTTTTTGTTTTTTCATTAACGCCCCTTATTCTCACAGTCTCCGAAAAAAGTCGGTGACGACATCGCGAAGGCGACCAGCGACTGGAAGGGTCTAAAAATTACAGTGCAGCTGACTATCCAGAACAGGCAGGCGACTATATCCGTTGTGCCGTCAGCAGCGTCACTGATCATAAAGGCACTGAAGGAGCCGCCGAGGGATAGAAAGAAGCAGAAGAACATCAAGCACAGTGGTAATCTCTCTATGGACGAAGTCATAAGCATCGCTCGTGTCATGAGGCCCAGATCCATGTCCCGGGAGCTCAGCGGAACCATAAGAGAAATCCTTGGCACCTGCCAGTCTGTTGGCTGCACCGTCGAAGGACGCCCCCCACACGATCTTATAGATGAGATCAATGCTGGGCAGTTGGAAACTCCAGAAGAATAAAATGGTGGGTACAGGGCCCTGCGCTTGCGTCTTAGGTCGTTGCAACGGTGTTTATCTTGCAAGAAGTAACGATGTCGTTAGTTCAAAAAGAGAATCCTTTGGCGCGATTTCTTTTGTTATTCATCCCTTGCCGGCGCAAATGAAAGCGTGAGCTTAGGGCTCTTGGTAGGGGTTGGCATCCCATCCACCTGATCGGTACCGATCAGAAACATGGCGACACTGTTTCTGGCCGGATTATACTGATCGGGCACTTGTGGCCATTGGGGAGAAAACCCCAACAACAAATCTGGCATATTAACAACTGAAATATTGTGAACTCGTGCTGCGATTGCTTCAAGTTTTTCTTACTTTTATTTTACTATCTGTAGTTTGGGGGTGTGGTAAAAGAAACTTTGAACACACATTACAGCCAGAGTTTGCAATAACGAATTTTAGACTCACCATCAACTCGGAATTTTTTTACTGTTTCAGATGATTGAAGGAGGTTAAAATTGAATAAAGAAAATCTTATCCAACAACTTTTTTTTATTCACCCTAATCATATTGTTCTCCAACCTTATTACGTGTTTAATTTCATCGATCCTGCCTTTAATATTAGTTTTTCCTAAGATCGATCAATATTGTTGTTAGAATTTGTAAGAACTCTGTCTTTCAACGAACATTAAAAATCAGTTATTCGTCAGATTTGAATAATTCCCGGGCCAAAATGAGTGTGGCCAACTTCGCGTCCTAGTCGTCCATCTCGAATGTCGAACTTGCAATTAGTTCGATTCCTAAACGGCTCGGCTTCACGCAGGTGTGAAAAATTGCGACGACTCCGATTCAACTTCACGGTGTTCGTTTCACGGTGAAGTGACAGTTGCGATCTGATCACTGTGTATGATCATAAGATTACTATCTGGCCAGCGTTCCAGCTCAGTGGGTTTTTTTTCTCGTATGTGTTTACGTATTACCTACTACCGTCCCTCAATTCTCGGCGACAAATGAACGTCGACATTAAGTATGGTAGGAAGAAGCCCGCTCCTCGACAGTTAATTAATTAATCGGCGAATCAACGCGACTTGTCTCTGTGCAATTACGGTTCTTTTAATCGCGAGTATTTTGTCCGAAGCGTGAGTATCGCCGTGGCGCGCAATGTGAAAGTTTCAGGTGAAAGACCGTTGCATGTACCTAATCGGTCGCTTAGTTAATCGTCGAATTATTCGAATGTGAAAAGAAAGAACGAAGAGATGACAAACTCCTCGTTTATCGTCGACCTCAATGAGCCACCGGAGGATCACTGCGGCAAAGACGCCCTCACTGACGTCTTCGGCTGGTTTCTTCAAATCCTGCTCGCCGCTCTCGCCTTCACATGCCTTATCCGTAAGAACACAGAAATCGGCTTGAAACATTTCGCTTAATTAGGTTAGCCTCGTTCCATCCGTTCGTCATTCAATCTTAATCCCTGCCGAGTATTAGCTCTGACCATTAGATATATGTCGGTATGAGCGGCAAATCGACGCGATCGATCTACTCGACAAACGAGTAATTCTATAGGAAAAAAAAGAGAGATAACAAAGTGAATTACTCGAGTGTAACTAAAGACGAGGAGAAAAAAAGAAACACAACTACTGATAGCTGTATGCCTGGCGTACGTTGTTGTCACATTGCAATGTAAGAAACATGATACAAAACGGCAATAGAAGAATAAAGAACTGTATAGTTTAATTTACAATGGATGTATTACCCTTCAACAATCGTCGTTTGTAATAGCATGGATTATTTCCCATTTTTTCCATCCAAACATACGGAACCATTGCGAATCTCATCCTCTTCCTCGTTTCTCTTATCTGCAGTGTGCTTGTATTGATGATAATCATCTTAACACGCTTGATTTCTATCAGTCACGCTTGTTTACTTCTCTTACATAATATATTGTCTCTAAGCAGAGTCCTGCAGTCTGATCTTCGGCCTTGCGATTGGATTAAAAAGAGAAAAAAATAACCAAATCAATAGATGGAAATTGATCGACGAACGTATCGTATTTATTTTTCAGTTAAAAGATTCTGCGAACCTCGATACGAAAGAAGACCTTGGCTCATCTGGTTCTACGACACGAGCAAGCAGGGTCTCGGTGCCCTTGTCATTCACCTAGCCAATGTCTACCTGGCTAGTAGGTTTCAGGGAGATCCCTGCACGTGGTAAACTTTCTTATCTATCCAACACACTGGTGTAAAATAACTCTCGAATGCTCCGTTATAAAGAAGTCCCGAATTTAAAATTACCTCAATTGCATCCAATTTTAGGTACATCATCAACTTTTTGCTGGACTCTTCCGTTGGGTTACTAATAATTTGGGTCGGTATCAGATTATCGCAATATTTGGCAAGAAGCAAGCAATGGGAGTCCATCAACTTTGGGGAATATGGTAATTCGCAATCGCTGACTCAGTTTTCATTGTGAATTGTCGGTCATCTGTCGCCTCTCACTAGTTACCCTCACCCTCTATCTAGCTTATCATTTGGAGATAGATCGTGCGTACAGTCTGATGAAGAAATTATTGAAATAATCAGTTATGAAACAATGGTTTGAGAATAGTGGAACAGAAGCTCGATCTGAGTTTAATTGAATCCAATTTAATGCATATTGCTCGCGTAACCTCAATCTGTATGTGCAAATTTTTTTATTTCGACACTTCCTTGACTAGACTGTACAAGTGAAAATGTTTTCTTCGTAAAATAAATACTTTTTGAACCTTTGTATCACAGGAAAACCCCCATCTGTCAACGCATGGCTGACTCAATGCGTTTTGTATGTTCTGCTGATGATCATTGTAAAGATTTTCATCACATTGCTGATTCAACTAAATTTTTGGGACCGAGTCAAAGACCTGATTCTGGCACCGATAACGAACGCGCGAGTCGAGGCTGCAGTTGTTATGTTAATAATACCATTTTTCGTTAACGTAAGTTGAGAAATTCACTCTTCTATATTTGGTACAAAAGCACAGTCAATGTCATTTTATTGTCGATCCAGGCGCTGATGTTTTGGGTGACGGATAATTTTCTAATGAGAAAAACGAAACATCTAAGAACAGCCAAGGACCCTTCGTTGCTTCAACGTGTGAAAATACGTTACAGAAAAATACGGAAGGACAAACGTGACGAATCTGAATCCGACATTCTTCTGTCAGCTGACGAGGAACTTCTCGGTGCAAACGACCCATTGCAACGACTTGACATAGCCACGTAGTAGGATTGATTCAGGAAAGAAATTATGTCACTCACAGCATTTTAATCTGTATTTACTCGTCTGTCTAAGAAGGTGGAACAATTTCGTCGTCGTATCAATATTAGATCTTTACAATTTTATTAGTAGCCTAACATTCAACTCAACTTTGAGAAATTACGTTTCTTTAATAATTTTTTTTTCAATTCCTATTCAAACGATACTCAATGACGTGGAATAGGTTTTATTTTATTTTTTTTTTTTTTTTTCGCATTCCAATTTACTTCCTTTTTTGCGAGAGGGACTTGGATAAACTCTTTTATGACAAAAAACATCCAAATCAATAATAATAATTTATTTATTAAAACTTGTGTTAAATTTGCATAAAGCATTATGCGAAACTTGTTACTCGGTGTTCGAAAGTTCGAATCGTATGTTTAAGGCATTTTTATTCGACAAAAATGATAACCAGTGTACATAGGTAGATATTATATATTCGAAATGACTGCTGGGTATATTACCTAATATTTATCTATATGTATAAACGCTCTTGCTCTGCGAATTGAAAAGAAAATAAGCTTACAGAATTAGGAAAAATACGAAAAAAAACAAAAAAAAAATATATATTTAAGACAGAAGAAAACAAAACAAAGTAAATTTTTATATCAGCAGGAAGTATCAAGTAGCTTGAATATTTTATTCCGAAACCTGCTCAGCGTACCTCGGAAAGCAAACAAAACGAGAGAGCTACACCCACGTAGTATACAGAAGGAGATTAATGGTATATTTTTAAAAGACTGTATTGTACAGCTATAACTTTATATTTTTAATACATGTAGTTAGAATAGCAATTTCCTTCATCGAAGCGACTATGTAAAAAAAAAGACAAAGTCTTCAATTTTCTTCCTATATCACAAGTCTTGGTCAGATCGATAGATTTCTACGAATATTTCGTCAATCTACTCAAATTTTTACCTTCGCAGATCATTTGACAATCTCTCGTTTTATCTTTATAAAAAACCCAGTCAAATCCATTTTTTCGTGTTAAGGTATGAAAAAAAAAAAAAAAAAAAAAAAAAAAAAATTGATTAAACCGTCGAAGCACTTTTAAAACTAAACTTTACAATATTGAATTGCATGTATGTTGTATGTCTGTACGTACATACACACATGTGGCTTAAGGAATTTGCATATCTAATGACAAAGGAGAACGAAAGAAGAAAATAAGAAAACAGTTTGCTTGTAAGATATATGTAAATAATTATAGGTTAATGTATTAATAATGTGTAATATGTCGTTCGTTTTATATGGGGAGATAGGTAATTGAGAGAGGGAAAAATTGGCATTTCCCCACATTGAGGAAGTGCATATAGGTCGTTACAATACAAAAACTCTTATTTTTCCATAGCTCAAAATTTGATTCTTCAAAAGTCTAACTTTCAAATTGTACAGTAATACTCGCGTGTACTTTAATTCCCGCAGAGAAACTCAACACTACTAACCCTAAATGGTGTAATAATTAATTAATAAGAGATATTGATTGTTAGGACCAACGAAAAGAAGGAAGAAAAGAAAAATTAAATCGACTCGTCTTAATAAGGTTGAATTATGATCAGATTTATACGTTTATATTTATATACGGAAAAAAAAGGAAAGAAAGAAAAATCGTTTTTTTTTTTTAACTGTGAAAGCGTCTGCCAAAGATTTCGTAGGAGAAAAATAGAAAAACATGTGGGAAAAAGTTTTAAAAAAGTATACGGAAATACTATGAAAGGTTAAAAAGAACAAGAAAAAATGGTTGCTGAATACGTCCTGTAATTAATCCGTTATATGTACACTAATACGTATAATGTACAGTATATTATACGGAATCGTACATTGCTATATCTGGATATTCGACGACAAATACCCAGAAAAATATTCATATGATGGCAGAATTTTGAACGTCCATAAGATTATTGTATAATTAGTTATGAAATATACGTATTTAAGATCTATAACTTGTTTCCTCGAGTTTGCCACGTATGTGCACAGTTAATGGGCAAAAGATCTATGTAACTACCTGTTATATCATCAGGATATTGTGTACCTATGTCTGTATGTACATACATACGTATGACCTATGTTTCACTCGATTAGCAACATTTTACGTTTATGTAAAACAAAAATCAAATTTTTTCAAACGTTTGGAATATTATTAATTCATGATACTGTAGATTTATGTGCGTTTGTAATATTTATACATTTATCTGTGATGAGTTCAAATTCAAATTTTCATTCGGGCAAGTATCAATTATCACCTGTACAATATGCCTGAGCATACTTACAACTGTGATATAAAATTATGTGCAGGTCGCATACTGACCGACGGAACCAAAAGTCCGCCGACAAACAAAAGACAATCGGCGATCGCACGTCGAAGGGGGGGTATTCGAAGAATTCCACCTGACTCGTCGCACTTGCGAGTCTCTTGTACCGCGAACGGTTGATCCTGCAGCGGATCGTCGCGTAGCCGGCTCGACAGACGTCTGGTAAGAAGTTGCCGGCCACAATTTCTGCGCAAAGACACACCATAGAAATCGGTCGGTTCCGGACTGATCGAATGCGGCGTGATTCTTCCTCCATCCTTCAACGAGTCGTATTATAGGTGCCTACTTTCAGGGTGAGCTATACGTTAAAAGCCATCTTTACGGTTTTCAATTGTTCTCACGCATGAATACATACACATCTGCATACATACATCGATACCCGCTCTCTGCGATTGTTGTATTTTTGAACTCCTGTTTTACTATATTAATAACGTAGTGTAACGTATGTACATGAAATGTCTGTTGTAATGATTTTAACTGCGTTTTACCGAGTTCCAAAGATCGCCAGGCGACGGAAAATACAGCTGAAATCAGGTACGAAACTGTATGTGAATGACGTGCTCCGTGTGTGGTTTCGTGCGAGACCCGAATTATTACCGTCTTTTCACGTTGCATTTAGCGTGTCAAGCAGATCCGAGAATCCGTAAGTTTGAACCTACTTAAGGCACTCGATGATACCAGGAATACCGTTACGCGTGTACGCGGGGCAAAGATACTCTATGAAGATCGAATTAGTGTGTCGAACGAGTCGCGTGAGCCGCTAAACGGCGGAAACCCAAGGGCGTCGAGAGTCGAAGGAATCGCGAAATACGGTACATCTGCGCTTCTCGACGAAGCTAATAATAATAAGTAATAATACAGCATTCTCATCCCGATTCGATACTTAACCGTCGATGGATTAGTCATTAGCCGCGTTCGTGACTCTTTTCGTCGTGACCTTTGTATGAGCGCGATATCCTTGACACAGAAGTTGCAGCTGAAGGGCGAGAAGATTGATGATCGTGGGAATCGGCGGAGCGACAACAAACGCGGTATATTCATGCGATGCCAAAAATTTACGAGGTTGAGTTTGGTAATGTTATCGCAAAGAAACACTGGGGGAGAAAAATTTCCTAATCTTACTGTGATTGTTAAGGAATTATTAAGGACGTCGAAAAATGAGTGTGTTTCGTTTTAACGGTTTTTCCCCAACATGAATCGAGCTACGATAACGTTACTAATTTCAACATGATTAAACTTTCCGGACGTAATTGATGCAAAATTTGATCGCTTTGTCAAAGTCAAATCGCGAGACAACAGTAGATGAGTAGACCGATACGCGATACTCCCGAGTGTTTTTCTTGCTGGCATTGATGTCTCCGTTCCATTCGTGGCACTTTGCTTATAATTATCTATGAAGTGGTTTTGCAGATGTTGACGCGAAGCGGCGATGCGTAATGCGAAGAAATAAAATACACGTGTGTATCCGTTTCTATAATACTTGTTATATTTCTGATATTGTGCACACACGCGTACACATTTGTGTTTACAAGGAAATATTTCACGATATGTGAAACCGTATACTCGTATCGTATGCGATATCTGCAAATCGAAAACGAAAGACATACGGATGAAAATAATAGTCTCATCTCGATGGATTGAAATTTATGTTGTATCATAACGACAGGTCTCTCTGGAAACATTGCCGCGTCAATTGTGTATAATTGTGCTCTTGAACCTGATCTCGAGCCGAGGTCGATAACCTTGGAACGACACTGAAACTCTGAGTGCATATCTGCGTAACGAATGTTCCCGCAATGAATTTAAGTTTAGAAAACGAAAAGCAAAAATTTTCATCAAACTCTTTGTGTAAATTTTAAACATGTATGTAAATACTGCAGTTTGTCTCATAATTTTTTTTCTTATAATAATTTTCTCTCCTATTTCTCTTTCTTCGCCTTGTACTTATATATTTGCGTCTGTCTGTTCACAGCTGGTCAACGTGACGATGTCGGACCAGTGGAAAACTGTATTCGTGACAGGGGGCGCGGGCTACATTGGGAGTCACTGTGTTGTCGAGCTACTGGAGTGTGGATACGATGTTGTGGCAATAGACAATTTTGCCAACAGTGTAACGGAAGACAGTGGAGAATCGTCAGCTCTTAAACGAGTGGAAAAAATAACTGGGAAGAAGGTCACCTTCTACAATTGCGATCTGATAAACAAGGAAAAACTCGAGGAAATATTCAACAAGGTGGGTGAGATAAATCCAACACTTCTTTTATCGTTTAGTTGTCTGTATTGAAATTGATTCGTCAATTTCTTATTGTTAATGTTATTACTAATTCTTTATTTTTGCTTTTTTTATTTCCAGCAAAAAGTAGACTGTGTCATTCATTTTGCAGCGATAAAGGCTGTTGGCGAATCTATGCAAGTTCCGCTACATTATTATCGAAACAATGTTATTGGGACGATTAATCTGCTGGAGGTAATTTGAACACACAGCTTTTAATGATAATTTAGCTTCGTTTTCAAAAGAAGTAAAGAAATTGGAAATTATAAATGATTCTAAGAACTGTTCCTTTCACTAAAACATTCCATTTATTTGAACAATGCAGGTGATGAAGGCAGCCGGATGTTTTCAGTTGGTATTCAGCAGTTCGTGCACCGTTTATGGTGAGCCTGATAGTCTGCCCATAACTGAAAACCATCCAACGGGTAATATAACAAATGTCTACGGTCGAACAAAGTATTTCATCGAGGAAATGCTAAAAGATATATCGCGGGCTGAAAAGGTGAACATGGGAACTTTTTCTTCTACATTAAAATGATTTTTAACAAAAAATGCGTGTACTATTTTAAAGTTTTTGACTGATATAATTTCAGAGTTGGAATATCATTTCTCTGAGGTACTTTAATCCCGTAGGAGCTCATCCAAGTGGATTAATTGGAGAAGATCCTACCAAAGCATTCGCTAACCTGATGCCGTACATAGCGCAAGTTGCTATCGGTCATAAACCAGAATTGACCATATTTGGAGGTGATTATCCAACGGAGGATGGAACAGGTAAGAAATTTTTTTCGTTATGGTAAGTTGAACTATTCCTTCGAGATTGCTAAATGCTTTTTGTCGATTGTAGGAATTCGGGATTACATTCATGTAATGGACTTGGCTTCGGGTCACGTAGCTGCACTCTCTGCACTCAAAAAACAGCACTTGAGATTAAGGGTAAGTGCGTTTCGAATTTCCAGTTGACTGGAAAATTTGTTAAAGGAAAAGTAAAATTGCTGGGTGAAAATTAAATCAATTCTTGTTGAAATAATTTCAGACATACAATCTGGGTACAGGAAAAGGAGTTTCGGTTCTTGAACTAGTTAAAACATTCGAAAGGGTAACCGGCACCACAGTACCCTATGTTATCCAAGATCGTAGGGAGGGAGACATTGTTTCAATGTACGCCAATGCTTCCCTGGCTCGCGAAGAACTCTGCTGGTCCACAAAATACAACGTAGAAGAAATGTGTAAGTAATTTAGAGATGCAGGGAAAGGCTTTATGGAGTTTTTTTCATTAATAAAATTCTGTATAACGATATAACTTTGAATAAATCTTTTTGTCATAGGCAAAGACTTTTGGAAGTGGCAGACAATGAATCCATCTGGCTATCGTACACCCTTAAAAAACGGCAACTCGTGAACGGCATCTTTTTATAAGGTTGACAATTATTTATAGGAAAGTATCTCGTTTTTCATTTTATAATGTGTAATAAAAGCTGATATACATGTATATCAGCTTTTGGCCATAGCTCTATGCAATGGAATGCAACAATGAAACGATTAAATTATTGCCCTTACTAATTCTCGGTCCAAAATCAGTATCAAGAAAGCAAATCATTCTTATTTCGCTAAATATCCTTTATTCGGTTTGCACAAAATCGATGTTCTCATTATCACGGTATCTTTGATTTCGACGAACCTAATTACATACACATTACGCAGTTAGAAATTAAAATCATACAAATATACAGGTATATACGTACATTCGAGTTGCCATTCAAAATTAAGTCAAATTGAGAATACAATTAACTCAATACGAGAAATCGGACCGATAGTAATTAAGGAAGGATAGATCACGGATTATTGACTTACAATTAATGGCCCTGTCGATTCAAGTATTTGAGTTCGTTTCCACTTCGCTTGTCGTTTCATGAACAATCGAGTATAGCGAGAGGTGTTGAAATTTCAAAACTTCCAATCCCCAGCTAGTCCAGCCTGGCAGCAAGTATCTTGCAAATATTTCCAAACAGTTAGGATCCCTCGGAAGATACGATTTTATCAGCTCTGGTCAGAAAATTGGGAATATAGTCAGTTGTAAAAAAATAACAGAGAAATTTAACGGCTGATTATTCTCGAGACCTGTTAAAGGTGGTTTATGAGAGTGAACGGCGCTAGGTACGCTGACCAGCAATTTTCCATTGGGTATATCGATGGATGTATTGGAAGACACCGATCCTAGCAGTAGTAATTCGTAGGGCTGTTTACCAGGGGGTGGATTGAAGTCGCAGACGGTTTCCCCAGAGCTAGTGACCTGGTGAAACGAAGAAAACTAGCTGTACCATTTGTCGGTAGAAATTATTCCGCGAAAATTTGTATAAGGATATGTTATCTTTCTTACCTTGACCCAGTACCACTTTGCCCGATAACTCACGCCCCAAGCTGGAAACATTTCGTCCGAAATGCTGCGCAGGTGGCTTGGAGCATTTGTGCACCAGACTGCAACAATTCCATTGGAACTGAGCAATTTGGCGATTGGTATTTTCGCCAGTTCTTCATTGTACATCATTGTGTAACTGTTTAGAGACAGAGAAAAGTTATTGGAGAGGAAAACTTTTCAAAGACGTCAAGAAGAGCCTACCTGGCCCCTGCGCATTTGTTCTTTTTACGACGTATGGATTTGTTCCACCAAGGCGGATCGAGCAGGATGAAATCAAACTGGTTTGCCATCTCCATTTTATTGGCAATCTGCCGGACATCGTAACAGTAGAAACTGCATCTCTCAGGGAACACGTATCTCTCGTTTCTAGTGGCAGATATTATTGCCCTCTCAGACTTGTTGCAGCCATACAGATTCTCTACCTGCTGACGAAACGATTCTGTGTAAAATCTTTGCGACACCAGACGGGCAGCTTTGTTGTTATCCGCTCTTGCCACATCTGTAAAGTGTCCGCGTTCCTTTGCGGTCGACAAAAGCTTAGCCAAGGATCGTCGAATGTATTTCATCTGCCGTGTACAAAAGTTTCTGTGTTTAAAATATTATCGATGCAGGAAAATGGTTTGGATTCAATGTTTGTTTGGTCGGTTCACCTGTTCACTGTCAGCGTGTGATAATTCCTTGGTTAGGTCAAGTTTTCTTTTTCTAATTTTACTGTCTTTTGTGTTTGACGTTTTCCCGTTGTTTTCGATGTTCCGTGTGAACGAGAAAGAAGAGGAGGAAGAGGAAGACGAGGAAGAGCTACAAGAGTCGACATTCCGAATTTGATTTTGTCGGAGGTATTTGGTATTTATGTCAAAGAATTCACTATTGAACTCTAGCGAGCAGAGAGCTGACCCATCGACTATATTTTTATAAATGTTATTTATATAATTCAAGTGAGATACGATCCATCCGTCTTCGGTAGCGAATGTCAAACTCATTTCAACCCTTATTTCTGTATTTTCTTATCCCCCGCCGATAGCAATAATTAACAGTTTTGTAAGAACGACGGCGGTTTCCAAAATTTCCAAAACTACCGGTGACAGGTGTTTCCACCTGTGAGTAAAACGCTGTAGCTAAATCAATCATTCGTTCATGTTGTTGATGCTTACAGTTGCGGAAACTTGAAAATACGAAACTTGAGGGGTTTTAGAAAGTCAACTAGGTAAACGGGAATTTTTCTCGACGTGTTTCTTTACATCGCGATTCTGCACAGAAGCAGTTCACCAATATCGATCGTGTCAATCATTTCTATTCATGTCTTCCGCACCGTACGAGGAGGGGAATAAACATCTGCAAAACGGTTGATTTTTAATGAATTACGTTTCCCGCGTTCTCAATTTCGAACAGTTGGCAGCCCCTATCGAGTGCATGGGAAGCAGTGGGAAGCATACAAGCAGCGGTAGATCAGGCACAAAGGCTGCCAGTCTTACGGACTTTAGAGTGAAGGAAAAGGGTGCCGAAATTTGGAGTATTCTGCTATGCCGGCTCGAGCTTACACTGGGATCCCGTAAGACTAGCCGGTAAGTGCAGGGTAGTAGAATTACCCCCAGACCCGTCATATCACTAGGAGAAATAACCCAGGGCTAGCAGTCTTTATACGTGTTTATTCAACGGTAGATGTACAGGCTCGATAAAGTAGCGGTGCTAAAGGCAGTCGACTCCGCTCGACACGGACGCACGGGGGCGGGGACCGGAAATCAGAGTCGACTGGTATCGCAGGGTGATGATAACAGAGCGGCTAGGGTATTACAAATGTGGGAATAAACGGTGTGCTGTTTCGCTCCTCTCACACCGCCCGGTGCTCCAGGTGTATCGGGTAAAGGGGTAAACCTTTGTTCGAAAGCTCGCGTGTCGCTCAGGGGAGTTGAGCCGAGCCAATCGACCGAAGGAATCAGAGACACTCAAGAAAATCGAGCCAGCCGTCGCGGCAGCCGCGAGCGGCGAAAACTCAAAACTGTGCGAACGCCGTCCGTGCGGCTGAAATTCATCGGCCATATTTGACAGAGCAAGAGAGAGACAGAGAGTGAGCGAGCGGGGGAGGAGGAAGAGAAGGCGGAGGAATAGGAGGAGGGCGAACAAGCAGCAGAAGACTGATTTGAAGCGAACGAGGTTCTAGGGGGGGCCCGCTTCAAACCGTCCGAAATTCTCAGGAACGAGAGCTCAAATCCTTGACGACCTATCGCGCGATTCAAAAAGATCATCGAGGAGCCGAGGACGTTCGAATTACGCGGATAACGGCCGTCCGTCCACCGCGAGCCCCTTTCATCCCCCCCGTCTCTCTCACTTCCGCTGATAAAGAGCGCTAACTAATACGTATACTCGGATAAAAAGTAGCGAAGAAGGAGAAATCGAAACAACTGAAAGAAGCAAGAAATACATCGCGCTCCGACGGACTACCCATCCAATCACGTTTTTCGTATTTGAATGTGGAAATTCGTGAGACGCGAGTTATCGAACTTCAGTTTCGGGCGGTGATTGCGGCAAGAAGCAGGAAGACGAGAGCTGGGCGACCGACCCTTGTACATAATCGGGCATAACAGCCCCGGCGTGTGTAAACTGTGCGTGTTTTCTCTCGGTGTTGTATAAGTTAGTGCGCGTACGGCAGGCAGACGGGCAGGCAGGCAGGCAGGCAGAGGTTCTCGTTTCCTCTCCGTCGTTAACCATTTTCCGTACAAACCTCCTCGTACGCCCTTTTCGCATGGGGTCGAGGAGGTCGGCCGCGCGGCTTGCAATTAATCGTGAGAACAACGATAGGAAAGATTGAGAGGAGAGAAAAGTAACTGAAAACATTTACGTGCGTGCGCGCGCGCGTGTGTGTGTGTGTGTGTGTTTCACTTTTTATACTCATATATGTGACCGTTGCAGTAACGTACTAGCTGTTATCGTCTGCAATCGCGAGTAAACGAATTCTGCGCTGATACAATTAGGGTATTAGGTATACCATCCCCCTAATAAACATGAGCTGTCAAAGGAATCCGGGAAAAATCACAGTGCCGGACGATCTCCGGGACATACTCCTCGAGTTCACCATCAGCTATCTGCTCGAGCAGCCCGGCGACATCGTCGATTACGCCGTCGACTTCTTCACGAGACTCAGGGAGACTCGTCAGACCCAGATTATAGCCCCCAGCCAGCAGCAGTCGAATGCCCAGACGTGCTCATCGACCCCCGACGAGTCGGTCGACGACGGTGAGTTGCTATTTATTTTTATTCTTTTACCTTATTTTCGCCCCGAAACTCGCCGATAATTGAACCGCGAGAGTCTAATCGTAGAGGAATTTATGAGGCAGAAGTTGGTAACGTTGTTGTAACGGTTAACGTTTCGGAAAATCGTTATCTTTTCACAATTGCAGGTATGTGTTAAATTCAGTAAATTATAACAAGACAAAACCTATTCATATTTTTAAAACTTAACTTACCCCCCCCCCCCCCCCCCCAACCTCCAAATGTTTCGATACCTTCAACGGTACTAACTTCAGCCTCGTTCAAACGAACTAATCTCCGAAGACTTGCCGTAATAGCGTGGCTAACGATTGCCGATATACTCGAAACTTGTTCCTCGCTCACACATTTTTTCCCTAATTACGTGTCGTCGCAGAGACTCACCACACTGCTCACGTGCATAGCGACGATAACTTGAAGCTCAAATAAGCCTGTTATTATATCAGGGTACTTTTCCAGGAATAATTATATGTTTATCCTCGTACGTGGGTATTTTTCATATCTATCCGAGGTTTCTTTTTTCTCTCCTTGCGAGGAATCACAGAAACCGAACCGAAGGTCGGTCGACGCGACACGAAACGAAAGTATTAATTTCCTTTTTCTGGCGCGGTCATGCGACTTTTTGCCAACGGATGATGACGCCTATGAGAGGATAATACAACGAAGAATGAAACGGTATACGTATTACGTTATGTACCGAACGAAATTAACTCGCAGAGGCTGAATAGATTGAAAATCCTCGGGCAAACGAATCAATTCGACGGTGGTGTTCAATATTCTTATTAGGGCCAACGATCTCTCCTCCTCCTTCTCTGCTTCTTCTCGGCATTTGAGTTCCATCGCTGAATTCCAATTAGATCCGGTTGTCGTCGCCTTCCTTCCTCTTCCGTCTACGTTCAGCCTATACACGTAATCATCCAGCTCCCCCTCGCATATAATGCTTCAATGGATTTATCTACTACATACATACATACCTATACATGATACATTATAATCATTGTCTAATTGGTTTATTGTGTATAGTCGGATTATCGCGTCGTCAAAAGGTGTTGGTAGTCGGCAGTGTACGTAGTATGCATCTTTGCGTGTACGAGCGAGATTCCCATAAGACACCACTCGTAACTCGTATGTGATATATAATTCATCGCTTCGATGAATCGATCGATCGTCATTCAATCAATTAATACCTACTCTACACCACCCAATGGTAATAAAAAGATAAACCGTTAGGAAAGCAAACCGGAATCCGCAGGCGACAGGAAAGAAAGTATAATTATTGCGACATTATTCGGATCAATTCAAAAGCGGAAGGATAGTGATTTTGAAATTTTTTTTTTATTTTCAAGTTTAGTTATTTATTATTATTATTACTGTTATCGTTACCATTCGGCCGAACGGCGAAATGAAACGGATGTTATTGTATTCCAGTCCCATCGTCGTTTCGTTAGATTGTTCGTTAGTAGTCCGACGGAGTGTTTTAGGTAATACGCTGCGTCCTCCACTTCTTCTTTATTTCTTTCTTTCTCGCTATCTCTCTCTGTTTCCGTCTCATCGTGCAGCAATTGACAAACAAGACAACAAACGCTTGCTACTGCCGCCGCTGAATGGCCAGCAAAAGTACGTACGTGGTGTTTTTATATGATAATACCTTATAGCGTACAGGTATGTATTGTTATTTATGTCACACGCGAAGAGAGAGAGAGAGAGAGAGAGAGAGAGGAGAGCAAGTAGAAGCGATATGGTGTGACAATACGTGTTTAAAATATTACTTATTGGAACCTGAACAGCCGCGAATACAAACCTCTTTCTCCTTCTCTATAATTTGCCATATCTAAACGTACACAAAATAAACTAATAAATAAATAAGCAGAAAAATTGATATCGTGACGTGATTTGTAACTAAGCTGTACGCAATAACTGTGTGCAGTTGAAGTTGCAAATTTGAAAAGTTGCGAAAGCGCCTAATTTAGAATTGTTTGGTGGCGACAGAAAGTTTCAAATGGTCGGAAACCCGACGGCTAAAGTTCCAAAAATTCAAGTTACGACTGATTGCGATCAAAGTTACGAAAAATAAATTTCCGATAGAGGTAAAATTCCGATAATCAAATTACATTATTAAGATAGTTTAGTTTACTCATCGAGTGGATGTAAAAGATGAGAAAAACCGAAAATCGGAATGGCCAGCATTCCGAACGTAAAAATACCAAAAATCCAAAACGAAGATTGTTCAAAGTGGCAAATTTTTACCACGCCCGAAATTCCCAGAACTGAAAATCTTGGATCATTCGGAATTTCCATGTTTCAGATTTTTAAATTTTCTACTTTTCGTACTTTCGGAACTCTGACTTGTCCGAGTTTCGCCCTCTCGGAATTTCGAGTGTCGGGTTTCGGACCATTCGAAATTTTGACGTTTCTTCAGTTTGATTTCTTTACCCTAATTTTCGCCATCAAAAAATTCGGAATTTAGCTCTCTCGGAACTTTTGTCCTTCTCGAATTTTTGTTCCGTGCCAAAATACCGCGTACAGAATAGATAAATATAGTTGTTTTCACGTTTCTGTTTTTCTTTTAAACTCGTTTCCCTTTTTCTCAGTACAGGCTAGGTAGTTACGTTTTTTTCTACTTTCCGTCTGTCCGGTGATCGTCTACACATGCCTGGCTGCCGGACGCAAAACACAGGCTGGTGCGAGGATACGTAATAAATCACTTATATGGATGGATTTAGGTATTAACAACCGCCCGACTCTGTATACCTACCTACCCACTGCCTACATACATACCTGTATACATAATACAGTTATGCACCCACACGCTGTATACACATAATTTTATTTACGTACTGTATGCATACAGAAGTTCTTCTTTTCTATTTCAAACACGTGATGCTGCTGAAAGTACGTACATACATACATAGATACATACGTATGTATTTGTATAATATACTTCACCTCATACTAGTCGCGTTAAAAGTCTTTCACGCACGTATCGCAGTATAATTTCTGCGAAAAATTCTTAACCTGCGATCCAAACATCGCGCATAGGTACATCTAATGTTTGCGTGTAACATTAAACGCACCGTATGTAATTCATTATACAATGTATATACAAGGTGTATAAATACATATAAATACACACACACACACACACACACACACACACACACACACACGCACATATGTACGTAGCATAACACCACGTGGTGTAATTTGATGAAATTTACGTAATGTTTATACACCTTATCACATGTTACACGCTGTCCAAGTTATAATTATATACAATTCTTTCACACTCCATTATTATATAATAACATTTAGATGAAATTTACAAATTTTCGTTTTCCCTTCTTTTTTTTTTCTGTATGCAACTAGCGATTTCGTACCAATAACGATACACGTTACGTACTCATCTCGTATTGCTAGCGCGGTTTGGTAGGATGAAAGTGAAGACGGGCCGATAAACTGGAACGTGCATTTATTATTACAACAACATCTTTCAAAGAAGCAGCGTCAAGCCTTGTACATACACGCGTAATGCATGCTGTCCATACGTGTATGTGTGTACCGTTAGAATCTTGATACCCCATCATTGCAGCTAGCAATGGCTTTATAAGGAAACATTAAATATAATCGAATCAGCTGCAATATGACCGTAAATATAGTCAAGCAACAACCGTCTGCTTGAAACTCTTTATTTGGTAATTTTGTTCTACTTCTTCTACTTCCATTTTTTCAATTTTCTCTTTCTTTATAATCCCTCTTCTCTGTAACTCTGAATTATACTGTTCCGAAGGGGGGAAAAAAGTGTTCTCATTATTACCACCGAGATATGATACGTATTAGACTGAATCAAAAAAGTCGACCATTTCTTTTTTCAAAATACAAGTCGAGAATATTCTTCGAAATAATAATAGAAAAAAAAAGATCCAGTCCAAGTTTCAGCTCTTAATATTAATATTTAGAGGTGCATCATCGCGATTTTCTATCTCCCATTTAAATAACGTGGTAAAAATTTTTCTTTTAAATTTTCGAATTTTACAACTCGTCAACGCATCATCAGCGTACCGATAATACCAGAACGAATTTTTCGAGGGAATCGAACGCTCTACAAAAAAGAACCCTTATCACTTTATGATAACCCTAATCGTTAAAAAGTTATGTAAGGTCCTTTGAAATAATTTTTCGACCATAAATAACTTTTGAAAGAGTAGATTTATCATAAAATAATGAGAGACCTTTTTTGCAGAGCGTTCAATAAGTTGAATAACCGAAATATCGCACATTTTGTGGTTCGTTCGTTGTAGGCGGTAAATTATATACATGTGGTATACACTGCAAGTTCGACAGACACGATATACGTACATTAATTTGTATGCATATGTGTACATATGTATGTGTGTGTGTGTGTGTGTGTGTGTGTGTGTGTGTGTGTGTGCGTGCGTGTAAGCATATGCAGCGGAGCACATATGTAATACAGCTGTTCATCGAGAGTTGGTACAGCTGGGCTGGCGCTGGTATTAGCTTGAGCAGCAACCCAGCAGGTTTTTAATCGTCACGTACAATATATCGGCGTAGTATTTAGGCTCCCCGTCGGTAATTTCGCGAAACTAGTTTTCGTTTTTTTCTACCTTTCTTTTCGTTCTAATTCTCTGCCAATTCTTTCCTTATTCCACTTACATTCGATTTCAAACTCTATATATATATATATATATATATATATATATATATATCGAGGTATTTGCAACATTCAGTCGTTGTTATATAAAATTTACCGCAAAGCCAATAACGTAAGCAGTTACGAGAAAAGTGGGAGAGAAAGAAAGAAAAAATCAACATTACGAATGATTAATTATTTCAAATATTGTGTGCGAATCGATGGTAGAAAAAAACGAAGAAGTCGGAAATGTTCTTTGAATACATATATACATTTACAATTAGATACAAATGATACTGATAATAATACTTATGTATTATGTATTATCTAACTCTTTTATCGTAGCGACAAAAATTCCTATTTATACAAAGTGTGTTAGGTACCTATATATACATATATGTAACAAGGGAAGACAAAAAGTAAATTCCAAGTCATCGATAAATATGGCATTTAAGAGATGAAAAGGGAGGGGACAACAGGTGTATAAGACGTGTAATATAATGCAACGCGTTATACCTATAAACCGTATCATACGTATACAATTGTATCGAGGAGGTGAATAGACAACGAGTTAAATTCGTGGGGGAAACGTCGTTTCCTTTTACATTCATTTGGGCACTGCAGTGCGTCGTACTTTTTTTCCCCCCTCTCTGGTTGGCCGAATTATTATTGAGTAGGAAATTAAATTGTTCCGTGAGGTGTGTGCGAGCATTAGGGTGGTCCTTGAAAAGGTCATTTTTGAATTTGGCCGGCTCACCTCCCAAATCGTTGATTCAAATAATTCAAAAATAATGACCTCTTCATTTTAGATTTTCATCTCAATTCTAATCCGTACCCGCAATAACGGTACGATTCACGATAGTATTACGCGACGCGCGTGTAAAACAATCGTCGGTGCAAATTCATAATAACGTGATATAATATTTTACGTACACGCGCGTATATACAACACACACACACACATTGTATTTAATCGTCGGCAAGTCGCACGGTTCGATGACCGTAGAACCGGGGACGGTATATATATATATATATATATGCATAGGTATATTTATACTATAAGGCAGACAGGCGTCTTAATCGGTGTAATAATGACGATCTGTACATCGATAATGCATGCCGAAGATCTAGGCCGCGTAAGAAAATTAATACCTACACATGTAGTGGTATTGGTAGTATGCATGCTGCACAGCCCACGCGTGCATAGGTGTGTAGAATCGTAACGACGAATATAGAATGAGTGCGTGCAGGTGGACGATCGTAAATCACCGCCTCTATAGTTATATGTATATATAAACTAAAAGAATACACGCTTGTTTGTCGGTTAATATTATATATTTGGTTTACAACATGTGATGTGTATCGTATGTCGTAGTACCTGTATATGGGTGTATGCATGTGTCTACATATCTACATAATTGCAAGTGCAATTACAATACGATGATGTAACAAGCGCGCGTTAAAGACCGACGACGGTGACCTGAATACATGTATATGTATATTATATATCTTGTGTTGCAGTGTCAAAATTACGTGAATTTTTTTTTGTTTTTTTTTTTATTATTTGTTTCCTCCATGTTCTTAGCACCATTCAAAGGTATCGGGCTGAAGTTAGTAACGTTAATATAACGAAACCTCAGGCTAAAAAAAAATCATCATTATTGGGCAATTTCAAAATGACTTACTAGGGCGTTGGCATTTCAAAGTTTAAATATCTTTTGTATAAATAATATGTAGTTTGCTAAATATTGGACATTACTGAAAATGCGAAGTAGCGATTTTTCTTAAACATGCCCTCGTTACGGTAACGTTACTAATATCACCCTCATTGAAAGGTGTCGTATAAATGTTCGAATGAAAAATTTTCCGTTGGTATTTCAAGACGCGAATTGAAATTGAAATTTATTGAAGTAGCACGGTACGCTGGTAATTGTTACATGTTTCCGTCTGTTCTTAATTTCACACGCCTATATTTCTATTTTGCATGTTACTACAATTTCATTACTACTATATACAGAGTGCGGACGAATTTTTTTTAATACATCAGTTCGTACTGTGGCTCCATTTACTTGATTTGCGAGTAGAAATTAACAATCAACTTATATCCAACTTGTCTTCTTTAATAGTAATTCAAAATTAACTTACATATAACTTGTCTTCCGATTTACTTTTTATATATATATATATATATATATATCGTATGGGTATGATATTTGTGTTAGGTGGGCGAATATGCGGGCAGACGCATGCTTCTGACCCTGCTTTATGTAACTGTAAAGAGGATTTTCGAGGCTGAGATGTAGGCAGATGAATTAGCGACCAAGGCGGAGGTAGAGATCCAGGTACGAGGTATCTATATTCGTACACCAATCAGTCGAGAGGAGAGGAGAGGAAAGTAGCAGCTGGTGCAACGGTGACGATCGCGAGGTTGGCTAATTCTCGCTTCTCGATGCTGCTGCTGCTGCTGCTGCTGCTAATTTTGATACCGAACTCGTATAATTATGCGGACAATACACAATTGCACACGATGCGGAATTGTACTTAACGCAGTAGCAAAAAGCAGCAGCAGCAGCGAAGATTACGTGGGTGTCGAGACGATTGATTTCGTTTTATTGGTTCTTATTCGCTCCGGCTAGGTGCACGACAGCCTAGCGCGTTCATCCAGTTCATCCGATTCGTTCGCTCAATCATCTCCGTTCGTTAATTTGTTGCTGTTTGATTTCGTTTCGTTTGATTCGATCAGGACTTTGCAGCCTAGAAAACCGCTGTGTTATTTTGATTCCTGGTCGGTTATATCGGACCACCGCCGGTGGCACACCGATGGTGCAATAATAATAACGACAACAGTTTCTCTCTGTTTTTTATACGTGTGAATGCGATCTTACAGGCGGAAATCTCCGTATAACGGCCAGCGGCGTAGAATCGATTTTAATTTCACGTCACCGTACGAACGATCATCTTCTTCGATTATCAAACCTTGACGCAATTATACCGGCAGTGTCGTACTTAATAATATAACCTACGTACGTTGTGTACCGCATAGACCGTATGACGGAAGGCTCCGTCGTACAACAGCGTTGGCATTACAGCGTCGGAGGCACGCAGGCGTATAAGCGACGTTATTAACTCAATTTTACAACCATCTGTATGGTCTAGATTTTCATTAGCCAGTCTATAATGTATAATGCTTGACTCGTCGGGTCGCAGGGGACTTTTGCGGTAGGTAACTTTACCATTTATTGACCCTGTCCCAATTACACAGGGCTGCAAATAAATATTTTGTTTTCAGCCGCGTTGAATGTTTTCTGGTAAATATTATGTTTTCGAGTTTGTTGAATCCAAAAATGACTTCCATTTCCCTGCATCGCAAAAAAAAAAAAAAAAAAAAAAAAAAAAAAAAAAAAAAAAAAAAAAGAAGAAATATCTATAACTGAAAAGCTACCATTTTATTGCAATGAACTAAACAACGTTTCTGATGAAATTGAACCAACAATTTCTTTGTGAAATGTATTTAACATTCCGTGATCATTCTTTTCGCCTATGAAACCTTTTCTTCTTCTTTTCTTTGATACACAGCTTTTCCATTTTCCGTATCCCCGTTTGTATTTATTCTCGAGTCTCACTCCGACACGTATTAAATAGAAGTAAGAAATCACTTTTGTATACTGTTCCTAGTATCGAGAATAGGATATCAGATTTCGTAGTTAAACTGTAGTTTCGTGTCGATAACTGGCAGACCTAATTTACGTAGGGAAACACAGCCGCGAGGCTCGTCCATCACTGCAGCCGTTGCCCAGAGTTCATTTTCCTTCTTCCTCCTCTTCTTCGAAAGAAAATTCACAACGTTGCAGTCACTTAATCCTTCATCATTTCGGCCTACTGGGATCATGATGAGGTTGAAGTTGGCAACGTTACTTTATCGATGCGTGTTCAGAAAAAATCGCTACTTGGACCCTTTGGATTTTCTGAAATTCAGCTAGTAAATAACAACAAAGAAAATATGTTTATATTTTCAAAAGTCAACTCCATTAAAGTCGTTATAAAATTGTACAACAACGATTTTTTCCACGATGCTCCGTTACGCTAACGTTACCGACTTCTGCCTTCTTCTGGACCAATTCGTGATATTTTTTCAACGTCGAAGCTAACGATCTTCTCGTAATTGCTTGCCGTAGTAAAAAAAAAAAAATGCTTGCATGCACGAGTCGGTATAATTTAATAACGAAATTTAACATCGTTCGATTCTTCTACACGAATACAGCACCGTTCGTATACATATTCTTTACAAACCTGTTGCTCTTCTCGATATATCACAGCGTTAGAAAGTTGCAACGGACTGACGAAATTGCATCGTGTAATGGCAATAATTCTTCCTCTCGAATTAGCACTTTAACCCTTTGAGTCATATTGTCAAGTATTCTTACCACCTGTTTTATATCAATTTTTGTTTCGTATATTTAGGATACTTTTCAACATATTTCTTTGCTGTTTTTTTTCGCTAGTTCTGATAGTATACTAAGCGGTTTTCAATACTCGAGAGTAATTAGTGCGATATCATGTAAGTGATTATTGTTGGAAACAAATTGATTAAAAAAAAATCGTGTAAATTAAAGGAAAAATTCATTTCCGAGAAAGTTACCCCATTTATACGTATACATGTATCATACATAAATTACAAGTGTTTGGGGTCGCCGATTACGAATCTGAAATCAGATTTTGAAAGTTCAGTACGGCGAACTCAATCAGCCACCCCGAAAACCCCTGCACAGAGTTTCTTGACCGTATTCGATCAAATTCTAATTGAATGTAAGCCCTCGTTGAATATTTTTTCCCCTTCTCTCTTGGCCGCGTCGGTCGTCCGAACTCTGAGAGTGGTCGGTGCAGCAGGTTGGGAGGGTGTGGGTTTGTTTGATCGACCATTAGTTTCACGGGTGACTGACTTCCACCACCATCAGCACCTCTCTCTTATAACACATTCTCTCCTCTCCTCTCCTCTCTTTCGCTCCTCCGTTTCCGTTGTCCATCCATCCATCCATCCATCCATCCATCCATCCATCCATCCATCCATGGATATCGCTGGTGGACGAAAGGGGGTGTCACCCTCTCTGATCAGAGACGAGCCCTTCCCAGTTCCCTCCTCCCTCCTCCCACACCCCCCGCTCCCGCTCCCGCTCCCTCTTCATCCCTGACCGACCGCCAAAGTACTCGAGGCTTTAACCCTCGTCGTGTCGTCGCTCGCTAGCGCCTAGCTGCCCGGCTAGTCGCACCGTCGCGTCGCTCTAGTCAGGCCCTATTCGTTCTTGTTTGAACCTCACGTTGTCGCTGCCGCTTATATAGTGCTCGGGCAGCCAATAAATACATTAAAATACGACTAAACTCGTCTGCGCAAACCAGTGCCAAGTTTTTCGATTTCTACTCGAATCTTTACAGTTGTTTCGTTTTTTAATTTTCAACCTTACGGCTCTTTGTTTCTTTTCGTCTTCTCTCTTATCTGTCATGCGAAAGATCACGACGAATCTTTTGCCTCGTATACTTCGTCGAGGGATGAGTATATTGTCATAGGTAGAGACCAGGTCTGATTAAAGTGTTCGGGGAAATGATTGAAATGGAGTGGTAAAAAAAATTAGGGGATGTACGTATGTATATACATGTATATTGTGTAATATGAAAAACTCTCGCAGTTTTGCACGTTATTCCTCGAGGGCATTTCGTATTGTATGCGTGCGCATACGTAAGCTTACACACGTAACACGTGTAATGTGTTACTATTTTCGACGATGATAATTATACGCGCGCTTCTCGTGCAATCGACTATATTTGTACACACATGCCACCTGGGCATACATGTACATACATATACATTATGATTAACGATATCTACAATTGAATCAACAATATTTGACTGACTGACTGACTGACTGACTGATTGACTGGTTGATAATAACAAAATGTATATGTGTGTGCGTGTGTGTGCGTGCATATATCGGGTAAAACGCGTCATATCGCTGAAAGATAAGAATGAACACTCATTTTTGTAAGAGTATAAAATCCACCGTACGGTGGTTATACTTGCGGGCGAGTGAGTGAGCAGAGTTCGCGTCGTTCGTGTAATTATCCGCATACTTTATTGTACAGTATAGGTGAAATAAACAGGAATAAAAAAAAAATAACTAGCAGGTATTGTAGTTTCAAAGTATAATATATACAGTATATTTATAAAGTACATTAGGTGTTCGTTGATTCAACGACAATTATTCTATTAATTTTATCTTTTCCTTATAACTTTCAAACGCAATTTTGTCGAGTCAAAAACATTTTGCGAGAAATTGTACGTTCCCGAGCAACATTGTTGCAGCATATTATTATATGTATAACTTACCGCATTTGATGACGGTAAAAACAACGTTTATCAAACTTTTATCACAACTCGCCCGCGTGTCGCAACTTACAAACTGCACCGCAATTCGTTATTTGCCTTTCTCGCGTTTGCGTTGTATGCAGACATACATACATACATATATTACATACATATATTTATTTATCTATACACATACCTGTAATCAACCGTGTATATAAACTTTTATCTGGTTATTATTATCACACGATGTTTAGTTCACGTATTATAAATTCATATACAGCGTGATTACACACACCTACGTGATACATGTAACTCTAATTATTCGGTACACATGACTTCACGTGCTCCCCCCCTCTATTTTTCTCGCCCTCTCACTAATCAGTTTGCATTGCGGAACCTTTGCGACGATAATCGGGCTGTTTCCAATTACGCTCAGGTCCTGTGTAATTGTTATGTCATCTTTTTCTTTTTTTTCTCTCTATCGCTAATGTTACAACATACGCGTTTCAAACTTTTGTCTACAGTGTTTATTTCCCCGTTATATACTATACATACACCGTTGTTCTTTGTAATTCGAATTAAAAAATAAGCTTTAAAAATTATCACAACACGACATCGTACAATGTAGGAGAATGAGAAGAGCAATAAAAGATAATGAGAAGAAGCTGTAAATAATAATAACAACAATAATAAACAGAATTTCGTTAGAGGTGAAAAAAAAAAGACGCACACACCTCGTACGCCGTATGCAGTGTAACAAAATTATAATGATCTGAACGATTTCTTCAACACCTTGTACCATGATCGGTGTTTTGCCAGTGTGTTGCGGGTACAAGTGAGCGACTCGTATATACCAATGCGTATCATCGATGAATATATAATTTACATTACAAAGTATGCGTGGTGAAAGTTGTTGTTTTTGCTTTTTTTTCTTCTAACGCGATAAAAT
Organism: Neodiprion virginianus; assembly: GCF_021901495.1. Taxonomy (NCBI): domain Eukaryota; kingdom Metazoa; phylum Arthropoda; class Insecta; order Hymenoptera; family Diprionidae; genus Neodiprion; species Neodiprion virginianus. The sequence continues at coordinate 223,436 of NC_060883.1, forward strand.
CGCTAAATAATTATACAAGGATTTTTCAAACCTTCACTATAACAACAACAATAACACCCAAAGGTGAAGTGCAACTATCTGCGTATAATATTCTATATAACCGCATGCCATAGAAAACGCGCGTGCACTGTGTACCTGCAGTAAATAAGATAACAAACACGTGTTAATTGTAAAAGACAGTATGACGATGATAGCGGCTCCTAATAATAAACAAATGAATCTCCGAGCCTGGGAATATGACGACGATGGTACATACACATACTTGAATATTATGATGTAGCATAATCGCTCCAATCCCAGTTTTCATTTAAATAAGTTATAAATTTATGTATTCTGCGTGATAACGCGGCATATACCTATATGCATGGACAGCACGATGCCTCCGTTGTGTATACGGATAATGTAATATAATATAATGCAACGTAGATGTATAATACATACCTGTAGGTATATATTTATGTATAAGAGGATAGAAAATATACGTGAACACGGAGAATATATTCCTATCTATATCTACAATACAATGTGTATAATATTTGCAAGGAGAGAGAAAAATCAGGTCACAGATTATATAGTATACACGGAAGCGCCGCATGACTAAATTAGTTGCAAATATCTTTTAATTCGATCGTGTGAAAATTTTCCACGACTGCTGTTATATAAGCATACATATATATGTGTATATGTATATGCGACCCACATACTTTTGTGTTATTACACAACGTATGCGTATGCATATACACACGGTATTAGTATGAGTAATTTAATTTTTCTCAGCTGAAATATCAGCCAGAAATAGGCTATGCGAAATACGTTTCAAGGAAAAGTAAAAGATGGAGAAAATTTTAAAAATACTCCATTGCGTTTCACGGAGTGGAAACTCGGAATATTACGCATTTGCGATATATAGGTATATATTAATATTGTATACATAGATGTACATGTATATGTATATGCATGTATACATACTGTCGGAGAAAATTAATGTAAACGACGAAGACACCGCGCAAAATGACAGTAAAATTGCTCGTTATGAAGTTTATTTTTACCCGATGCACGAAGTAAAAATAATTATAAAAACTAAACTAGTTTCGGAATCTAAGCAAGAAAAAAAAATCACGGCTCTGGTGTATATTTGTGTGTAGATTATAATATACGAGGAGTTTCGAGTGATATCATCATCATCATCTTCTAGGATGAGATCCTTGATTTTTTTTTTTTTTTTTTTTGTCAACCAACACCCGTCTTTTATCTTACATACAATAATATCAATATATTTTTATTGTTAGTTAGCCAAATGATAATTATCTGCTTTTCTAATATTCTAATATTCTCGATTTTGTTTGATATATTGTTACAGAACCACCGGTGGCGAGGTTCGCGACGAGAAGGAAGAGTGTTTTCGCAGAGACTTACAACCCGGAGGAGGATGAAGATGAGGAAGGCATCAAGGTACGAATAAAATACGTCCTCTCAAATCCTGGCTGCCTTCGATTATATGTATAATATGTATAAGCGGTATAAGCTGAAAGTGAAAATGACGGATAGGTAATGATCGAAGATCCTCCTATCAGTTTTAAAATTTCTTCATATTCGTCCATCGCTCACTCTGCAACTATATACACATACTGTATGTATAGTGATTACGAATCTGTACTCGAAATTTCGAAAATCAGTATCGCGGACCCAACATGGTGAACAAACATCCCAACAGTCCCTTGGTATTGCCGTATTGGATCGGTTATTTTGAATTTCGAAATTTCGAGTACAGATTCGTAATCAGCGACCCGAGAAATCCCCCATCATCGGATTTCATCAAAATCCGTTTGGTAGACTTACTGTACCCTTGAAAAGAGTCAAATGGGGAAATGAACCTCTGGCGGCACGGGTTAGAGTTGAAATAAAAATCTGAACAAAATTGGAGCTATTTTTGAATTACCGATCGAAACGCGGCGCTGCGGGCTCAGCCGGTTTTGCCAACGTAACGGACTCGTCGAACAAAATTAGCTGTGTCATTATCACTGCGACCAAGTGTACGCAACGCTGCATTATACGTTTGATAGGTATGTAGGTATGTACTTCATTCTGCTTGCAAGAAACCATTATACAATATCCGGTTATAGTTGATTATACATACATAAGAAGTATGACCGAGTCCTTCTCTCTTCTTTCAAATATACCTTCCATAGATTTATAGGTATGCGAATGCAAATTTAGTACAATCTCGTGAATCATACGATGCGTTATCGTATTTATTCGTATCTAGTTTCTGCAACGTTGTAGGTACCGCAGAAAACGTTAAGAGCCGGCCGCTTATGTGGGGAAAAAATAGGTAATTACGTCTTGATAAAAATTGTAATGTCGGATCGAGTGAACGTGAAAGAGAGAGAGAGAGAGAGAGTGAGACCGTGGAAGGGGCGGGGGCTGTTGTGTGACGTCACGGAAAGAGAGTCTATCGATTTCCGTCGAAGAGAAGCAGCGCGCACACACACACACACAATTCTGTGGTAAACCGACGAGCCTCCATATAAATATTCTGCCGTATATACATATCTCTATATTAAATAGAGTATATATATATAACCTATTGATACCGCATTCTTATCGGCGTTCTGCTGCTTTTCCCAGAAATTGAAAATCATTAAGGCCGAGGCGATGTGACGGATTGAAAAATCTTACTTTCCATTTCCATTATTCGGTGCAATTGTAGGCTATAATTTACCTCGCAAACGTGCGGTTTTTTTATTTTAATTTTAACTTTAATCAATTATTGCGTATAATAAAAATTGACTGAAATATTAAAATTGACCGAATACGTTTTGAAATTTAATTTGAAATCTCTCAGGTCTCTGTAATACATGCGGAATAGTATAATTTTGGAACCTGTTGATTCTTCGTGCTCCCCTTTCTTGGCACACCGATTATTTTAGAAAGAGGGTTTTATTTAATATCGTCTATATATAATTACTTACGAAAAATGTAAGAAAGAAAAGAAGGGAGGGCAGGTAGATTACCATCAGCTCGACGACGACGACGCTCTCCGAACGTGAGCTGAATTATTGATCAGTTAGCGTAGACCTTACGGGACATATAAGTGAAACAATGGTGATCATCGACAGCTATTCGGAGTGTCGCACATGACATGAACTCTGTTCGTTCTGACATAAATTCACCATATTTCACATTTTTTTTCACCGTCACTTTAATAACCTAGTCATCGCACAATCGTGCGATTTCTGCTCTTCAAGACCGTCCATCCATTTTACTTTCAATTATTGTACATGATACCTAATTTGTGTCCAACAATTATGATTTTCGTGCGGTTGGATGTCAAATTTCGATTTGTTGCAGTTGTGTTTTTTTTTTCTTTTTCGGTTTAATTTTTCTTCATCTTCTCTTTTACGACTTTTCAAATCATTTCTTAACCGTCAACGGTTTACCAATCAATTCAAGCATATCGAGTAACTAATTTATACGCTGATTTACCGTTATTCCGCGAATCAGATCGCACTCCCTATGCTCATTATAGATACTTGTTTGGAAAATATAATAATTATGATCGTTAGATTTATGCATCGTATGATGCTTGTACGTACATACATGTATTATATGTATAATGCATTTTATCATGCATCGATAAGACACAATATGATGATACATAGGCACCGTTACGGGTATTATCGGTATACCATAGGTATACATAACGTGTGTAGGCATGAGTGAAAAAGGTACTTTGACTATCGATGCGAAAGAACGGCACACACGCCGAGAGGAGCCACAGAGACGTCACCCGTCCTGCACTGCAGCAGCTGCGGCGAAAAGTCCGTTGATTCTGTAACATAGCTTATATAACAATACATCTAAATATCTATACTCCAAAATTTGTGCCTCTCGTTTATACGTCGTTAGCTTTATTATTATTATTATTTGAAAATTTGAAAACGCAAGGCGTGTCACGGTTGAGATTTGGCGGAAAAGAGAAAATGCGGTTCATGCGTATATTATATTATAGTTGTAGTAGTGCTGTGCGATTAATCGACTAATCGGCAATTTCGATTAATTGAGTCTTTCGATTAATGAACCATTTCTATGCGTAGGTATGTACCAATTGACCTGGGAATTATTATGAAGCAATTTCGATAACTCGATTAATCGATTAATCGATTAATTGGAAGAAGGATTAACCGAAAGCGTCGATTAATCGATCAATCGAAAAAAACTGTTAATCGATTAATAGAACAGCACTGATTTGTATCCATATATTGGCGAATCTACAGAAATTTGCTACGCCTTCGGACTTTACATGCAATATGTTATGGAAGTCGTCGACGACCCAGTTTCTACCAAGCTTTGCCGACTGTTGTTGCTGTTGCTGGTTGTGCACACAGGTTCCACGCGATTTATAGCATGCCCTCCTGCTGTTGCTACAACCTACCGCATCCTACATTTACACGTGAATACGCATGCGTCTTACGAACACGCGCACACACACCACCACCACCTCTGCGTTACACGAGGTCTAACCTCGCGCGTTCATCCATGCGGACGAGGTTGAGGAGTAGGAAAGTGGAAAACCCTACCAGACAACGTCTGTCATTGATTCCGATCACAGATATCGAACCTGTACAAGCACCGCGACAGCAAGGGTCAGACGACTGTCGTATCTACATACCCGCAGGTGCGCGAGGAGCGGCGACGCAGTCTCGATCGTATTCCCATATATACATACATATTATTTTTTGCTGTTGCGAAATTATGAACCAATCGATGGAATTTAATCAAATCAAACAACAATCGACGCTTCATTTCTTTTTCTACTTTCCAATACCTATGGTATTTTATACTCATATTGTACATACAACACTTGTGTATAAGTATAATGATATCATGTGACGATGATCATCCTTTCGGAATTTGTTGTTTTTCCTCTTTCACTTCTTTTATTTACTTTTTATTGAGGATGAAAAGTATTATTATACCTATGGAGCGAGAAAGAGAAACGAAATCGGATTAACAACGAAAAATAATCCTGTATATGTAGTTACTATGTTATATACCTTATGCATAGAGATTTTATTTCTTGATAACCGCGATGGCGATCGATCAAAAAATGTATGGTCCTAACGATTTCGCCGTGCACATCAAGAGATGTTATTATTTCGGCATCCCAATTATAACGAGAAACAGACAAGAACAAAAAAAAAAATACACTATATACATACATATACTTATAACGTAATATAACACGTATACTTTATCACCGTCGTACACGCTGCGTGCAGCTCTCATTACTTATCCGCTTTGATTCATATATTCTTTTATGTTGATTTTATCTGTTCCATTCCGGCATTTTTTCTTTTTTTTTTATTCTCTTATTGTGTTTTTTTTTTTTACTTTTTTGTGTTTTTCGTTTTTTTGCTTCACTCGCAAGCGACGCTATAACTCACGATTCCTTCACGGTCAGACGAGATACGTATCCTTGCTGCAAGAAACGGCGGTAGGAGGGTCAAAAAGGAAGGAGAAAAAGGATGAATTGGCGAGTCTGAAAGTCGCGGCGAGGGGGGGGGGGGGGGGCATGCAAAAAAAAGGGTATAGCGATGAAAAAACAAAACACAGATCCGGATCCTCGTATCGTCGTCCAACAGCAGCAGCAGGACAAGGTATTGTAGGTACTGTCCAGGTACTACAACACGAATGCAATCACGCGTAGGGCTTTGAGCTTGACCCGATTACCATTTTATTTTTTCTTCAATTTTTTCGTCGACAAACACGTATCACGCATGTTGACCGAATTTTTTTCTTTTTAAAAAATCAATCTCTTTCTCTTTCTCCGTCTCACGGATATAATTTATACGTACTAACGCATAAATAAAGGAAGAAAGGAAGGGAACCGATTTTGCTGTTGTGTATGTGAAGAGTCCGTTTAAAACCCTCGATCTTCGTCGAGCGACGTTCATTTGTGTCTCTCGGTTGTCATCGTCATCGTCGTTTCTCCTCTTGAACCGAGTATCGTTGTACATACTTGTACACACCTAGTCGACACAGTATCTGAGGTTGCGAGATCCCTCTCTGTCTGTCTATCTTTTTCTACCTTCTGTACACGTATACACGTTACAGTTTCATCATTTGCCTGATCACTCAAGCTTTTTAAGATAACATCGATTGAACCCTCTTGTTTCAGATGGTGCATCCGAAGAGCGATCAGCAGCGGCTTAGGTTGGGTGAAAGCGTTAAGACCATCCTGCTTTTCCGGGCCCTCGACAAGGTAAGGAAGAAGGAATACATTCTACCATTCTGCATGCATAATTATTTACATCCTCGTCAGGTATATATGGTACTTTTTATCATACGTGCGCGAAAAGATGAGGCTTAAGTTAGTCACGTTATTTTAACGATTCATGTTTCGGAAAACCCCCGTATTTCGTAATATTTCTAGAAATTTCTGAAATACAGTAAATTATATAATATGGCAAATGAAGTTTAGATTTTTATAACTTCAAGTCACTTCAATGTCACTACGATATTGCACAATAGTGATTTTTCTTTTTCTCTTCCATGTTTAGTTATACGCTAACTAACTTCATCCTCAGAGTGAAAAGTGGAGCTTTGCGTAGCAGTTTAGCGGGACCAAAGTAGTCTATTTCATCTCACAGCGTTGTAAAGATGGTGTCGCGCCTGCGCAGCACACAATTGCTTCGCATTCCGCCCTTGGGAGATCACTTTCGTCCCTAGGGAGAAGAAATTCACCATTCGCGTCTCGAAAAACTACCGCGAAAAATCCCACCATTTTTCATTTAGGTGTTATGAAAACTATCGTGTGCGGCTCGGGCAAAAAGTTGACGATCGCAATTCGTGTGAACTGTGATTACACTAGGCGCAAAATTCACACTCGTCGCAATCGTAAACCTTCGTACATACGTTACTCGTGTCATGTTGCATATACTGAAACGATGATTAATTGTTTCCACTATATTAACGTCCTATTCCTGTCGTCTTTGGGCGGGTTCTGATCATAATAAGTCTATGGTTCCGATATTAACTCCCAGTTTTGTCAACAATCTTTCATAAAAAATTCGACAGAGACCCGACAGAGACTGTCGGATTTTTCATGTAGGGATCTCTTGCTCTGTCGAGTTCGCGTCTACCTCTATTTTCTGCCCCAGGGAGTTTTTAACGCTGCCAGTTAATTTCGGAACGCACCCTTTGAATCCGCGGAAAGAGACTCATTAATGAAACAACCCCCGATCACCCCGTTCAGGGAGATCACATGTTTTATATATTACGACAGACGGTCTTTTGTATCATCGACAAGTCTCGTACCGCTCGGAGTTATAGGTATTGGGGGTATAATGACGGTGTGTATTTGTTTGAATATTTATCCCTTTGTCGTATTTCTCGAGTATAGGCATGGCGTTAATGTCGTTTCCCTGTTCAACCAGTCAGCCAACCCCGTTCATCCTCGACGCGGCTCTTTAATTCACGATCAATGAAACAGTTTCTCTTTCTCTCCCTCTCCCTCTCCCACTCTCTCTCCCCCCTCATCTTAGTTTCGGACTCGCTTACGTGTCACGTATGTGTGTATGTGTACGGGATCTTATAATGCCAACCCCGCACACACCGCCTGCGAACCACTCGACATTTTGATCGCCCTAATATTACAGGTGCCTTGTATTGGTATGCATGCATACCCCTATATTGTACAAATAGGTATATAATTCATCGCGTATGTGTATTTAAACCTATGTGTAAGTTCGACTTCATGACGCATATACCCTACGTTTAGTCGTTATTCCCTCCTATAGCCCTATATAACGGTCGTAAGGTCAAAGGTCTTTCCGCGCACCGGGGAAATCAAAATGACGATACTCTTGTATTATCGTACACGTACTTCGACGAGTTAAATATTTCTGTTATATTATTATACAAAAATTTGCGTTTTGAATTATCTGATTTTATCCGCGTTTAAGTACGGTCACGAAGACTTTACATAGACAGGCTTTTCGGTCGAATCCCGCAAACCGCGCGGTTATAATTCAAGAGGGTGAAGAAAGAAGACAGGGGAATGTGAAAAGCGGTTTTCTTTCTTTTGGCACTTTCAAACTTTCGTTTTTTCCTTCTTCCATGTATCATAATGTTTGGTACAAGTTTGCAGCGGTTGGGGTTGCGTTAAAATTATTGTCAAGTTTGCAACGAACTTTCCAAAGCTGTGAGCAGAGTCGAAAGGTTCGAGTCCAATGTTTACCTCTATACCGCGTTAATCCTGAAACCCTGAAACCGCAACTGACTATGAGAATTTGCCCCTCTTCGACGGACGATGTATACCCATATAATACTCGATATCGATACTGCCTGTTGTTGTTGTTTGTGTTATCGGGGTGCCTGAACACTTCTGTGCAAGATGGCATCGCATTTTTTTTATTGTACTAATTTTTTTTATTGTATTAATTATTTGTACGGTTTACAAATGTTGGGGAAATTCTTTGGCTCGTCTTATCTATGTATAATAATGACAATAAAAGCGATAGCGTTGGACAATATCGCTGTCACGATAATTGTCAGTGAGATATGTATTGTATACTGTATAATATTTGCGTAAATGGTGTGTCTCGTATGTGTATATTAGGGTGGTCTTTAAAAAGGTCATTTTTGAATTTCGACCAGCTCGCCCCCCATTTCGGATCCACATAATTCAAAAATAATTCCCTCATTTTTTTAGATTTTCATCTCAACTCTAACCCGTGCCCGAAAAAGGGCGGATTTCCTTTTTCAACCCTTTCAGGGGCACATCAAATCCAACGAACGGATTGAGATGAAATTTGGTGCGGGGAGGTTTTTGGGTCGCTGATGACGAATCTGAACTCATAATTTGAAAATTAAGAGTGGCGGATCCATTATGATGGACCAAAACCCCAAAGTCAATTGATATCGCCATATTGGATCCACCATTTTGGATTTTGTAATTTCGAGTTCAGATTTGTAATCAGCGACCTAAGAAAAACCCCCCTATACCAAATTTCATCTGAATCTGTTCGGTAAATTTTATGTGCCCTTGAAAGGATCGAATGGATTCCACCCTCTTTGGGTTACGGGATAGAGTCGAGACAAGAAACTGAAAAAATTAGGGAATTATTTTTTCATTATCTGGAGCCGATTTGGGGTGCGAGCCGGTCGAAATTCAAAAATGACCCTTTTAAGGGCCACTCTAGTGTATACACGTACACTCACGGATGCAGATGATAGAGTCCCACCTTTCCCAACGTCATTACTGTGTGTAATATTATAGGTATGTATAAGGCACAAAGTAAAATCATAACCTTGATCATGATATAAACGAGGATAAGGATGTGGAGGCGGGAACGGAGGAAAAGAACATTAAGGGTGATGTCGAGAACCCTGCGGTGAAGACCGAAATTCGTCTTCCTCCCCCCGCTCCTCGTCATCATCATCATCATCATCATTATCATCACCATCATCATCATCATCATCATCCATCCAATCAAGCACCCCCATCCGCAACTTTTCCCTCCTGGCGAAGTAGCTGGAATATGTTTAGAAGCTTGGTAAAATCCCTCTTAAATGACCAGAATTTCTACCAGCCTGGTTCTTCTCGCTTGTTAATTCACTCACCCCTAAGGATTGCGAAAAGCTCCGGCTATGCCTTGGTATCCCCTTACGATGTCGAGGCTACCTTACGTCAGCAATATTCTCGCGCATCCTCGGCCGCCTCTTTCCACTTCAACACTTGTTATCCTCTTACCTTGTTACATCCGTCACTCGACTGATTGGAAACGACATGTATTTAAATTAGAGGAAAGAAACAAACGGAACATGGTCAACTATTGTTAATAATAATTTGAACATTTTCAGGAACAAATGGCCGACGTGCTGGACGCGATGTTTGAGAAAACGGTCGAAACCGGTGATTATATAATACGGCAAGGGGACGACGGCGATAATTTCTATGTCATCGAAAAGTGAGTAAACACATGCTGTATTCATACATGACATGTATTTTTCAATAAACAATCCCCAAGGGATCGAATCGATTTCGAAGAACACTTTTGAGATGAGAATCATCAAAATATTGACACCAGGATTGTATTTACCGATAGTTGGTGGTCTCACAAATTCTAACAAATTAATTATTGCCCCTGTTTTTGTCTCCCCGCAGGGGTAAATTTGAGGTTTACGTCAAGGATCCGTCAGGTGCTGATGTCCTGATACACACCTATGACAACAGCGGTGCCTTCGGCGAATTGGCACTGCTCTACAACATGCCAAGGGCGGCGACGATCAAGGCCATCACTCCTGGTACCCTGTGGGCGATGGACAGGCAGACCTTCCGACGAATCCTGCTAAAGTCTGCGTACAAGAAACGCAAGATGTACGAGGATCTGATCAATAAAGTTCCCATGCTCAAGTCGCTCGAGGTTTGTATTCGATCAATTTAACTTTATTGAAAATTCAATGAACGTGTCGAGCAAACTCAATCCTAATTCTTTTCACCAATTAAAAATCTGTAGAATTATGAACGCATGAACCTGGCCGATGCTCTGGCGCCAAAACACTTTGCCGATGGCGAGCTTATAATAAAGCAAGGCGACATCGCTGATGGAATGTATTTCGTTGAGGACGGCGTGGTCAAAATTACTATTCTCGGTGATAACGGTAGAGAAGTTGAGGTAAGAAGTAAACTTTACAACAGTTTAAATCTTTTCTCTCTTTGCTTTCTTATAACAGTACATATTTATTTACGTATATATTTATATGTATTTTCAGTTTACTCAAGAAAGTGATACACACGTCTACATATAGATATTTACGCTTGACATTATCACACTAAAACTAATGAGGCGTTAAACTATTTATATACTATGCTTGGCAAAGCTATTATACTTTTGTTTACTCTTGTGAGTGTCTCTATCTTTCTTTCTTCATCTTCTTTGTACAGTTTTTCTTACCTCATCGCCGACAACGATGTTTACTCATCTGTTTATCGCTTAGAGTCTGATTCTTTGCTTCTATTCTTTCTTTCTTATGGTTAATTCTAAGCTTTTTCAAACTATGCAAGGAAAGCGTTGACTTTGTCAAGCTTATCCCATGGAACAAACATTAGTTGTTTACACAAAACAATGTGATAATCTTGCTATATTTCTTGGTGCAGTAAATTAGTGTACATTCATTTCTCCTTGACTCACTTAATAATTATTTTTATATTGTCACTGGATGGGAAACAGGGCATTCCCACAAATGTAATCGAGGTATGAGGAGAACCCCTGTTGTCGTATAGATACTCTCGCATATTGTTGAATATACCTGTTTAATATGTGGAAGAATCCTTGCACATGATTGATATTTCGTGACAAGTAGATCAAATCGACTCTCCCTACCCTTTTGATATTTTATAGTAAAATTATCCGCTGTTCATCCGTAGAATACGAATAACTATCAAAAAGGCGTAAGATTGAACCACGCTTCGAAGTCTTCCCTAGCTATATCACAAAACAATTGTCTGATATCCTTTCGGAATAAATGTGTATAACACGTCCGTAATTTTGCCCGCATTGTAAGTGAAATCCAAATATTTGTCATCAATGTGTGTCTAAACATGTAAATCCAAGTGTTCTACAAGTCTACTTTTTTATATCTCTGCATAATTCGATTCGATTACGTGAAGCGAAGCAAAGAGCAGATTTTACTATAATATTTGGCAAAAATGTGTGACACGTTTTGGTTCTTTCGTATAAATCTTCCTGGCATTCACGTCAGAATTTGGCTTCTCGCTGTGAGAAAATGTCCGATTCAATCTATAAACGTTATACGATGACAAGTTTGCGAAATATTAGAGTAAAACCTACTGATCCTTTTTCCTCCCTGTACGATAATCGAAATCTGGTTTCAGATCAACCGCGTACCTGCCGGTGGCTACCTAGGTGAGTTAGCCCTGGTCACGCACAAGCCACGAGCGGCGTCAGCTTACGCGGTCGGCAACGTTAAGCTGGCATGTAAGTATCGTAAGCTGATTTCGATTTTTCAAGTCTGTTCTCTTCTACTGTGTTTTCACCTTTACCGCATCATTATTTCTCATCCAATTTATTGTCAATTGACTGACTGTTCTCGCACTTGTTCAGTTCTGGACGTCGAGGCTTTTGAACGTCTCCTCGGCCCCTGCATGGAATTGATGAAACGAAATATCGAGGACTATGAAGACCAATTGATCAAGATATTTGGAAGCAAAACTAACATCTCTGACGTTCGATGAACATCTTGATGTCGACGACGATTATTCTTATTCTTCTTCTTCCAATAACACCACAACACACAACAACAACAACAACAAAACACGCAACCATCGGCACAAAATATAGGAAAACATGTATGCGACAAACTTACTTAATTAATTGATCGACTACATACGTATAGATACATTATAGACGTATAATCACACTTAGCATGACTCTAAAAACGTCTAAACCAGAGTAAACTTTAATCAAAAAAAATAAATAAATAAAAAAAACGAAGAAAAGAAGCAACAAAAAAAAATTGAATAATCTACCACCGGCTTTGTTCAGCACCGATTTTCAACCGCTACATGATCCTGATATATTCTTGTCAAAATCGCTATTATCGGTGTATATACATGTACATGTACGTACTCTTTCGGATAATGACAGAGTATCATTCGTCATTTTAACTCAACAATACTATAATACTTAATTTATTATTTTTATCTAGTTATTTATATCGTACCCATTGGGACCTCTCTCACTTTCTCTCTCGCTCTTTTCTCGAGTTAGTTTTAGGTTTCCATTACTTTTTTTTTCGTTTTTTCATTTTATTTTTCATCCCTATTGTGTTTATTACTTGTATTATTTCGTATGATCAATCGATCGTCTGATCGGTACCCCGTTGTATAATATTCATTGGCTCTGTAATGCTAGTAGACATTAGATCTGCCTAACTTTGATTATTCAGTTCGCTTGTGTGAAAAGTTGACAGTGTAAACAGGAAAGAAAATACAAAGCACGGTTATATTGTACACATGGTATATAACGTTCGAGTATTAGTATTAAATCGTTTTCACGAATCTCAACTTGGAATACACGTTTCCATGTTTTTTTATCTCAGCATAAATTTTCCTCTACATAACACGCGCGCGTCCTAACAAAACGATAGTCTTAATTATGAAACACTTATGAGAAATGTATATTTAAGAAATTTATTTTCAAAACGGAAGCTACAAATTCAGGGGGAAAAAATTAAAGCAAGCCACAGTGAATAAATTTCTATGTTGTTATATTCTTATTTTCTCTTTCTTCTCTGCCTCTCTCCGTCTCTCAATCTCTCTAGGATTGATCGGAGGGTGCGTGATATTTGGAATTATGAAAATAATGGGGCGTTTTTTTGCGTGAAGAGAAACAAGGGATCAAGAGAGAAAACAAAGCACAGCAGAGGGAAAAAATATTATACAGAAAGAATTGAGAGTTTCAACAAAACAATAAGTAGCCAAAGTTTTAATGTTCAAGTCAATGCTCAAGTCTTTTTTAATGTCCAAATATTTTTATTTGTTCTTCAATCGTTTGGTTCTTACTCTTCCTTCTTGTCGTGTCTCTCGTTTTCATTCGTCTCAATTTACTACAACTATACTTGAATCCTACGAAACTGATTCGGGCACAGGCTTTACACAGCGTATTAAAACGAGCTTCATCACTTTTTAAACTGAACTATAATTGATAATGCTCATGTCGCACAATACCTTACCATCGTAAATATTATAATATAAGCGATAATGCGAATTTTCACACAAACTCTGTCCACCTTAATATTAAACACCCGTGTATATCTAAACTATACTGTACTATCTATACAGCACTATTATTAAAACTATTATTAAACTAAATTGATGTCGTGGAAGAGGATAGAAGAAGTGCAAAGGAATAATATAGGTACATATATTCTGCTGGTGGAATAAGTATATATTATCGAAACAAATATATATATTTATTAATTTTTAATCACACGCACTTATGTTTGTGTATTATTATTACTACAAAAACTAAGAGAAAATAAGAAAGATATATTATCGTGCCATTGTAAAGTTGTGATATTGTGTTACGAACGGGCGAGTTCACCGCTTCATCTTCTGTCCTTCCTAATCGTCGCCAAATAATTTTTTTCAAACTTTTCAAGCCTAATTATGAAATCAACGTACGCTAAATTATCGACAAAAATCCGCCCTGCATAAAAAAAAAAAAAAAAAACTTACGTCTGTTAATTGGCCTTTTATTTATTTATTTATTTATTTATATTCTCTGATTGTTACGATAATGACAACATAATTTACCGTCGCTTCTTTTTTTTCCTTTTTTCCCATGCATTTACCTTCCTTAAACTCTTTTTCTATCTCTCTAACTATCTCTTAGTGTTAATAAGAATAAAGTATGTACACATGTACAGAGGCGCGCAAAGCCCGCCTTCTTCACGGTGACAATCTAAAAAGCAACAGGAAAAAAAAACATGTTATGAAGGAATAAATGGATACAATGAATGTTTAAAAGTTGCAAAAAAAATTAAAATAAAAATTACCAAAAAAAAATGAATAAAAAAAATGAAACAAAAACTCGCAAGAAAGAGAAACAAATTTAAAAGAATAACTCACTGCCAATTACAGTTGAGATTATAAACAGTTTGTTGTTACGGGCTTAAAATATTGAGACGTCATGATTTGTCGTTTAAAAGAACTTGCTTTTCAACTAGCTGACTGTTTGTTGTATTCCCTATTTGATGGTTGTATAAATCAGAATCTTGCAGAATGAAGGGTGAAAAAGAAAATAAATTTGAAAAAAAAAAAAATAAAAAATTAACCAAGAAAATCGTAGTCAGTACTCATCGTATTGCGACGTATAATCATATTTCAAAACATATTTCTTCGTTCAAAAGGTCTGTAATTATCACGGAAACAGCTGTCAAGATCGCCAATCGTTTTCAACGATGCATAAAATTTTTTAATTTACTCCTTCAGAATAATGCACACGGATATGAATATTTTTAACATATTTCGAGCGTTCAAATAAATGGAATGAAAAGAACTAAACTAAACGAAAAGAGACCGACACATATGAATAGATTTATAATAAATGGACGAACCGCTTCCTATTATTCATATTATATTCATTATTTATGTTAAGTGAAAGAAAGCAAATTAAAAACTATATATATACATCTATATATAAATATTATAATAAATTAATGTATATTACTAAGAGAAATAAGAAGGAAAACACTAAAAAGTATTACAAAACTTTCCAGGGTTTTTTTTCTCCTTTTTTTTTATAATATATATTATTTATATATACATATATATATTGATATAACATAATCACAAAGGAAAGTTGTTAAAGTATTAAGAACATGCGCAAAAACATAACGCAATAGAAAAACACTTATAACATCACATTCACGCATGCTCATTTGCTCAGACACACGATTATATTTAGAGGAAAAAGACAAAAAAAAAAAAAAGCAAAAACAAAGCAACCCATACCTGCTGTTATACGTTACTATATACCATACTGTCATATATAGAATACAAAGCCATATTATCGTATTAGGTACCATGATATATAATGATGTACGTATCACATTCATGAACCGGGGGAATTAGGAATTCCTACTTTTCTGTAGACATTTTCATTCGGATATGACACTTACAATTAATTGTCGCTATTCGTTTCCACACAACATGCTTATAAATATACATGATGATAATAATATATGCATGAAATGAAAATGAATAAAAAACTAATGTTAGTATATGGGGATAAAAACACAGTAAACGTTGTCGGAAGAGAGTGTAATAATTACAATTATCAACGTTTTTAGATTATAAATGTTTGCTCTTTAGTTCGGATTATTTTGTCTTCTCTAATGCTTTCGTCTTAAATAATATGTCTCTTCCGCTTGACCAGAGTCAGCTGAATCGCACATGTACTTAACTATGTTTAAATATCGTGAAAAATGTTTTAATACTTTGTGTTGTGTTCCGATTTTTACTTGTAGAAGGTTTTATTTAATACAGGCAATCATTATATTATCGGCAGCGGTGATTAACTTACCAGTACTAGAACAAGATTTAATCCTTGACTGGATTCAGATACCTGGTATGTTCTATCACTGAAATAGAACAAGTTGCGCTAATAATTAATCTACTATCTCTGCTCGATTCCAGCTGGTCTGATCGGATGCACAGGCTCGTTCCGCACAGCAATGTGAGCATGCCAATAAATTATTGTATGTGATCAGTATACATACTTTTAATAATAATATCAATAATAGCTATTGTAATAATAATAATGATGATAATGATAATAATAATAACAATAATAATAACAATAATAATAATAGTAGTGGTAGTGGTAGTGGTAGTGGTAGTGGTAGTGCTAGTAGCAACATTAGGAATCTCAAGATCTGTCATGTGTCATATAGTTATAGAAACAAAGTATATGGAGAAAAAAAAAATAATATAAGTATCGTAGTAGGCGGAAAAGTTTTGCCTGCCTATTTCGGCTGGTAAATTGAAAAAACGGAAGGTGAAATATTGAATCCTACACTATATGGAGAGTAAAAAATTTATATCCAAATGAAAATGTCTCCGATTTGCATCAGTCATATTTTTTAAGTTGCCATAATATGCATTAATATCGAAGTGTTTATTAATTATATATAAATATGTGTGTGTGTGCGTGTGTGTATATATATACGTACATACATACATACATAGTGTGTGTGTATATATGCATATATATACGTATATATACATATCTATACACACTATGTATGTATGTATGTATATATATACATTAATAATTCTATGTTATATATCATTATATTATATTACACTTTTATTTTGATTAATGTAATTGACAAAATGAATGAAACTAGATAAATCGATATTGATATATATTATAATATAACTGCGTAAATAAGGTATACATTATTGTTATCATTATTATTGGATGAAAATCCGGCCGCCAATCAGATACGGTTTTAAGCTGATGTTTAAAAATGCGTATTATTATTTTTTCATCATTTTTGTTTTCTCATTCTTTGTTGATTCTTGTCTCTGCTCATCTTCTCATTCTATTCACGTGCATACTCATACATAAAACATAACGTAGCACAACATACCTTGTAACTTAAGTCAAATATCACAAACGTTACCAATAAGAGGGTGTTCATTGAAACGAAGGAAGATGTTGAAGCTATACGATAGTATTACCAATTTGTACGCTCCTAAGTATTTATTAGTAGTTACCTACGTTTTCATTGTTTGTTATATAATATTTTAGTCTATGGGTGAAGCGGGTGATTTGCATATTATATATATTAAAAAAAACCGTATTTGAATGGCGAGCAATAATCATCATCATCATCATTATTATTACTATTATTATTATCATTATTATTGTTATGTATTTCGTGCATAGGTAGTGTAAAAACACAAAATAATAATAGTTACAATAATAATAATTAATATAATAAATGTATGAAATGAAATAATATCTGTATTCTCTATATATTTCTCTTGAATGCTTTGATGTTAATTGATGTTAATTGATGTTTAATTTTTTTCCTCTTTTTCAATTTTGAGGGAACCGCAATGTGAGATAAAAGAACAAAGAAACATCTTTCAATGTAGCATAACTGTATTTTGTTTTGTTCCATTTTATAAAACAATTATGAAGTTTTCAGCACCGCTCAAATTCTATGGGTGATGTTTTTCTATCCTCATGTTCAAGATCAGTATAAATTAGGCGAATCGGGCCTGAAGGTTTTTACTTCGCCGTTTACCCAATCCATGACAGTATTGTCATGCCAAACGTATTCTCCCTTGATCTCCGTATACTTTGGTAACAGAGCCAGGTACAGCGGGGCCTGGGCACCTCTTTCGGGTGTCATAGTTCCCAACTTGCCAGACATGTCGGTGATCACGGATCCCGGATGAACCGCATTCACAACAATGTCTTCACGAGGATCCTTATCGAACGCCCTTTGCTGAATGCGACTCAGCGCAGAAACGCCGACTTTGCTCACCGTGTATGAACTATTCGGCCATCCAGCCTCCTTGTGAGTATTCATTGCTGCTGCGCTGGAAATAAAAGACTTTTACTAATTTCTTTGTTCAATCCGCACTTTTGTTTTCAGACGATTCGACCTACTCGACAAAATTCCTCATCATTTGTGTGAGCTCCTCCTCTGTGAGTTCGCGACTAGCAAGCCGAGCCTTCAACTCAGCTCCCTGTATTTTACACAAGTGCCCAACACTGCTGGACACCTGAACAACCCTGGAGTGTGGCCTTAGGAGTGGAAATAGAGCCTTGCAAATTCTCAGGAGGCCGAAGTAGTTGACTCTGAGTGTCTCGGCTACTCGTTGCGGAAACGTTTCTGGGGCATCAAACTATCAAATCATGGTAAAAAAAAGTAATCTCGTGAGTAAGTATCCGATAATTTCCTCTACTCGGAAATTCAGATCACAGTAGTTTTATGTTAGAATCAGAGCCCTAGGAGGTAAGTTCAAAAGATCAGATGACACGTTGTTGGGCTGTGATTAGATAAGCCGGCTAACATTTTGTTCTATACACCGCCACAACTCGTTCCAAGATGGTGCAATCAAGAAGTAGATAACAAAATTTTATGCCTGTGTCTGTAATTGAACAAATAAATGAAAGATGTCAATGCGAATTTAAAAATTTTTTCTCTATGTAGTGCAACATTGATAACTAGTGATTTGATTTTGTTTTTCCAACAGAAATTTCAAGTATTTTTGTACCATGAATGATATGCCGCCGTTGTTTACAAGAACGTCGAGTCCTCCATGGGTTTCTTTCAAATATTCTCTAAATCTTTCAACACTGGAATCGTCCGTGATGTCTAGCTGATGAAATTTTGGGTTGAAACCATCCTTCTTCAGTTTATTAACAGCGGCTTGTCCTCGCTCCTCGTTCCTTGATGTCAGGTAAACAACCCCATCAAACTCACAGCATAGACCCTTGACGATTGCATACCCAATACCTTTGTTAGCTCCGGTTACCTGTTGAAAGTATCAAAAAAGAAAACAACCAGCCAGCGGTCCACGTAGGTAGATAGAAATTCTTATTTTATATTCATTCTATTATTTGCCATTTCATTGTTTCCTTAACGAGAGTAGAGTATTTTTTTTTTTCACTTACCACCGCAATGCGCGACATCTTTCCAACGCTTCTCTGAAATTCTAATAATCTACTGTTTTTCGAGCGAGACTTGCTGTGTTATATTCGTGTCTGTTTAAAGGATGATTTTTTAAAAAGCTCTAACCGGGTGCGGGTTAGCCAGTTTGAAGCCCCGCTACTCGATTCATATTCTCTGATTTGATGAAAATCCGAGCTGTTGCTTTAACTAGGCCACGCCTACTGCCGAGGTTGCGAAATAATCACCCGGTATATCAGCTAACGATAAGCCAAGGATGGTTCTTGAATTAATGTGAGTATATGTTGTCATATAATGATGGTTTTCAAGGTCATCGATTAGCGGCTCATCGGTTTTTCTAACCTCACCTCAGGCCCACTTACCGCTATAAATTACCGCGAATTGTCTCTCTCGTTCAATTAATAATCTGTCATTCAATAGGCCGCATATTTAGTAATTTGTGCTGAGCAGCCTTTAAGCTTACCGCAAGTGAAAGTTTAGCATTATTACCAAGCTTTTATACGATGTCTCGTGTAGCGGTGGTGAGTTAATAACCTAGAAATTGACTCTTCGCCAATCTAGCTGAATAACGTGCATTACATATCATCTACATACGTTTCTACTCGTTTACAGGTAACCGGAGGGAACAAGGGGATTGGTTTTGCCATTGCGAAAGGACTTTGTCGAAAGTTTGATGGCGTCGTTTACCTTACCGCAAGGGATGAGGCTAGAGGACTTGCTGCAGTTGAGCACCTGAAAAAAGAGGGTCTCAAGCCGAAATTCCATCAACTCGATGTCACCGACGACTCGAGTGTCAATACTTTCAAAAAGTACCTCAGCGACACTTATGGAGGCCTCGATGTACTTGTTAACAATGCTGCCATCGCTTTCAAGGTCAATATCGCGTAACCTTTAAATTGATTTTAAATTCTCACCTCGATTTATATTTCTTGAAATCTTGTATCGTGGTATAGATATTAGACGTACTTACACAAGCTCTGTGATCCTTGGCAAATTATTATTATTGCTTTAATCACAAATACCAACAGCTCTGGAACATCAAATTAGTGCTGGTATTCTTGTTCAGATACCTTATATCGTAACAATGGTACTATTCACTTGATGCTGATTTTGTCTTTACATGTTTACAGAATGATGCAACTGATCCATTTTCCATTCAAGCATCCGAGACCGTAAAAGTGAACTACTTCAGTTTGGTGAGAGTTTCTGAGGCTCTGTTTCCGCTGCTCAGACCCCACGCCAGAGTTGTTAATCTTTCCAGCAGTGCTGGACACCTGTCCAGAATACCGGGAGCTGAATTGAAGGCTCGATTTGCAAACCCTGACCTCACCCAGGATGAGCTAGACCAGATTATGAGAGAATTTATTGAGTGAGTTAGCCAATTGATTAGTGCGCTGGTATATTTGGAAAGGAAGTCTAACTGTCAGGGATACTTCATTTCCAGAGCGGCAAAGACCAATTCCCACCAGGAATCAGGATGGGCCAACAGTGCCTATTCGGCTAGTAAAGTAGCCGTTTCTGCTCTGAGTCGTATTCAACAAAAACAATTCGACAAAGATGCCAGAGAAGATCTCGTCGTCAACGCTGTGCACCCTGGATACGTTGACACTGACATGACAAGCCACAAGGGAACCTTGACACCTCAGAGGGGTGCACAAGCTCCAATCTACCTGGCTCTCTTACCAAAGAATACCGACATCAAGGGAAAATATATCTGGCACGACAACACCATCATCGACTGGGTCAACGATCCCCTGCCCACTCCTTATTAAACGACCTTTGCTCTTTTTTATGTTCTCATCTTGTGGACTTGGCTTGTAAAGATGAGAATGTCCGATCAGAATATCCGTCTGCACATTCCATAGTTCTCGGTAGCAACCGTCTGGCAGGCAAATTCATATCATTTGTTGATCAGTGCCTTAAATCTGATAGTAATAAACAGATCTACAGGGTCATTCAATCATTACTGAATTCGAGTGCGACTGACACAGTTGTTCCACCTGGCATTCGCATAAGCTTCTCTGTCTCTCACTCGAGTCTTGTGTTCAGTTACAAATAAATGACCCTATATCTAATTACACGTTGATTTTTCATTGTTACACTTCATATGGATAAAGGTTTCTTTATTTTCCATTTTAATATTGTTACTAATTTTTTCTGATGTTTATATACCACAAACTTTCGAATACTTATCAAACTTTATACTGGAATGTCAAGTACACTGCATATTTAATCAATAGGGTGTAATTTTCTGTTTCTTTGCGAACTACACTTCTATGTATTACAGTTGTATTGTTTTTAACTCAAATGGTGAAAGTAGGGAATAAACAGCACAGAAATAGTCGCCCAGTTCCTCAATTATCTCTAAATACTGATAGTGGATTTAGTCTGACAATTTTATGAATCACTTCGTAAATTCGCTATGTGTAATCTCAGAGAATCTTGTCAGTGGTTTCAGATAGCTTCTACACATCAGTTCTCATCTTGTAACAAGTAAAAATTTGCGATTATTAGCTAATAGTGACATGATGACGCGCGTAGCTGTGGTAAGTTATTAATTTGTAGTCTTGACTCCTTATATTAATCATACGTATATCCTGGATCTTGTCTTATTTATGCATATTCAGGTAACTGGCGGGAACAAAGGGATTGGTTTTGAAATTGTAAAAGGTCTGTGCGAGCAATTTGATGGGATAGTTTATCTGACTGCAAGGAACGAGGCTAAAGGCCAAGCTGCAGTTGAAGAGCTCAAAAAACTTGGTCTTCAACCAAGATTCCATCAACTTGACGTCACTGACGACTCAAGTGTCGACACGTTCAAACAGTATATCAGCGACATTCATGGAGGACTCGATGTACTCGTTAACAATGCTGCAATCGCCTTCAAGGTTGATACTATGTACTTTTCATCAGATCTTGAATTCTCCTGTCAATTTTCAGTTCATGAATTTTAGCTTTAGTTCTTTTAATAGTTAGCCATATTATCTCTCATACGTGCTTATCTTGCTTACTAATGCCAGCAGCTCTGAATCGTAAGATCAAAGAGCATTCTACTGCCGAGATATCTAATCACATATAGAAATTACTTGAAGCTTGATACTAATTGAGTTATTATCTATTTACAGCACAATTCGCTTGACCCGTTTTCTTACCAAGCATCAGAGACCATAAAAGTGAATTACTTTGGCTTGGTGAGAGTTTGCAAGGCACTGTTTCCACTACTGAGAGACCATGCTAGAGTTGTTAATCTCAGCAGCAGCGCTGGACACTTGTCGCGAATACAGGGAGACGAGTTGAAGGCTCGACTTGCAAGTCTGACGCTCACTGAGGATGACCTAAGCCAAATCATGAGGGATCTCATCAAGTGAGTTGCGACTGTTGCATCGATGAATTCGTATATTCAAATCAGAGGTCAACCCCATTCCAATTTCATTTACAGCGCAGCGCAGACCAACACTCACAGAGAATTGGGATGGGCCAACAATGTTTACTCAGCTAGCAAGGTGGCTGTGTCCGCTTTGACTCGCATTCAACAAAGGGCGTTTGACGAAGATGCCAGAAAAGACATCGCTGTAAATTCTGTACATCCTGGTCTTGTCGAGACGGACATGACGAGCCACAGAGCACATTTAACTCCCGAAAGAGGTGCACGAGCTCCCTTATACCTGGCATTCCTAACGAAGAATACGAATATCAAGGGAAAATACGTCTGGCACAATAATATTATCGTTGATTGGATTAATGATCCCTTGCCCGGTCCGTACTAGACGACCATTGTTATTCTCTCCAGTGTTACTGTAGACAATTCTGATAGAAATCCAAATGTTTGCTGACTAATGTTCAGCACATTAGTACTGTATGTTAATCAGTGCTTGAAAATTAAATTGACAGGATGAAGATGGCATATTGATTTTGTCTATATCATCTGAAGTAATAAACGAGTAGTTATTACTTATTCTGAAAATTATTTCTACCTGAGCAGCTTTCAACTGATAGAGACGCGTGATAAAGTATGAATTAAGCTAAAGCTAATCTAGTCCATTTTCGTATTCACTCTTATCGTGGTTGCAAGACTTGCTGTAGTTATGGTAAGGGTATCATTTAGGACGCATTATTGTTCATACGAATATTGCAATCTGAATTGAATAAGTAGAATATGTAACGTACAAGTATTGTATAATGTTGGGAAGAAGAAAGCATGGATGAAATGCACAAGATCTATAACGACTTTCTCATTGCAGTAGTTAATATTCTATGGTTATGAAGAAGACAACGAGTTTTATTGTGAAATGCTGTAATATGTTTTATATCTCATCAAAGAGCGTTTACATAGTAAGCTATGTGATGTTTATGCCAGGAATACGGGTAGATAAGAGATTATGTAATGTCAGTTGTGTAATACCTCGAGTGTTTCTCAAAGGATAATTGAGATTACAAGGCATCACAAGGTATATGTATATTTATTATTTTAAAAAAGTGGAAAACTTTCATAGAGAGCAAACGACTTCTATGTATAAAAATATAAAATTCGTTTGATCAAGCAGCTGGTTTGGGACCATTAGCCCAATCAACAAGAGTGTTATCGTGCCAGATGTATTTTCCTTTAATGTCAGTGTTTTCTGGTAACAGTGCAGCATAAAGCGAAGATTGAGATCACCTTTCGCGAGTGAAAACACCCAGGTGGTCGGTCATGTCGGTATTCACATATCCTGGGTGAACCGCGTTAACTACGAGGTCTTCTCTGGCATCTGTGTCTAATGCTTTTTGTTGAATCCCAGTCAAAGCAGAAACACCAACTTTGCTTACCACGTATGGTTTGTCTGGCCATCCTGAATCTTGATAATTATTCGTTTTTGTGGCTCTGTAAAAAAATTGGAATTAATGCCAAATTCCGATTCAAATGAGACTGCTATTCAATTCATTGCTTATAACGCACTCTATGAAATCTCTCATAATCTGGTTCAGTCCTTCCACCGTAAGCTCAGAGTTAGAGAATCGAGCCCTGATTTGACTGCCTGGTATTAAAGGTAGACGTCCGAATGCACTGGATACATGAACAACTCTGGCGTGGGGTCTCAGCAGTGGGAATAGAGCCTTAGAAACTTTTAATAAACCGAAATAGTTAACTCGCACAGTTTCAGATGCTTGGACCGAAAACAGTTCGGTGGCATTTTCCTGCAAAAATTTGTTTTCAAATTTGTTATTATTGAGGACTGAAGGTAGTTTGAATTCCGATGTAATCTGTAACAAAACTATACCTTAAAGGAAATACCGGCATTGTTGACAAGGATATCCAGACCTCCGTGTGTGTCATTAAGATAAGTTTTGAACGCATTGACACTCGAGTCATCTGTAATGTCAAGTTGATGAAATCTTGGCTGTAAGCCAATTTTCCTCAACTCTTCAACAGAAGCTTGCCCTCGCACCACACTTCTGGCGGTCAGATAAACAGTCCCATTGAACCGTTGACACAACCCTTTTACAGTTGCAAAACCCACTCCTTTATTGCTTCCAGTTACCTGTGGCATAGTAAATTCATTTTAAGTGATAATATTGAATTTCAGTACAGGTATATTAGCTTTATATTTCATTCAGCTATTCAGTCAACAAACTTGGACATTATTTTTAGTTTACCACCGCTACGCGTGCTGTTCTGTCCACATCAGCGTTAGTGTTTGGAACTATTGAAAGTACTGTATAACTGCACAATATCCCAATAAACACGAGCGATGTAGTCAACAGGTGTTTCATTGTAAAGAGGTCAGGCGAAGGCAGGCCGCGTTGAGTCGAATGTGGTACTGAATGGGGGACTTCTCCCATAGAAATAAGAGATCTGTATATGGCAACTAAATGATCTGTCACAATTAAATGAGTATGAGACAAGGACAGAAATTACTTTTACATGTGGACGTGGACTCTGAGCGATATTTTTGTTTAGTAGTAGTAGTAGTGATATACTTGACCCAATCATTGGATCCTTATCTCGGGCAGTGGATACACGAGTTCCTAAATCAAGGCAAATTGGAAACAACAACGTATGGCTGCGGACATGGTATGAAGCTGATGAGCTCGAGGCCGCCAGTCTGTGATTTGATTTGACTAATTTTCCAATACCAAAACAGAAACGTAGAATATTATAATACGTTGCATGATGAAATATGCGTCAAAAAATGATGTGCAAACCCTTCCAAATAAACCAATAAGTTTACGTGTGAATAATGACTTATTACTTTCTAACCCCTTCTGCACGCTTCTCCTGATTACTGGAAAACTATAAGTCTAAATGGAAGCGCCTAATTATAGGCAACCAAACTTACATGTACGCGATACGCCCACCAGGCATAAGGCGTGCCTTCGATCAAGCTCCTCGGCTCAGATGTTCTCCTAATACCAGGAGTAATTTTTCGCTGCAATTTCTCCGATTTGCTAAGCTAAGTGGAAGCGCCTAATTATAGGCAACTAAACTTATACGTATGCGACACGGGCTTTCAAGCATAAGGCGTGCCTTTGATCGAGCTCCTCGGCTCAGATGTTCTCCTGATACCAGGAGTAATTTTTCGCTGCAATTTCTCCGAGTTACTTAGTCCAAGTGGTAGCGCCGAATCATGGGCAACCACGCTTATACGTATGCGACACGGGCTTTCAGGAATAAGGCGTGCCTTTGATCAAGCTCCTCGGCTCAGATGTTCTCCTAATACCAGGAGTAATTTTTCGCTGCAATTTCTGCGAGTTGCTTAGTCCAAGTGAAAGCGCCTAATCATAGGCAACCACGCTTATACGTATGCGACACGGGCTTTCAGGAATAAGGCGTACCTTTGATGAAGCTCCTCGGCTCAGATGTTCTCCTAATACCAGGAGTAATTTTTCGCTGCAATTTCTGCGAGTTGCTTAGTCCAAGTGAAAGCGCCTAATCATAGGCAACCACGCTTATACGTATGCGACACGGGCTTTCAGGAATAAGGGGTGCCTTTGATCTAGCTCCTCGGCTCAGATGTTCTGATACCGGAAGTAATTTTTCGCGGTGATTTTTTTCGATTTGCATAGTTTTGGGTGGCAGTAAGTAGCATGTAAGCAAACGATCACATGCCTTCTCAAGTAAGCAGGCATGCCTTAATTTATACACACAGCGTCGACATCATATGCAGTCAATCAATCAATCAATGTGTCCTTGTTTTTGGAAGAGCTCCTCGGTTCTTATGTGCTCCTGATACCAGGAGTCATTTTCGCTAAAATTTCTCCGATTCTCTTAGGTCTAACAGAAAATGGCGGGAAAATTAGAGATCACATGCCCTCTCAATCAAGCAGGCATGCCTTCAGTTACACAGCGTCGACATCACATGCAGTCAATCAATGTGTCCCTGTGTTTAGAAGAGCTCCTCGGTTTTTTTGCGCTCCTGATACTCGGAGCATGCATGCCTTCAATCATACAGCGTCGACATCACATGCAGTCAATCAATCAATCAATGTGTCCTTGTTTTTGGAAGAGCTCCTCGGTTCTCATGTGCTCCTGATACCAGGAGTCATTTTCGCTAAAATTTCTCCGATTCTCTTAGGTCTAACAGAAAATGGCGGGAAAATTAGAGATCACATGCCCTCTCAATCAAGCAGGCATGCCTTCAGTTACACAGCGTCGACATCACATGCAGTCAATCAATGTGTCCCTGTGTTTAGAAGAGCTCCTCGGTTTTTCTGCGCTCCTGATACTCGGAGCATGCATGCCTTCAGTCATACAGCGTCGACATCACATGCAGTCAATCAATCAATCAATGTGTGCCTGTTTTTAGAAGAGCTCTTCGGTTCTCCTGTGCTCCTGATACCAGGAGTCATTTTCGCTGAAATTTCTCCAACTTGCCTAGTTCAAAGAGAAAATGGCGGGAAAATTAGAGATCACATGCCCTCTCAATCAAGCAGGCATGCCTTCAGTCACACAGCGTCGACATCACATGCAATCAATCAATCAATCAATCAATGTGTCTTTGTTTTTAAAAGAGCTCCTCGGTTCTCCTGTGCTCCTGATACCAGGAGTCATTTTCGCTGAAATTCCTCCGACTTGCCTAGTTCTAAGAGAAAATGGCGGGAAAATTAGAGATCACATGCCCTCTCAATCAAGCAGGCATGCCTTCAGTTACACAGCGTCGACATCACATGCAGTCAATCAATGTGTCCCTGTGTTTAGAAGAGCTCCTCGGTTTTTTTGCGCTCCTGATACTCGGAGCATGCATGCCTTCAATCATACAGCGTCGACATCACATGCAGTCAATCAATCAATCAATGTGTCCTTGTTTTTGGAAGAGCTCCTCGGTTCTCCTGTGCTCCTGATACCAGGAGTCATTTTCGCTAAAATTTCTCCGATTCTCTTAGGTCTAACAGAAAATGGCGGGAAAATTAGAGATCACATGCCCTCTCAATCAAGCAGGCATGCCTTCAGTTACACAGCGTCGACATCACATGCAGTCAATCAATGTGTCCCTGTGTTTAGAAGAGCTCCTCGGTTTTTCTGCGCTCCTGATACTCGGAGCATGCATGCCTTCAGTCATACAGCGTCGACATCACATGCAGTCAATCAATCAATCAATGTGTGCCTGTTTTTAGAAGAGCTCCTCGGTTCTCCTGTGCTCCTGATACCAGGAGTCATTTCGCTGAAATTTCTCCGACTTGCCTAGTTCAAAGAGAAAATGGCGGGAAAATTAGAGATCACATGCCCTCTCAATCCAGCAGGTATGCCTTCAGTTACACAGCGTCGACATCACATGCGGTCAATCAATGTGTCCCTGTGTTTAGAAGAGCTCCTCGGTTTTTCTGCGCTCCTGATACTCGGAGCATGCATGCCTTCAATCATACAGCGTCGACATCACATGCAGTCAATCAATCAATCAATGTGTCCTTGTTTTTGGAAGAGCTCCTCGGTTCTCATGTGCTCCTGATACCAGGAGTCATTTTCGCTAAAATTTCTCCGATTCTCTTAGGTCTAACAGAAAATGGCGGGAAAATTAGAGATCACATGCCCTCTCAATCAAGCAGGCATGCCTTCAGTTACACAGCGTCGACATCACATGCAGTCAATCAATGTGTCCCTGTGTTTAGAAGAGCTCCTCGGTTTTTCTGCGCTCCTGATACTCGGAGCATGCATGCCTTCAGTCATACAGCGTCGACATCACATGCAATCAATCAATCAATCAATGTGTCCCTGTTTTTAGAAGAGCTCCTCGGTTCTCCTGTGCTCCTGATACCAGGAGTCATTTTCGCTGAAATTTCTCCGATTTTCTTAGTTCCAAGAGGAAGTGGCGCGGAAATTAGCGAACACATGCCCTTCCAATCAAGTAGGCATGTGTTCAGTTATACAGCGTCGACATCACATGCAGTCAATCAATGTGTCCCTGTGTTTAGAAGAGCTCTTCGGTCCTCCTTTGCTCCTGATACCAGGAGTAATTTTCTCTGAAATTCCTCCGATTTGCTTAGTTCCAAGAGGAAATGGCGCGGAAATTAGCGAACACATGCCCTATCAATCAAGCAGGCATGCCTTCAGTCATACAGCGTCGACATCACATGCAGTCAATCAATCAATCAATGTGTCCCTGTTTTTAGAAGAGCTCCTTGGTTTTCCTGTGCTCCTGATACCAGGAGTCATTTTCGCTGAAATTTCTCCGATTTTCTTAGTTCTAAGAGGAAGTGGCGCGGAAATTAGCGAACACATGCCCTATCAATCAAGCAGGCATGCCTTCAGTCATACAGCGTCGACATCACATGCAGTCAATCAATCAATCAATGTGTCCCTGTTTTTAGAAGAGCTCCTTGGTTTTCCTGTGCTCCTGATACCAGGAGTCATTTTCGCTGAAATTTCTCCGATTTTCTTAGTTCTAAGAGGAAGTGGCGCGGAAATTAGCGAACACATGCCCTTCCAATCAAGTAGGCATGCCTTCAGTTACACAGCGTCGACATCACATGCAGTCAGTCAATGTGCCCCGGTTTTTAGAAGAGCTCTTCGGTTTTTCTGCGCTCCTGATACCAGGAGTAATTTTTGCTGAAATTTCTCCGATTTTCTTAATTCTAATAGGAAGTGGCGCGAAAATTTGAGATCTCATGCCCTCTCAAGCAAGCAGGCATGCCTTTAGACACACAACATCGACATCACAACCAATGAATGAATCAGCATTAATTTTACCGCCATCGCTTCAGCCCAGATGTTCTCGTGATACCAGGAGCAGTTTCATGCTGAAATTTCTCCAAAGTAACGTTCATAAGCAATGACAATCATCAAAGCAATTATTTGCACGCTCTCTTAGGCAACCATGCAAGTATTGAACCATTCAGCATCGACACGCAATCAATCAATCAATTTCATTTTGTAAGAGACCTTCTCAGAACAGATGTTTTCCTAATGCGAGGATCAGTTTCACTTCAAAATTCTCACCGCATTGCTCGATAACAGAGATACCAAACATAGAAGCAAAACTTAGGCATGTAGACACAAAGCGCTTGTAAGACATGAGTCTCTCGGTGAAAATATTTTATTCCATATCATTTTACATACGTTAACACATTCAACATTGGCATACATAACTATATTATCATCTCCTAAAATTATAATACAATACCGTTTCGGTATTTCGATTTAAAATGATACGCGTAAGTTAATATCTAACTAAACTTTCATATATAATACAAGTGATTCGTTCAATCCAATTGTTAAGACAGTGCATGTGACTTAGAAAAATCCTGACTTTGCACAGGTATGGAAATTCGATAGCCCAAATCGTTAGTGTTAGAAATTGGCCAACATGTTGGCACAAACATATTTAGTTTTATTGAATAACGCATATTTCATGTTTCTTTCAACAGACGATGGAAGCAGGCAAATAATAATAATAATAATTTAAAACCATCCACTGTCACAGTCTACTATCTTCTATAACATCCGACGGGTTCTCAAGCGCGCGTCTTCGTATAGCTATTGCGTTGATCAATTTTCGACGTGGTCCCAGCGGTAATTTCAAAGCAAGTACGTCCGCGTCAGTCAACAGCATCAAAGCTTCCAGGTCAATCTGTTCGGCCTCCAAAACGGGGTGAATCGACGATAAATTATTAGCGACTAAAAAGCGCTGTAGCGGCGTCCACTCCTCGTTCCCCTCATCCGCGTCGTCCTCTTCTGAAAATAATCAGACATCAGTCATTCCAAAGAAACATGACAACAATCTACCTACGCCGTTCAAGTAAAGTGCCATTTTTCAAGGTTACCAAATGACAGCTTCGAAAGAATGCAATAGACAAATAATTTTGTTTCAAATCAAAATTTCTCTAATGAAATTTTACGCTGTCACCAACGACTCACCAGAGATTAAATCGTCGTCCCACATGCTCTGTCTACGTGCTAGACTTCCAGCACTGCCAATGCTGACTTCTTCGTTATTGTGACTGTTCGAGGAGCCGTTGATAGACTCGTAACCTGTGGTATGTACATTTCGATTTTCCATCGGATCCGAGGCTCCGATAGGTATTGCGTCAAGGGTCGTGGTCACCTGAAAATAGCAGGATGTTGAGAATTCAATCCCGAAAATAAGGAAATTCGACAAAGATGAAGACTCAATAAATTCAACTGAAACTGAAACCAACCGGTCTTCTAAAAGCAACCGAGCCGAACCCCGGTCTGTTGAAGATGCTCGCGGGTTGTTGAAGCAAGACGGTGTCACCGACGTTGACGTCGTCGACAGCGTTGTAATCGTAATCCGGATCATCCTCGGGTCTGTCTCGATCGCCGAGCAGGTCCGGAGTGCTTCTGGCCCTGGATAGGGTTCCCCAGACGTCTGATATCTTGCCACGTTTTCCCATCTGCTGACTGTGGGTCTCGTAGGTGCCGACGTACATTACTTCGGAGTCCCTTCTGAGGCCGGTCAAGCTGCGGACGGAGCGTTTTCCGTCCATCTCAATCTGAAAGGATTTCGAGAAGGTATAAGTGCAAAAAAATTTCCAGATTACCCTGCACCGTATAGCGATTACACAGGTCTGCAACCAAAAATCTGCACAGGTTTTTTTCTGATAGATAGCTGTTTGCTAGATTTCTGATAGATGCTGTTTCTGATAGATTCTCACTCACTGAAACCGGGAAAAATACTCAAAAAGTTGCATCACGTCAGGTTTTTTTTCAACTCGTGTTTGTAGTTTCATTTAGGGTAAAACCTCTGTTTAATTCGAAATCTGGTATCCTTTTCTCGATTCTAAAAATCCTATGCAAAAGCATTTCTTACTTGCAGTTAAGATGTATCAGAGTGAGACTCAAGAATAAATACAAACAGGGAAACAAAAAATGGAAAAGCGGAAACGTGTTCTGAGGTGTATCAAAGAGAGGAAGAAAAGGATTCATAAGCGAAAAGAATGAATACGGAATGTTAATTACATTTCATAAAGAAATTGTGTGTTTGATTTTATAAGAAATATTGTTTAGTTCGGTGTAATAAAATGGTGGTCTTTTCATTACTCTAATGCTTTTTTTTATCCAAACAGTTTGTATTTTGCAAGAATACTGTACGTGATGGAGGGAAATGGAAGTAATTTTTGAATTCTTCACACTCGGAAAGATGATATTTACCAAAAACATCCCATGCAGCTGAAAAATATAGTTTTTTGCAGACCTGTGTTACTTTACAGTCCTGACCTCTCCAACTTTGAAATCGTCGGCGGCCTTGCGGGCCTGAACTTTGCGCCCGACGGCTCCACCCTGCCGCTTCGTACCGCCGCTGACGATGTCGCTGAAAGTCGGCGAGGGTCTGACCCTACCCTTAAAAGTGAGTATGCTCGGTCTGTGGGGCAGAATGGCTACATCCGAAGCCTCGACGTCCATCATCCTGGTCTTGTCTTTGAGTAATTTTTTCTGCTCCTTCTCAGCTCTGATCTCGGCCACCTTTTGCCGCTTGGCGTATTCCTTGAGGCGTTTCTCGGCCTCCTTCTCGGCCTTTTCTTTCAGCATTTTCGTCTTCTTACGATTGTTTAGCTCCTGCTCGGTCTGCGCCAAGTCGAGAAATTGCAGGATATCATCGCGCCCGTTTATCGCTGCTAGCTCGCGCGCCGAATGCCTGTCAATGTCCAAGGCCCATATGTTGCTGCCGAATTTCACCAGGAAATTAACGCAGAAACGGTGTCCCCGAGCTGCAGCCAAATGAAGCGCCGTATTGCCGAAGTAGTCCGCCTTGTCCGGATCTCCTCTGAACAACATAGAAATCATAGTTCATCATTCTCTAAACATGCATCTCAAAATTATTGCAAAATAGACGAAAGCAAAAACATTTTTCGACACTGCAGCGTCAAGTCTGAATATGAAGGTAAATATAACATGGCGATGTCGTATAACGTAGTCTATCAGGTATTATATGAATGTCGTGATTTCCGCGTATCGAAGTTGCTTATCTGCACAAAGCTCGAGCGACTCATTTGTTTTTGATAAGCTGAGCTCGTTTCATCGGCTGTACTAGAGAAAAAGTAGTGGTAAAAAAAAAAAGGAAAAAAAAACTGAAGTTACGTGCACCGTTTGCGTAATTTCTTTGCGATTATTCTGACACATCCGGTAAATGCATTACCTACGCTATACCATACGATTTTCATCTATCTACCAAAAACGTTAATCACCACGATTATTATTGTCAAAAAATTACAATTTCTATGTACATCATGCGAGCTACGTGTATATTTATTTATATATATATATATATGTATATTTATATACAATATACATATACATATATATGTATATTTATATACATATACATATATATGTATATTTATCGTCACTAGGTATTTCCCAACAATGATGATAATGAATCAATATAATCTGCAATCGAAGCACATTCTACAAACATTAAAATTGGTGATATCAGCAAGTTCAATATAATATCAAAAATAAAAAATACGATTAATATTGACGAAAGCGGAATACGCTGAATCATGTAAACTGGCAGGCTTCCACCGTACATCATAAGACTTGAAAGCATAATTAAAAGATAGATTACACAGTGCCTTCGCGACATTCGAAAAAATTGCGAAATTCGTCGAGGTATAATAAACATATATCCGCGTACGTTCGTAATATACCGCAGGTACATTTATATCATGATATCGCAATCGACGATGCTGATGTAAAGCGTATGTATATCGTACAGCGAACTGCAGTTATCTGTGTTTAGCGTTTAGCTATTAAAAATCATGTACCACGAGAAAAAACACGAAAACTTTATAATCACCTCAATTAGGAGATATCATTTCGCTGTTAAATTGATCGCGATAAATTTGCGTACAAGTTAATTTGTTCACCACGGATGGATAAGCCGCGTGTACAAATTTCCGAAATATGTTTATTCCTAATACGGGCATGGGTACATATCGCGTTTCTATTCAATCTATGAATCTATGAACAATAACACAGGTTTTATCGTGTATCCTGCGCCCCGCGTTGGTAATTTCGTATACATAAGAGAGGCAGGAAGTTGCGCGGTTCGCCTGCGACAAAAAACAATCGAACCCGCAGAGGCAGGTAGGTACGCGTGCGTGAAGGCAATCACAAAGAGCGGACGAGGGTGGAGGGAGATATGAAAATAAAGCAGCGTAAAAATCATTGAAACAAATAGACATTATAATGCTATTAATGACGGTCGTCTACGGTCGCCTC
Organism: Neodiprion virginianus; assembly: GCF_021901495.1. Classification (NCBI taxonomy): domain Eukaryota; kingdom Metazoa; phylum Arthropoda; class Insecta; order Hymenoptera; family Diprionidae; genus Neodiprion; species Neodiprion virginianus. The sequence continues at coordinate 257,334 of NC_060883.1, forward strand.
GGTATTATTTTCTGTACGCTTCAGCGTTTATTCCAAATACCCATGTATCGCGTGCAACCCGATACATCTATGAGCAATTTGGAAGTTTAAATATCGTATAAATGGCTTGCGGAGAATTTTATTTTATTGCAGACGATAGTATTACCCTCTGGCAGCGAGGAGGCGCAGGGCGTCGATATTTCCCTCAAAAGCCGCCCAGAGAGTCGGAGTCATCCCGCCCTCGTCTCGGGCATTGCAGTCCCTCCTTGTCGCCTCCTTCAGGATTTCCAAAGCTCCGTCCCGAGCCGCCCTAACGAGAATAATAACGACCATTAATCACATGAAATTACGCTGCAGAATTCGAAGAGAAAGATGTCGAATTAAATGGGCCGTAAATTGTTTCGACAATTTCAAGCTGCAGAATTGTTTCGCTCGGAAACTCTCCTAGGTAATGTAAGGTACAGATACATAAATGTACAATCTGCGCAGTTGACAGTTTGGCACGCGATTACGGCCGCACATACATAGTATGGTTTACGTGTAACAAGGTGCAATGGTTACATTCTGCTTTCTAGACAACGAATCCGCGGGATTGTGATAAGATCTTCTTCCCCCCACGGAATGCGGGCGTAGGTATTCAGACGCTGCGCGTTACATACGCATTTTACACGCATGAAGCTCAAGTCAAATTTTATGCGTGTAAGGTTTTCGTAGTTATATTAAACATTTGTACCTGCATGCATGACGCGTGTACCTTGCGAGTAGGTATAAGGTCCTGGTTTGATGAGAAGAATTAAATAATTAGCGAGCTACGCAATCGTTAATTCGCGCCAACGGGTTCGCGCAATATACTATCGTATTACTATAGTCGAGGCCTAAAATAGCCGATATAACACATGATATAGGGTTATGAGCTTTGAAATTATTCGACATTGTAATTCATCATTATTCACGGCATGTTTTCGTACGATTTAAATTAATATCAGTTATAACCAGCGATAAAGGACAAACAAAAATTGGAAAATTTAAAGTGGCGTTTTTATCTCGACGATAAGAGTCGACGACAATCGGATAAAACGATTGATTGTAATCCCGCTTCATACGCATCCGATGTACGTGTCGTCTGTATACATATGTCACATACCTATGCATAGCGATCTTAAAATCGTTATATTCTACGCTGCGCGTATATTTATCATCCATCTCGGCATCTGAGCAGCAAAAAATTCATATTATAATAATAGCTGTACGAGTAATAGACATTATACCCTGATATTTGTGCGTTCGAAATTCAAGAGTCAGAAACACGTTAAACAAGTTTTAATCGAGCCGACGGTGGACTATCACCCCCTTTGTTACACATGTAGCATAGATATTCGATAAACAAAGAAGAACAGGGCAGATCCGCGTAACTGAAAAAAGGGCGATAAACAAAGCGCGGTAGAAAAAAAAAAAAAAGAACAAATGCTGCGAAGACTAAAACTCGAAAATTTTGCAAAAGAACTACCCGTAACGCGAGACAAACTATACTACAGTTACTGTAATAAAGGAAATACTAATTTTTATGTATGTACAATGTACATACTGTAATATGCAAGTTATACGAAAATACAAAACTTACTTGTGAAAACGTTCGGATGTCATGACGTGTTTCTTGTTCTTCCTTTAGGTACGATCGAGTGGTTGTACAAGTTTTTGAAACTCGTTATAAGCTGAGGAAGCACCGCACAACAACAACGACGAGGGTCCTTCCATCCGCACTTTAAACAATACGAAGTCGCACTCGCAACGTCAAGTACATCTCACCACCGCGACCATCGTATCTATTGCAAGCGAAAAGGCAAACGATAAAAAAAAAAAAAAAAAAAATTAAAGTACCATTCGAAGACTCTGGAGTGGCCGATAACGAAGCTGGGGACCGGCTCTCCTCGCAGCGACGACGAGACTGTGAAGCCGATGTACGTACACCCAGGACCTATTCGCTCGCAACGAAAAAATAGGCAAGGAAGAAACGAAAAGAAACAGGAAAAATGGTGAAAAAAAAAGAAACTTGTTACCGGTTATTACACCTACACCTAGGCACGCGTGAAACAAACCGCGGCTGTGAGAAGGTGGCAGGTATACGTCCTGCCGTACCCGAACGTCGCCTCGATACTGTTTTCAACCGACAATCTCCCCCCCCCCCCCCCCCCCCGTCGGCATGCGGACAGCAGCAGTCTGTCGTCTTCCTCCCGCTTGTTGATTTGATAAATTACGCTGTCTCTCTCAGTCTCACTGCCAGACAATTTCGTTCTTGCTCTCTCTTTCTCTCCTTTTTTTTTTCATTAATCTCCCGCCCTTCGGCCACCTGTTCCCTACGTTTCCTACCTGTTCAGGCCTGGGACTGCAGTCGACTTTACCGACCAAGCAATCACTATCCACTGCAACTGTCAGTAACGTTGTGCGTTTAGAAAAATCGATCAATCGTTACCGCGGAATGCAAAATGATTCACGAGTGATCGATTTTTACTCAATCGTTTACTCTTTTCTACTCCCACGAACGAGATTAAACTTCTTGTTTGTTTTTTTTACGACTTGCATGTATACGAATACAGAGTTATGATTGAGCGTGTACAAATTGAACCAATATCTAATTTTTCAGCCGACTTTCTTGATCATCTAAACACAGCGAGAAGAAAAAAACTCAGCACGATGTTTCGAAACAAAAAGCAGCGAGAACGACGCGCAGTAAACATTGACAAGCCATGTATCTAGAAGTTTGTTTACCAGGACGATATAATAGAGCGTTATTAAATGCTGTAAATCATGAAAACTTCATATTGTGATGTATACTTACCTACTACAACCTGCGCAAACCAAGAAGCAAAACTTCGAACGATTCCTAAGTCCCTGGATTAAGCGAATGATCTAGGATTTGGTCAGCTTAGGGGATGAGAAACGTTTCTGAAATAATGCGTTAATGAAGCTCGATTAGCACTTTCAAATTCGTGTTTCTAATCCTGTCGTCTCACTTGATGCAGCGACAGATGGTGGGATAGCTTATCATTGTTCAAGGCCGAATGACTATTGATTTTTGCCACTAACTCATGACCGCAGATATTAATTTCCCACAAAGTTTACGTTAGGTTTATAACCGCAGTATATAAACTCCGCTCCTTGATAGATGTCCATTAGTCCGTCATCATTTCACTGGTACATCCCAAACCCTGCAGTGAAGAGAATCCACTTTAAACATGGGTAACTATTGCTGTCGATCTGCTAATACTATCTTCGAGTACACAAGCCAAGCATCTAACTTCTGCAAGATTAAATAAATTAATTTAAATATCTACGAAAAATTTGGATACTGTTCAAAACAGTCGTATTCTTCTGATACTTCAAGTTCTGTATGAAATTTATCTGTTTTTTCAAGGCTTTCAGATACTCTTGGTACTCTTTGCAGCGATCCTGCTGGATCATGCAAGTGCACTGCCATTGGACGCAGTCGATAGCTGTCTCTTTACCTGCGATTACTGTTTTAAGGTATCGTGTCAGTTAAAATAAAAATTCAGTCAAACTGTCAATATTTTGTTGAAGCTAACACGACTTCTGTACAAACAGGAAGAAGTTCTAGTAAACTGCGCCAATGAGTGCCTGGTGAATGGGGCTACAGAAATGGATCCGATCTGGACGGCTGTATGCCCATATTTCGGAGCACTCAGCTTCGCAAAGCGTTGAATGAACAGAGTTCAGAATCTATTCCCATAATTTTTAAGACTATACTATTAGCTCAGCGTAATAATAATCGTTGCATAAATAAATGTATGTTGAAAATCAGATAGCCGCTGCAAGCTTCAGTAAATAAACAAATGAATCATACCTCATTGGCCTTGTTATTTTAAAAAGAAGTGTAATCCATGAAACATTGGGTGCCTTCGACACAGAGAGTTGCTTAAGACATAATTTTTATTGCCTATACGTTTCTTACGCAAATTATATATGGTACAAAAGTCGGTCGGATGTCGGAGGCGGCCAAGTCAGATGAGTAATATTTGTAATATAAGATACAGAGACACCAACTAGCGTGTCAATGGGCCTTAGGTTTGACTGACTTGGTTTTCTTTAATTTCTTAAGACCGTTTATATTGGCTTTTAAAAGACCCCAGTAGGCTTGTTGAAATTTGTTTACATCCTTGGAATGAATCTGAAATCATAAATTAACGAGCTAATGACTGAGAACCTTTCGTCACACGAAACAGCAAGAATAATATCACTACTAACGACGGTGGCGATCTTTTTCGATCGAAGGGAGGCTCGCACTAAACACAAATACTCCGTCGGTGCGGGTAAGGCGGCTCTGCCTTCTCTGGGCACGGGTTTTTCATGCCCGTCAACTGCAACAGACGGAGATTGGTTAGAATATCGACTAGATTCTTAAGTCTTCGGGGAATAGGAGCGTTAAAAATATATCACTTGGTTCGAGATACTTGCATCGTTTTATCGTCAAGGCGACGGATCCGGACAATCGTGACTTGTCAAAGAGTCGCGTCAGCTCTACTAAAAACTAAAATCAGGATGTTTGTATTAATGATCATGCTGTCGACGCCCTTGATCTTTTCACGATTCAAATTACCAAATCATTCTCGAGTAAAACCATTCCGGCTGTAACATATGCTGTGACTACGACGCGTCAAAAGCTGATCGTTTGAGGTTAGGGACGACCCACGTTCCTCACTGAAGACAGAGACAACACAGACTCGTAAGATGGCACGAATGGAAAATAACCCTTATACATATGTATGTATACCGGTTGTCGATACAGCAGACCGTTATCATAATTATGAGACCTTTCGATACCTGCCAAAGCTGTCCCACTCTCGGTTGAGATTAACTACATACTAGAAATACATACCTAAGCCTATGCGGACACCTATCAAGACGTTACCCTTTATTCGTCTTTTAATGAACACTGATCGTCGCCGATTGCAGCATGACGTTGGATCCACGTGTCACCGTTCAAATAACGTACAAGGGAGAGAATATTCTGAATGAAATCTCCAAACCGGTTAACACGAAGGATATCGAAGGTCTGATAACGGTGCTGAAATTCACGCAGCGTAAGACGAACGATTGTTTAACGCGGCTAACCAAAGATACAGAAGTATCGACGACCGAAGGTAAAAGTCTGCTATCAAATCATCCTCTACGCGTGTTAGCTAGTAATTTATATTCGTTTCAGAAAACTCTGAAGTCTGCGAAGAGGAAAATTCGGACGAGGATCGTGTTAACGCGGAGGAGGATGAGTTGAACGACTTGTCGGCAAAACGAGCGAAACTGAAAATTTAGTTGTTCCCTTTTTTTTGTCGAATAAAAAAAAAAAAAACGAGCAAAGAAATTCTCTCTCCAACAAAGTCCACCCCTCCTCGAATCCCGCTACGTTCGAAATAAGTACATATTTTGCTACTCAGGCACACGTATCCAAGTCGAAAGCACTCGGACTTGCGGAAGGCGTTTGCACTCTGCCGACCTATGCCGTGTGTTGGATATGGCAAATGGCAACCGTCCTCAAGTCGCGGTGTTCTTCACCATCCGGTGAACGTAAATAAACAAGAACGAATCGTAAATAGTAAAAGAAGCAAGGAACGCCACATTGGCATACAGACACGCTGAACAGCCTGGGGAACAGCAGCGTTGGTTGGATTCAAGCATAGGTACGGTACTTGTTAGCGTCTGATTTCCCGATCGGGTATCGGAGCAAATAATCACGCGGTCGTTAACCTGCAAGGTTTTACACAGAACAGCAGCGTGACCAAACGTCAAATGTACACGAACTCACGTCCGAATTTTTGAGAAGCCAGATTACGTTTGTTTCATTCTTGCGATTATTGGCTAAAATTTCTGTTTTTTTATCCCCAGATGAAAATATGTCCGCGACACTTTCAAACCAGGCTCAGCTGCGCTACGTCGTTCAATGGTTTCAGGAATGGTCAGAAATGCAACGCGGAGACTTTCTGGGTATATTGATAGAAAAGTGCGGACCCGCAAGATTGGTCAATGGGCTTGTTTCCAGTCTGGAAAGTCTGGCGTGCAAAGAGGATGCGGGCAAACCACCGAGCCTGTTTGAGTGCCGAGTAAAGTTGTTCAGGGAATGGAGCCAGAACTGGTCGCCTCAGGAGAAAGAGAGTTTACTCTCTTCCATAAAGAATTTGGATCCAAAATTTGCCGAGAAATATGAGGAAAAAGTGGCGAATGGTGACGACGCGGATGAACATTTTGAGAGAAACGACGAGTAACTTGTCTGTAATCTGTGCGCAATTTGTTCAACAGAGGAAGATCTGACTAGCCTTTATACATCATTTTAGACACCGTATCTTTCGTTCGATTGTTCGTTAGCAAAACTGCAAAAAAATATGACTGAAACTGTTGTCTGGGATTTAAATCTCGAGTTTTTAGGTCTAATGGAAGGGTTCCGTTTCTTTGTATTGCTGCTAATGGAGTACGAAAAAACTTTACGAAGAAAAATTAGTGACAAATGTAAACCGCAGCTCTCTTCGTAATCCAATTACAATTGCCTGTTCCTACGCTTGCTATATACGTATACATTCCGATATTTGAATTATATACATATAAATAATAAATATACATAATATGTATGTAAATATAATTTATATGTAAATCTTATTGTTATTACTGCTATAATTATTCGCTATTATATATGGCAGCAGATGTTCTAATATTGTTAATATTTTATAATAAAACAAAAAGAAAGAAACTTGATATAATTAGGGCTCGTTCGTCGATACAATGATAAGATAGAAACAAGAATGGCTTATTGCTTCTTGCGAATCAAGTGAAGATTTGATAATACATTGTTTAAAGAGATGTAAGTGTTAATCAACAAACAAGGTGCAAGAAAGAAGGAGCATTAATAATTTTGCAAGACATAACTGACAATTTCTTTTATGTAATCGTAAGATTAATTTCACAAGACGTAGCTTATAGCTGACGAGTATCACCGCAATTTGAATTTGTGTATAACTCGTAGCACACCGTTCAATCATAGTCCGTGTATCGGACTAAGCAATGACATTGATTCGTCAATTATGTTTATCACATTGTCGAAATCAAGACTATTTCAAATACAATTTTAGATGACTAGATCCATATCTTCTATTTATATCCGTTTTTTTGTCTCTACCGCTTCGATTAACAACATTCCATTCAATATTCTAATACTCTAATACTTTAGGATAAAGAACTAATTTTGTTTTTGTAACGTAACTCTAACAATCGATAACGTATTTCATGTATATCCATTATCGAAAAATTGATATACCATGTATCGGGCGAATAAAATGTATTTATAACTGTAAACACTTTTCTTTTGCCAAAACGATTTTTTCTCCCGTGTACTATTTGTCACAGACGCTGACTAAAAGATAAAAGTTTTCGGTTGACATACCGATGTGCGCTATTCAAAGCCTTGAGTTTTTATTAAAGTAATACAGTCAGTAAATTCTAAGATTGTTCGATTGTTACAATATTCTTTCAACCCATACTTCTACTGATTTTTCATTCCTTATTTCGTATTTAAAACTGTAAACACTTTTCTTTTACCGGAACGATTTTTCCTCCCGTGTACTATTTGTCTCAGACTCTGACTAAGAGATAAAAGTTTTCGGATGACATACCAATGTGCGCTATTCAAAGCCTTTAGTATTTATTAGAGTAATACAGACAATAAAATCTAAGATTGTTCGATTGTTACAACATTCTTTTCATCCATACTTCTACTGATTTTTCATTTCTTATTTACAATTCCCCAGTTAGGAGTTGTGATAATTTGTGATTGAAATAGACTACTGACGGCATATCATTGCTTAAAAAAAATTTTATCATACTTATTATCGTTGGATATTCATTTATAAATATTTATAATACGTATATAACAGGGTACATAAGGGGTGAGAAAAATCTGCGGCTTCCAGTCAGACTGGGCTAAATAACGAGAAGTGTATAATATATCACAGCCCTGCATCAATATTGAGTCACTCATCATCTAAGACTCTCTTATATGCACATATACGGTTAATTATCATTTAATAAAAAAAAAATATATATATATATATATATATATATATAAATATACATATTCATGTCTGTGTGTATATATACATACCCGTTTAATATACATATACACACATCCATAAATTGTGTCTCAAAATTGTTAATACTATTCAGCGATTAGTAAACTAAACACGTCAACCAGGAAAGAAAATTTGTGTATAGGTAATAAAAAAAACAATCCAATATTGTGGACATGCCGAATAACATTTTGATAACAGATACGGTATTATTCCGAATGTAAGTCGAGGTTCGTTTTATTGCTAATATGACCCCCAAAAGTCGTCCTCGACTCATACGCCGGCTCGACTTATGTTCGGGATTCTTAGAAAATTTACCTCACAGACTGAAATTGTTTTTTATGAATAGTTCAATCATCCAATTAAACCAATGAAATTCATGCTTGCGATATTTTAATCCACTCAAATTCCATTGATAAATATACTTATTTAAAAAAAATTGCAATTTATAAATTAATATGTAAATATAATCATATGATATCAATTTTGTCATAAAAGAGCGACTTATGTTCAATAACTAAAAAAAAGTTCTGAAATGCAAACTGAAGACTAAGGATCTTACTTAAATCTTGGACTTATGTCCAAGGTCGACTTATCTTTGGAACAATTGAGTATCTTCTTTCAGACTATGACTAAATTGAAAAAAAAAGGCAAACAAAACTATCGGGAATGTTACTTCATCTTCATTTAGAGTTTATTCAATATCAATAAAATAATTGAGGAAATTATTTGGGTTACCTATTATTCTGGACTGAACTTTGCTGAAATATTTCTCAGGAATTTTGCATTTTGTGAAGCCACTTGGCGCAAATTGCTTTTATCGCTGTCTGCTCGAGTCTGTCTGCCTCCTTCAGAATCCTCTTCACATCCTGAGCTCTCGAATGTCTCACAGCGAGGAGATAGGCTGCCTTCAATTGTTGACTTTCGATGTACATACTTATCTGAGAAATCATGAAATTGTGATACATTATTTTCTATACCTCAGTACTTTGCATATTTTTGGCAATGAATTTCTACCTTGAGTTCCAGGTCTGTAATCAGCTTTATAAGGGTATCAACCTTGTCCTTTGAATTTGAAGTAGACTCCATTTGGGAGTATTTCAAAAGAACTTTAACACAGTGCGCCAGGACTCGATCGGATAATGCATTTGTTTCCGGAGCTCCTGAGCTTCGACAACATTTGACTAGCTGCTCTAGCGAACCAACTTTTTGTTCGGATGCCAAGATGTGCCCAGCTAGCGAATAAACCTTCTCGGACCGCAGATTGTAATCTAGAAAGATGAATAGAAATGAAAAATGCAAGTTCAATAATTTTAGCTTAAAAGAAAAATCACCAGTCTTCTATATTTGAAAAAAAAAAAATTTGCTTCTTACTTTGAATTATTCGATAGGCGATTCCAAAGCCTTCCTCAACATCGCGACCACAAAGAATCGCTAACACAGCAAGTTGTGTTTTTTGCAGCTGAGTACCGAAGAGAGTGGGCAACTCTTGAACGTTCAAATTTTCATTTTCCATGCTCAAAAGATGGTCCAAGAATTTTCTGACGTCTCTTTGCTCTTGTTCGCTGTCTCGCAAGAACTTGGCAATCTCCATCTGACTCGATATCGTGTTTATGTGCTTATCAATGTCGGACGGCTCGAGTTCCAGAGTAAGAGCACTTTGACCGCTGTGTTGAGATCCTGTGCTCTTCCTTCTCTTCGGCCCTAAGCTGTTGGCCTGCAGTTCCGTCTCCAAGTGTTTTTGAGCTTGAATCAGAAATTGGGAACGGCTACAAAGGTCAGTGTAATCAGCGGCCTCGTTGACATAAAATCGTATGCAAGATATGGAGGCCCTGACGTAGTCCTTGATGAATATTTGGAGCTGATACAAAGTGTGCAGAAGTTTCTTTGTCTCCAAGCTGTGGCATGTAAAAACCAGATAAGTTTTCCATGAGAGCAAATTCGGGTCTTTGGTACGCATCGCTTCATGCAAGTTATCGACCAGCCCGTTTTTCAAACAGGGCAAGTAAACGCTGCTGAAGAAAACCTCTGGATCAACGTGGTTACCCATCACGTGGAGAATACAATCCTCGTACTTTTCATGCTTGATGAAAAATTCCAAGATCGCGGAGTGGCTTCCGTATGAAAGCAAATAGTGCAAACTTTCGTGATAGTAAGCGGTGTCGGTGATCGAGGCTGGTTCAAGGTCGTAACATCGTCCCTGACTGATCGCCTTAATGTTGTTCAAAGTTATGGATACGTCGAGGGCAGTGAACGAAGTGGAGGTAACAACCTTGCATGAATGCCGGTTGAAAGTCGAGCTCTCGATAATCTGTAAGATCTCTACCAAAAGTGGTGGATTCTTCATCGGACGAGTTTTTTCTCTGCTTCTTTGCTTGTCGCCGGTCCTCGCGCTTGAACGGCTCTTATTATTATCAGTCTGACGAGAGTTGGGGAGAAATACCCAGTCGTCAAAGCTCTCAACTTTGTCCAAGCAGTGAGCGAACTTTTCCCTCGCCTGATTGTAACACCCGACTTTCAAGTACGCCTTCCCCCAGACGGCCCAAACTCCCTGTCTATCCAATCCTGCCTTCGTGCTGACATCCAAGGCCAGAATCCAATGCTCCTTTTCGATAAGCAGATCTCTCAGCTTCCTAAAGGCTCGCTCGTTGATACTGTCGGAGGGAATAAGAGCCGAGCAGTCCGACTGTACCAGAGTTGAAATAAGATCAATGTGTGATAGCCAGCGGTCACAGTGATCCAGTCCAGCGTTCAGCGATAGCTTGGCACACTTGACCTTGGCGGCAATTACAAGAGAGCGCATCATCTTCACGAGCAGCATAAGATCGACTTCGGGGTTTGTTCTTCCAGAGCTGACAGGACGCAGCAGCTGTTTTATCTCGTCACATCGGTCCAACAGAAAGCTGTGGTGAGATATGCGGTGTATAAGAACAAGATCGACTCTTATGAGAAACGAATTAGACTAGAAGCAGAGACAAATTGATCTTATTGACGCTGTTTGTTGACGAAACACATTCAAACCTTGCGTATGCCTTGTGATCCGAGTGCAGAGTCAGGATGGCTAAGCACAGAGATATGCTAGGTGCGTATTCGAAGGAAAATTCATCCCTGAGAGTTTGGTTGAGGGTCTCGTCCAGCGTCAGTTGCCAGTAATCGAACGGTTCACTGCTCGGAGTCGAAGGAGGGGCGTGCTGCAACCGCAGCAACGTTTGACGTTTACAGTCGTTGCAGACCCTGACGAGCACCGAGTCGGGGTACGTCGGGACGCGCATTCTCTGCTGCGAGCAGACAGCACAAATAACTCGGCCGCATCTACGACAGTGATGCCGTCTGTTGAACATGGAGAATACGACCGCCTTGCAGCAGCTGCAGACCCTCGCCTGCAGAGCAGAGAAAAAGACAGGATTAGGCAATTTGTGACTCGGTCATCTTGATGCAGGGTAAAAAAATAGACATCCTTGGAGCACCTTGTCATTTGCCACCCATTCGTCTTTCGTCGGAACCGTTGCGGGCATCATGAACTCGGTGCCCTCGATCTCGTTACTCGACGAGGAAGAATCTTTGGACTTAGACTCGATTCCGTCGCGCTGCATGGCGACCCTGAACTCCAACGACTTTCCAGCATAGTACCTGACTATCTTGTCGGTATCTTCCGGCAAAATACTGGCTTTCGGCAAGCTGTCGGATGCCAATTTCAAGATCTTGTGGAGAACTTCAAATTTCCCGTTCATCAGTAGCTGTTCGAGCATCAACAACGGCTCCTTCAACAGGTGAATAAATGCAGATTTCTCTCTGTAATCGAGTTGCGATAATATCTCTATGCTGACTAAAACCTTGTGATATTTCACCGCCTCCTTAGGTTTACATCTGTCCAGTAAGTAATTCGTGACAAATTTTATCGCTGTAATCGAATCCAGTTTGCTCAGAACTCCGTTGCACAGTTTCATCGCACGATTGATGGGCAGTGCTCGAAGTAACTGAAAATGAAGAAAGTTTAATCACGAATCCGTGCTGGAAATGTTGGTACTCGAAGCTCGTTTATCACACTCACCTTTGTCGCAGGTTCAAAATCCTGCCGATCATTTTCCAGCAGCCCGATCAGCAGATCCTGATTCACCAGGGACTGCATTTCGCTTGAGAAACTGTGATACTCGAACCACTCTAAGCAGAGTTCAAACTTGTTTGCTTCGATCAAAGATTTCATTATTTTCATTGGGTCTACCTTGTTTGTCGAATAAGCATTCCCATACCAAGTGACGTGCTTCATGTCAAGACTGTTTCCAAACTGAGGTATCATTTTATGAAGTGCCACCAAACTGCGCATCGTCGCATCCAAATGCTCTTGACAATAGCCAGAGAGCTGAGTTTTATCCGAGTGGTTGAGAACATAAGTCAAGGCATATTGGCATGTTTCCAAACGCCAATGCGTTAGATTTAATGAAACAGTGCATGCCAAAACATGAATATTTTTAATTTGTCGCAGGTATTCAATTACCTTTTTATCATCCAGCTCCGACGACGAAACTAGAATACTCAAAATTTTATCTTTCAACGAGAGAATCTCGCCATCATTTATCATCAAGTTGTCGGGTAGGCAGTTTATCACGTTTAAACACTGCTCCCACTTGTCCTTCTTTATCAGTCTTTCAAGATGTGCCCAAAGTTCTTTTTGCGATAAATTTTCGTGCATGCCAAACATTGCCTGGTTTTCGCCGAACGCATTACTCAAGATTTTCGTGAAGCTTGAGCGTAGAAGATTCTCGAGACAGCCGCAACGTCCTGTGTTGTCGCCCATCTTCTCAGAGATCGCTGGATCCGTCCTGTGAATTTGTTGCACCAAGTAACGCAAAAGCCAGCAGTGAGCCTCAAAGTATTGCAATAATTTTTCATCCACAGTTCTGCCTTGCCAATGGTTCAACGAGTGAATGTTGTTTGAAGATCGACGGACGTTTTGTAAACTATTTGTAATGGAATGATCGATGCCGGTGTAATTCAGTCTTATTTCGTACTGGCGCACCTGCGGCCTGTACTTCAATTCAATGCTGTTTTCAACATTTGTATTCAAGAACTTACGCAGGGTGAAACTCTCGTCAAAGTTACAACCCAAAGTCTGCTGAGCAAGACTAGCATTTTCCAACAAGAAGTCCTGATACCGACGTACCATCTCCGGCAGCCAGCATAAATCGATTTTGGTATCGTTGCCGGCTGGTTGTATCAAGTGGTGATGTGCGATGTAGTTCTGAATCGCTGCATTCAGAGCTTGGTCCAAGTTTCGTGAATTGTATACGAACACCATGGGTGTTCTCGAAAATTCGTTAGCCATAGCAAAAATTAGCCTCGGATCCTGGATGAGATCCAGATCCTGCCAGGCAACTTCGTTGACATCTTCGATTTGTTTCAAAAACTCCAAATCCCAAGACAGATTTCCGAGCAGCTTGAATCGGAGGGTGGCCAAGGTGACCAATCCCAATTCACCAACCTGATACCCAATATTCATCATTGAAACAACGTGCTGCAGTTTGTTGCACGGGGCATTGGCGGACCAAGTGGTCAACATCGAGTGCAGGAATAAAAGATTCCACAGGTTCAAGAAGAACGTAAGAGTTTCATCGCCACTGGTCAATTCGCACAGATTTAAATTCGCGAGGCAAGAGGTTCTTCGCAAAATACTCAGAATATCTGAATTCTTAGATAAACTTTGCAGATTGTCGTATCTCAGCACCGAATTACTTGGATAAATATTAGAAATAGTATCCAAGAGCAGTGTTAAAATTCCGGCTACGCATTCGTGTGGCTTTTCCATATCGTACTCGGTCAGCATCTGAAATATAAAGAATGTTATCAGCATAAATTATATTAGCGGCTACTCCTAAATTTCGAAAACTTACCGAATCCGATAAATCTTCGTTCAATACAATGTAGCCAATTTTGTTTGTCGATTTTCCACTACCCAGTTTTTCATTAAAAGGAAATTTGGGACAGCAGCTTACGAGTAAGCTGTGAACCAAGTTGACGCGAAGTTTTTTGGCAACGATGTCCAGTTGGTCCAGTTCAACACCCAAGTCAAAAAACTGGTGCCCAAAGTAAGAATGGATCGGGAGTACCAACATGGCGTACAGAGTCTCGTCGATGCGTTCGTCTGTGAATAAAAAATTCATCATCTTTAGATGCAATGACTGTAGAAGTTGGTCTTCCAAGAAACGTAAAATTCTTACTTTCGGTCCTTGGGATTATCGTTTCAAGGACACTCAAGTGAGTAAAAAGCTTGCTCAAGTAGGCTCCGCCGTTGCAAAACTCAGAGACGAATGCGAGCCCCTCCTGACTCGTGGTAAGTCTATTATGCGAGCGTTCTTTTAGGGCCTTGCCCCTCTCCAATCGAGACAGATTTAATATTGTAACGACTTTTTCCACCTCGTTCCAAAGCTTAACTTTCTCGTTAAACTTCTTAATTGTCAACGGCACGCTGGCGTCACAAAGAATGCTCGGCAGGGACGCGTTTAATTTACTCTCGTAAAAAAGTTTACAAATCTTTGTGAAGTACGCAGGGTACAAGCTTTTCTCAATAATTTTGCACAACTTCATATATTTCGTTGCTACTTCGCATAGTTGCGAAGAAAACGACCGCGACTGACCCGTCGTCAAGGCAAGGTCCAGTACAGCTATTGTCAGTAATTCGTTAGTTTTAACCTCATCCGGATTTATCAGACGCAAAACTGATTCGTTCGAGGCGAGAAAAGTCTCGACTTCACCCGTCGCTCGAGATGTTTGAATACCTTCCAGCGCCACTTGCCTTATATTCTGTAAAATGGAAGCGTTAGATGTGCAGAACTATAAAATCAGACATTCTCCTCGAGGAGATGGTCAGTAGGCGATGAAACAGTCCTCTTCATTTGTTTACCACATTGGACATGGAATAAAATTAAACTTCTTTTGCCAGCGTACCTCAAGTGTGGAAGTTTCAAAAGTTCGATTTACAGCTTCGGGTGTGCTGACTATTTGAGGTTTTTCCTTCATCCTGTGACGAAATTGGCAAATGGCTTTTGAAAATCGTACTTCGCCATCGAGCTGAGAATTGTTCAAGTGAAACATCTGAAAGATGTGAATATGAAGAGATAATTTATTATCATTGTCATTCAAATGACACTGTCAATCAGCTATTTTATGCTGACAGAACTGATCGGAAATGCAATATTATACGTTTCTGATTGCGTGCGGACTTGGGGCGAGATGTGCACTTTCTTTCTGGCCACCTGCCTACAAGGTAGATCTAAACGACAGAAAAGTCTTTGTCATTGCGTCAGACGACACAGATTACGACGAAGAAAGCGAAAATGAGATGATTCAGGCTGCAGATTTGACTCAGTTTGAATCCCTTGCCGACGACGAGGAGAAGTACAAGCCGTTACATTCTCACGTTGAACTCTACAACAAACGGGCGGCCAGAACTGCTACAGAGTTCGCAGAGGCCGTTCCCCTTTTCCAACCGAACTTTGAAGACATTCATGAATTGGTTGAGGAGGCTAAGCCATTTATCGCCGGATTCAAGCATGAATTAGACAGAGTAGGTTGTCTTGATCAAAGTATAATTTATCCACTTGGTCAAAATAAAGTGACACTATATAATTACGATTAGTACGACTTCGACGACTTGGAAGAACGCGTTTATGAAGCTGTTAGGACGAAGCGAAACGTTTCAAAATCTGCAATAGGTAACGAAATCCACAATTCGGAAGCTGCAGAGTTTTTCAATAAAAGCAGCCTGAGTTTAAGTGCATTTACAAAGGCAGCAAAGGATCTTTGGACAACAAAAAAAGGTAAAGAATCAGAAACGGTGACTGAGGAGGATAACGGTGAGAGTGAAACGCTAGAAGTACAAACAGCAACGTCGAGCAGTGATTCAGGAAACCGGACAGATGCAGAAACCTACGACTATGATCTGTTCAAAGCTGAATACTACCAAGAATTAGAACACAGTAAAAATGACAACAGGACTTTCAACTATACGGATAACAGGGAACTTGAAAAAACAGTTGGAGATGTGTTTAAAAAAATTGTGGATTTTAAAATGCCAAGGAACTGTACGCAGGAAGAATTAACAGAATTCGGGGCAAAGGCTTTGGAGTGCTTGGCGTATGATTATAAACATGCCAAAGGCAAAAAGAAGGTAACGAAAATATTGCGCAAGACATGGGTCGTGGTCAAGGTCTGGATCTGCGTATATTTATGCGTCGCCGTTCCTTGCTGGTGTCAGAAAGGTGTTATTTTCGATCGCTTTTGCTAACCTGTGTCGGACGCGAAATGACTCACAAGATATTTCTTTCAGGATGGTGCTGTTGTTGCTGTCACTGCGGCTTCTGTTTCCCCAAGGAGAGGATTATAAAAGCAAAAAGATATTACGCCGACAATCCGCCTGGTGTTTTAGTAGAACATGCGAACTCGGAGATAAAAGAATCAAAGACAACGGAATTTGAACCGACCCTATTTGAACTCGAGGCATACGAAAATTTCGAGTCGGCAATAAGAAATTTGTGATAATTAAAATCTCTGATTACCTCGATAACTTGTTGGGCTTTATCAAAGTTACATTTCCACAGACATTGCATAATCAGGCTTTCCCTTGAAGAGAGCATGAAGTTCAAAATAAATGAATAATTCTTATCCAACACCGGAGACTTTTCAACTGCATTCTTCTTCCCATGCTTTTTCCTGGTCCCCGAGGCGCAGTTGGTGTTGCCGGTGTCTAGAGATCCAGCGTCGGAGCTAAACTCCAGTTCGGACTTGTTGCGGTCTTCGCTCGACGAACTGTCATCTTGGTGGTAAAATATCGATTTAAAAGCAGCGAGTTTCGAGGTCTTCAATTTCTTAGTCAGCAATGTTTCAGAATAACACCTTTCGTCTTCGTCCTTCGACGTTTGCGACCCATAGTCACCCACCCTTTCAATGAACTGAGAGCTTGTCAGGAGCTCCAACCTCCAGATTGCATCGGTGATAGCCCGAGTGATGTTGGCTAAACTTTTACGAACGTGTTCAGTTGAGTCCTGAGATCCTGGTTCCAATTTCATTTTGGTGCATTCGATTCCTGCATTCAGGATCGCATCTTTTAAGCTGTGTAGAAGGTCTCTGATTATATATTTGTTGCAGATAAATCCAGACTGCATTAACTTGTAATCAGATTGTAAGACCTTTTTAGTATCAGCCTCCTCCTCGCTGTCTTCAGAATTACTGTCAGTGTTGGAAAAATCCTCATGGCGTAGGAACAGCATTGAAAATATATTCTCTATAGCTTCCAGTCTTATGTTCAATGGAAAAAGGTTCTTCAGCGTGTTCTGCATTGCTGCCAGACGGTCTCCGACACTTTGAGCCTTGAAAGAATAGGAATCGGAGAGAAGAATGGCTCTCAAGGCGCACAACATCGCGTAGTATGCTTTAAAGGTGGCCTCCGAACATGGGAAGTTTTTAAGGAGTTGTTGAATTTCCTCAGAGTTCCCTTCGTGCAAGTCAGTCATTGAGTTTAGAGTGAATAAGATTCCGTTGTCGAGAAGAAGTGAAAACACGTTTTTCATTGTCAAATCTTTTTTCAACTCGTATCCAAATTCTTTCTCCAATACTGTTTTCTTATTATTTAAAACCCACTCAACGACGTTCAGCTGACTTATCGCAACAGTTTTCAACTCTCTCCAAATTTTATCCTCCCCAAAATACAGTTGACATTTTTCCAAAACGAATCTCAGTCCCTTGCAGAAGTTCAAACTGACTCGCTCGTCTGCTTCGACAGGTACCCTCGAGGCACAGGGCAAATTGCTCAGTACTTTAAAAAATACTGCCAGCCACAGTCCTTCTAAATTTGGGGCCGACAATAACATTGACACCTTGTCAATGTAGCCAGCAGCCAACAGGGTGTAGCAAATATCCTAAAAAAAAATAACAAAGAAACGTATGATTCTATGGTATTAGAGTTTGCTGCACAGTTGTATTTTACGAGTGCCTTCACATCGGTATTCGTGAATATTTACCAGAATGTCGAGCAGCCAATGGCGTGACTGCTTGATCGTTCTGTACACCAATTCTCTGAAATTGAGTCGAACATCTCCGGCGTTGGTGAAATTGAATATGGCGTTGCTAATTCCCAAAGCATTTTCAATGGAATCTGCCGACTCGGAACGCTTTAATATTTCGTTAATAAAGACGAACCACTCTTTTAAGTACTCGCTGCTTCTCCTGGTGTAAAGTGCAAGTTCGACGTCCCGGTTATCGCACTTTGCAAACAGAGAGGGAAAGAGCCAGGTCATGAGTTGATCATTATTATCTTCTGTGAGTTGAAGCTTTGAGAGAATGCTTAGCAAAGTTCCAACTGACTGATCGTCAAGTTTTCTGTCATTGGAAGACAGTAAGGGCTTTGCCTTGACTTCCAAATAACCCGATGACGATTTCCTTGGTACAGTTTGATCAGCGTTGAGATATTTTTTAAGGCCATTAATGTACAAATTTTGTAACTCGACGTCGCTTTCGTTGAAGAATGGTGACCAAACACACAGCAAACTTTGTACAACGAAGCAGGCAAGCGGAGGACATGTTCTCAGATTTTCTTCCAACAATTTTCTGCTTTGGTTGGAAAGTTTGCCGACTTTTTCTTTTACCTTTTTTGAATCCAATACAAGTTTGAAGAGATCGAGGAGCTCCTGGGGAAGTTGGTTGAATTATTAATGTAAACGGTATGGAAATGCGGTGGAAAGAGAACAAACATAGTTTCAACAACGAAAATCTGACCTTCTCTACTTCGCTGGGTGCAGCTTCGGTTAAGAACTTTACCGCCAGAAGAAATTCAATGTGTTTTGGTTTTGCTGCTTCATTATTTGCTCGTAGAAGCTCCGATATTTTCCAAATGATCCAACAATCTTCGTAGTTATTCTGGACATTCCTAGAATAATAAAAAGAACCATAGATGAAAAGAAAGGTGGCAATGAATTACGTAATTATCAGGAACGTTTATATGAGATGAGAATAATGATGCTTGAGGTTAAGCTAGATGTTCAAATGATTAGTGTATACATGTGAAGTCGGTATTAAACTTACGGATCTGATTCAAGGAGCGAAACTAGGTGCAGGATTTCGTCCTGAGTGAAGCGATCCGTTCGACTGTCAATTTCAGCAATCAAAGTAGTCCAAGATGTGTACCATAACCTCGAAGCTAGACATTTATTTATTTCAATCAGCCCTGCATTTCCCTTCATATCTGTGAAGGTTCACTTGATCAGTCAGTTACTCGATCCCAACATTTAGAATTTTACTCCTTTCACCCGAATCAATAGGATCATTTCGCGTTCTAATCTTCGTGTTATGGTGAACGTCAAAATCGCACTTTGTACTCTTATGAATCACGTTGATCAACCGATTGTCATTTGTTATCAACAGTCAGTTTCATTTCTAGTCTGGAGGTGTTGCGTAGCCACGTGGTTTTGGTACATTCAAATTATCTTTCACAACGCGGGGCATAGTTTAAAGAATTAAACTCTCCTATCTTTAGTTTCAAGCCGGCCGATTGTTCGCGATCGAAAAACTCTCTTGCAATGACACTATAACAATTAATACCCCCCCCCGATTGAACCGTAATTAACAATGAGATAATGAGAAATTTGATCAGTGTGAAACCGGCCGGATTTCGACGACTGGCAATTGTTTACGAGTTTTTTGTGGAATGGTTTGAAAGTTACGACCGAAAACCGTGGAAAATTGAATGTTATTTCCAAACGGAAGTGTTTTCTGCGCTTCTGAGACTCAATAGCATCTAAAGAAAAGGGTCCTGCTAATCGATCCTGATACTGAAACTCTGTCTATCCGATGATAGGACAATACTTTGTTATTGTTGTGAATCGAATACTTAGATACATCATCGATGACCTGGCAATATCTACTGGTATGTAATACATGTAATGCGATTTAAATTTGCTTTCAAACTCAAGAGCCGGGAGAGGAGAAGCCGAAGTGATCTGCCGGGCGAAATGAATAGACTCTGTTCTCATTTTATTTTTCATTTCATTTCGTGAATAACTTTTTAATAATAGTATCTGTAAATTGGAACAAAAAGTGACGCAGCAATATTTCCCTCCAATTTTGCCCTCTTTAATATATTCACATAATACTGCAACGACGCACGACGATATACATTTTACATATGAATATATATACTCGTAGCAAAATTCTAACTCGCTATTTATAGAGACGCATTTTCATTCACCATATTTTTTTCCTCTCTCATTCTGGTTTCGTACATATGGTACGAGCATTTTTCGTCACAGCGACCAGGCGTTCATTTTTTAAAATTTCTTCTTTACTTCACTTTTGTTTCAACGTGTATTTTCTGGGCTGCTGTTTCTTCTATACCTGAAACTTGGATCGTCCAAGTTTCATTGAAAACTTAAATTATGCATTGCTAATACAAAGAATATTCATAGGTCTCAAATTCGCTAATTGATACGCACAGATAGTTTGTCAAATTTCGTTCACCCGTCAAGAATTTGTAGTTGGTATTAAAGATCTCAGCTTCACTTTTCTATCAATCTAGATCAATCAAAACTTCAGGTATATTCCACTGGGACTCCTAACCGCCATGCCAGATATTTTTTTTTCTTCTTTGATACGTTGTAACATGGGATTTCTCGAGCTAGTCGAGTAGCGATCCGGGAAGGTGTTTCGGCAGTGGCCTGAGTAGCTCAATGGTAAGAGCAATCACCCGGGTTCGACGCCAAGCCGGGAAATATTTTTTCCACACTCACTAGAAACGCATGTTACAACGTATATTATACAAATTCATAAGCTTTGACAATCCTATACATTAGTCAATTATCATCAATCATCACAAATGAATGAATGAATATACATTTTTCAAGTTACATACATGCGTAAGCACTTTGGTTTGTTTTTATTTTTTATTCTGCATTTCACTCTATCTGTTCGGTTTAGTCTTTCAACATAAGTCAAACATTTTCACTTACGCTTAGCAAAATTTTCTAAAAAAAGTAACAAGGACAAACACGAACGATCGCTACTCTTGTCGACATCTCACATCGCTGAGTTTGTGAAAAAGCCAATTTGATACACAGATTTGTGTACGTATTATTTCAATACAATAATATAGTGTGTATATATAATGTATGTCTTACGTACGTACGTATAAAATGACAGGCAAATATCGTCGGATATTATTGATAATGGTGTACGTATGTATATATATGCGCATGTATTATTCTTCAGACATCTAATCTCTACGTATGTACTTGATCGCAAAGCATTATCATTATTCCGAAAAACCGTGAAATTTTTGAAATATCATGAAACGATGAAACGACCAGCTAATCACATATATTGTTAGTACAAAACAACTTGCACGATTTATATATTTTGCGTTTCCTTTTCCTCATCTTGTTTTGTTTTTTAGTTATCATTGTTATTATTATTATTATTATCTATAATTATTATCTATAATTATATAAATATTTATACGTGAGGCCTCAGTGAGTCGACTGCAACGTACACGCACGCGCACGCATGTTTACACGATTACAAGTTGCGAAATTTCAAATACCTATTCGTTTTTACCGTGACTGCAACAAGTATCATCTATTTACAAGTAATTATACACGTCACGACTCCGGATGTTTCGCATAGAGTTTTGATCAATTTTTTCACTGTGTGTGTGTGTGTGCGTGTGCGTGCGTGCGCGCGCGCGTGCCGTGTGGAAAAATTTCTTTTTCCGGGTAGAAGAGAAAATGAGAAAACGTTAACGAAATTCGCGACACGAGGCTGAGAAATGAGCTAGCATTTACGCACAATGAATACATGTAGACGACCTATGTATGGTTACTATACAGAAATGGTCGGAATTTTTGCATTTGAAAAGTCCTCTGCCATTTTTGCATCTGACCCATAAATAATTAGTTATTATTGAAAATAAGTAGCCAATCAGATGCACGCTATAGCGGCAATAAGACGGGAGGGAGAGTTACAGGGTACCGAGGCTGTGTTCGTGATATATTTGTGAAAATGATGCTATTTTCCATTGTGAAAGTTCCCTTACTTCCATGGACTGTCGTGCTTGCTAGTCAACACTGCATCCGTACCCTGTAACTCCCCCTCCGTCTTCTTACCGCTATAGCGTGCATCTGATTGGCTGCTTATTTTCATTAATAACTAATCATCTATGGGTCAGATGCATAAATGGCAGAGGACTTTTTGTCTCAGAATATTATTTCCTATAAAGTGCAAAAAATCCGACCATTTCTTTATAGACACCCTGTATAACATGGATGCGTTTGCATATCACAATGCTAAAAGTAAGCAACTTGTGTACTTTTTTTCTTTATACTTCTATCTATCTTTTGTTTTATTCTTTTCTATTTTCACCTTAAAGCAAACATACTTTGTTGGCATTGTAAGTTTCAAGTTTTGATGAACTATTTTTAATCAACTGAAAACGAATTTAATCTCTGAACGTTACTTATTTCATTTGAGGTTTAAAATTTTAATTTATTTCTTTTTTAATCAACTTTTATTGTTTTCATTATCACTATCATACTTATAAGAGCTTATCATAGTTCATTTATCGTTCAACAGGGTGGTATATTGATAACATTAAACGTAACAGCCTGGCCAGCAGCGCTAGGACTACATTATTATTAGTTTTAAATTCTCCATGGTACTTTTTTTTTTGTAATTTCTTTTCAGTCATTGATGTCATGTCTATACATGTGCATATAGAACTTTGCATCTTGGCCACCGCGACGAAGTCTATTCAATTATTTGACTAATTCTTTTATTGTACATAATTGATTCGATTTCATTAGTGTTTTTTTAATCATTTATTTTGTTTCTTTACGTTTATAATATAATCGTTATGACAGTACGAACTTCATGAATGTCGATAAAACATTTCGGCATTGTTTGTACTTGGCGAAACTATATGAAGATTTGATGAAAAATACAGCTTTTCATCATTTTCGTTTGTTCGTTTTGTTTCAATTGCATTATCCTCAGGTGGGCTAATGCTTGTGATTTAATAGATACAAAAGGGCCTGACTTTAGGGGGGACAAAATAATAAAAATTTGATAGACATATGCATCTAGTAAGAATACGTCGCTATCACTCTTCGCCGTATCCGTTCAGATTGATAAATCGATTATTTGGCTGTTGGGACAACGGTGTTTTTCTCTCCCGATCGATCAATTTTTACATACGGTAAAGTCTTACAGAGATAGAAAAGAATAAAAAATTAAACCATGGCCCATATAAATTCTGCAGTTTAATTCGTGTGTTTCGTATGAAATACTCTGATTTTTTTCGTTCTATCAACTGGATCGGTGATTGTATATTATTAAAAGCAAAAATTACTCCTCTAGTCTAGGATAACAAAGAGGGGGAAAAAAAAACAAAACAAAACAAAACAAACGACGTTTAAAATCGACCCTGGCTGATCTTCGCTGATCAAAAGCTATGCCACTATGTCCGCCTACTGCGCATGACTGCGTTTGCTTCGTACTTCTTTCAATTTTCTGATTTCCCTTTCATTTTTTTGTTTGCTCATATTATTGCTATAGAGAAAATTCGCGAATTCAGCACTGAAACTAATCTCTCTCTCTCTCTCTCTCTCTCTCTCTCTCTCTCTCTCTCTCTCTCTCTCTCTCTCTCTCTCCCTCTCTCTCTCTCCCTCCCTCCCTCCCGCCCTCCCTCCCTCCCACCCTCCCTCCACCCCCCCTCTCTCTCTCTCTCTCTCTCTCTTTCTTCTTCTCACCCTCTCAAATAAAATTAAAACAAAAAATAATTTGTATTAAATGAAAAAAAAAAAAAAATAAATAAAAAAAAACCCAATTGAATGAAGGTAACATCCGATCGTTGTATGAAATACATTGTTTTTTTTCTTTCTTTTTTTTTAGTTTGGTTGTTTGGCTTTGTTTCGTTCAATCGAATAACTTAATTTCACGAAAGGAAAATAATCGCGCGAAATTTACGTGGCTAGTAGCAATATTGATAGTTATTTACGTATGTATGTATGCGTGCGCGCGCGCGCAGCGTGTGTGTGTGGGGCATGCGTGTATGAATATATGTATGTATGTATGTATGTATGTATGTATACATATACGTATGTGTGTATTTACGCACTAGTACCTAGTAGTAGAAGTAAACATATGTATAATATTGAATAATAATATCTGTAATCGCCGTACGCGCGGCCTGAAGCTAATTTCTGGACTTGTTGCAGCAACGAAAGTATAATAATGGTAGGATGTATGTGTATGTACGTGTTTATGTGTATGTTTATGTTTGGGTTGGCATTAGCATAGGTGTGTGTGTACGCCTGGGTGCGGGGTAAGGACTAGCATTTGTTTGGATCCGGTGGCGTGACGAGGTATTCGTCCGCGCGTTTGTGATCCGAAAGAGCTCTCATCGTGTAAGAATCCTGGGGCAGCTCGCTCTTCCTCCGCAGTAGCCCCTTCATCTTAACTGGTTGGTCCGCCGTCGTCAGTGCCTGAAATGTGGAAACACAGATATGAAGCAATTGTTATCTACGTTTCACAACGATTCTTACTTTTTCGGCGTCGAAAGGACTTGAAACTGGAACGCCTCTCACCTCCGTGAATTTGGCTTTTGGCTTTTCGAATATCAACGGCGTTTGATCCGCGTCGGCGTCGTCGTCGGGTGGCAACGTGTACGGGTAATTCGTGTCTATGTTGGTCGACGAATATCCAGGATGTCTCATCGCCAGCGCTTCGACTCTGACCCACGCCTCGTTCCTATCTTTCAATACCTTGCGCTCCTTCTGACGATCCTTGAAAAGGATTAAAATCTGAGTAACTCGTCGTTAATCGCTCGTATCCATGTGTCTCTTATGACCAAGAATTTCCCGGCGGACGTTATCGACGACCATAGTTACAACAGTGATGATAATAATAACAATAACCTGATAGTACTGCTGGGTGCATTCGTCGAATACTTTCTGATTCATTTCCATAAATAGTTTCAGAGCGTTGTATATCAGTCCGTGGATCGTTTTGTTCCAGTGATTGCGGGAATTTCTGTACAATGCCGGATACATTATCGGCAATATGACGGAATAATTGTCCGATATTAGTGACATTATGTACTCATTATTCCAGTAGTAGAGAGCTCTTTCGGCCACCTAAAACATCGTCGGTGTGAGAAAAATCACTTCTTTCGCCTCGTCTTCTTTTCATTTTCATACCAGAGTTGATACGTGCTTGGAACATTTGATAAATCCCACGTCAGAACGAGATGTACGCGCATAAATAGGACGGTGATGATACGAGGAGGCAGGCATACCTGAAAGTGCGGCGACGAGACGCACTTGGCGAGCTGCCTGAACAGAGGGTCCATTACTTTTTGGAACTCGGCAGGCTCGATCACGTCGAGAATCTCCTCAAGTTCGTTGAGGAACATCACTTCTTTGGGGGAATGTGTCTTTGGCCAAAATTTCAACAGATTTCTAATAACGGGCTCCGTTAGAGACGCGTCCTTCTCCAAAAACTGAACGACGCAGTAAGCGAGCTGCGGATGATAGACAGACAAAGATTTTGCCTTGTGCAACGGCAGCAATACCTTCAGTAAAAACACCTTGTGTTCCTCTTTCAGCGGCAACGCAAAGCCGTTGATAATGCTGCGGAGCAAGTTAAAAAGATTTGCAAAATACGCATTTAATGAGAAACGTTCGCACGGGGCGGGACAAGTTTTTTTTTCATCTCTCACCTCCCCAATATTTCCAGCAATTCGGCTATACCATTATGATGTTCCGTCTCGTATATGAATCTGTAGAAAACATTGTTTATTTGTTTTCTTATGTAAGCCCTCAATCCGAGAAACTTTCCATAAATTCTATGAAGTGTAGTTTTGAGAAAGTCCCTCTCCCTTGGATCCTCCGAGTCAAACAATTCCAACAGTTGTAAAACAAACTTGTGGTCGATGTACCGCTTAGCAATGTTGGGTTGAAAGTCCTGCGACTCTAACAACCGTAGGAAAAATTCGTAGACCAATTGCAAATGCGGCCACGCTGCTTCCAGGGTCGGCTCATCTTCCTCGGGGTCGAATTCTGCTCCATTCGGGTTCGACGATGGCGGCAATGTCCGGAAAAGGTTCACTGCAAACTGAATTTACATTGTTACTCCACAATGGATGTCATTACGAACTTTTATTTACAAAAATTAGAACATTTTTCAATCCGTTAGCGATAGCCAGAGATTGGAAATAATTAATATCAAAAACAATCATGGATTGAGAAACTTTTTAGCAAAATCGACTCACCATGTTCACAGCCTCCGGATATATGGCTTCGGTGATAACATTTCTGTTTTTTGTAACGTATTCTACCATCTCGTGCAGCGCGCCTCGTTTCACCTCCTTCCATTTTAAATCCGATAATGGATCTGCCTCGAAGTCAAACAGTACGCAGCACTGTCTCAGCTTCTGGATAAACAGTTCCTCCCTTTCGTTGCCCTGCTGCGCTTCTGCCAAATGGAAATGGAGAAACAGAAAAAAGACATTGAATTAAAACAAGACTCCATGCTTTTTCTTTTCTACTTCTCATTAGTTTGTATTTAAATTGATACATGAATTTTCTAAACGAGTATGAATATTGTACCGATCAATAATGGTTGTAGGGGCTGATAATGAAGCGCGGATGCCGAAGGTCCTTGCTTATTAATCTCGTGCGGTAATACCGTTGCAAACGCTAAACCCTGATGAAAACTTGGACTCTTTGGTAGACCGCCGGTGGTCGACCCGAGGGACGGGGCCATTCCACCGACATGCACCATCCCATATATTTATAACGATCTCTTTGCACTTTGATACTTATTTATTAATTAGATTTTTTTCTCTGGTTTTAGTTTTCTCTAACAAGGCACGTAACAAAGTGACGAGGCAAATTAAAATTGTACAGCACTGTTTTTTATTATTTTTTTAAAACAAATGAAAGTTCTGTTGCGTTACGACTATACGGTACTAAAAATTCATATTTCACAAGGAATTAACTAAAAACTATAGATTATAAGTTATTACGATAAACAATGATAAAATTGTCGTTTTGTTGAGAAACAAACGTGACAATTAGACTCGACGAACTGTTGCTCCTTGTAAATGTATATTGTGGACTCCCATCCATATGTATATCACAGTTGATAATCGTAACAGGGATTTAAATACTACTACTACTACTACTACTATTGTTATTGTTGTTGTTGTTGTTATTATTATTATTATTATTATTATTATTATTATTATTATTATTATTATTATTATTATTATTATTATTATTATTATTATTATTATTATTATTATTATTATTATACGATATGTAATCGATATGACTTATAAAAAAATGATATATCATTGATTACAAGTATTTTAAAACGCGTCTGTTGTGTTTGATGAATCGACGAAAATAACACGAGAGACGTAGTTTCACACGTAGGAACTTGGTTGATTATAGGAATATTAATTGTGCCCCATGCTGTAAAACGCTGATGAAAATTCTTCTTTCCAACAATGGTGTATCACTAATAATATTGTATAAGAGTGCAGCAGCGACAGCAGCAGTAGCACTTGTAGCAAAAGATCGGCAAAATTCGACCGTCAGTCCCGCAGCGTTAATTGGCGTTATAATAGACAAAAAAACGTGTATGCCCCGCCGCCACTTGTTGTCGTTGTCGTCGTCGTTATACGATGTTTGAAAACCGTCACGTACGAGAAGAAAATGATAATAAAACGTAAACGAGGAACACGGTAACGAATGTATTTCAACAATACTGCAGCAGGTACTAGAATAGAATACAATACACGGGATATAAATTCCAAAAAATAGATAGAAACGTATCTCCGTGCATGTAATAAATTCTATGTATATGATATATTTAATATTGAAAATCTCCCGGTTCTCCACGTCTCCTCTCCCTTCCTATAATTGACGTATACGGAAAGGAGAAGAATCTTAGCTTGAACGTGTTACATGGATGCAGAGTATGAGTGGTCCTACTGTATGTTTACGCAAAATCCTGCAAGGAGAGAAAACGCGTATATGGGTATATTACAGTATATAGTAGGTGGCGCATGTGCAGGCTTGCTCTTTATCCGTTCAATCGATATTTCCCGCCATGTTTTTACCCCCCCCCCCCCCCTGCCGCACAAGTTCTTTCACTCTCCTTTACCCTGCCCCCTGCGGTTCACCAGCAAAGCTAACGCGAACCTTACGATCAGAGCTAGTTGCTTCCGATATCAATGGTAGGGACGATCAGGTCAGTGTTGCGAAAGATCAATAAACTGAACATGCTGCAAATTCTGTATTCTAGCCTATTTATTTTTATTGTTATACCGGTATACAGAGTGCATTATTAACGACTGCATGGTCCGTCGTCTGCCAAAGTTTAACGCGCAGGCGCTACAATCCGAGAGCAAATGTTTGCCAGGACTACTAACTGTTTCTAACCTAAAAAATTTGTACAACTGCGAATTCAGGACAACCTGCTACGGACAACTGTAAAAATTTATGAGTCTGAAGTTGGTAACGTTAACGTCATGAAACATCAGAGAACAAAATCATTATTGCGCAATTTTAGAATGACGTTCGAGGAGTTGGTTTCTTGCAAAATATGAGTTAAATTTTGAACATTCTTGAAGGTGCGACGTAACGATTTTTCCTAGACACGCATCGTTGCAATAACGTTACCAACTTCATCCTTATCAAAATTTTTGAGGTTACATAGATCGCGGCGAACTGTCGTTTCAATGTATGACGGTTGGTCGCCCTGGCGAACAGTTGCTCCCGAATTCTCGCGTGTGCGCATTAAATTTTAGTAAATCACGGACACGCGGTCGTTAGAAATTCACTCCGTATATTATGATGGAAAAAGAAAGGTATCATGCTATAAACGAACAAACTAATGAATGAATGCTCACCTGTTAGCAGGGGCAGTTTCTGCAGCTCCCTGTTCTTCGATATGTTGAACCTCGAGCTGCTCTGACGTTTATCCTTCTTTATTACCGGTCCCCCGGGTTGATATTTGATTTTATTTATCAGAGTTGGCGGAGGTGGCGGCGTACTGCCCCCGGAGGTTCCCCCAGCCGTTTTGTTTGCCTGTAAAGAGAGAAGAATTGTATTAATTCATTTCGCGCGTTGAGTGTCACGATAATAGATCGGCGATAAGAAAGCTAATATGATTGCATACATCGCAAGTTCTGTACGAATGATGAAATTTCAAATCTGACATGGGTAGGAATTCCTGATTTTCCAATTATTTATTATCTTCCCTCTCCCGTTCGCTCACTCTCTCTTTTCTTTTTCTCCCAAAGAATCGTCAGCAGCAGCGCGCTGAGCTCGCAATTAAAAGATATTCCCGACGGTAAAAAAAAGAGTAATTAAATAACACGACAGATTTCCGTTTAAATATGAAATACAGAGTTGTTCCAATTTGATATTTAGCAATTTTAAACGTCAATGACGTGCAGATGATAATTAGCAATTTACATACCTATACATATAATAGAAATTTAAATACGTAGCATAAAAGAACGGTTTCCGGTATATAAATATCATTGATATCATAATGAAAACAAATAATAAACGTGAACGGTAAGGTCGAGTCTAACAATAAGAGAAACAAAAAAGAATTCAAAGAATGAAGTTATTCTCATTTATAAAGATGATTACAACGGGAAATTTTAATACAGGGCAATTGACGAAGCTACTCCACTACCACCGATTATCTATGTATGTATGTATGTATGTATGTATGTATGTATGTATGTATGTATGTATGTATGTATGTATGCATGTACCGAAACGACGATGGCTACTTATGCCAGAGGTATGCATACATTTGAAACGCCGTCGAAACAATTCGTGTAATGTATAATTACTTCGACCTTGAGGTATCTTCAAATGTCGCAATAATAATAAGCGATGTATAGGTACACAATATACTAGGCATATATTGTCGAGTGTGTGTGTGTGTGTGTGTGTTTGCTCATGTGTGTATAGATGTGCGCGCGCGCGTGTGTATGTGTGTGTGAAAAAGCTTGAGAAGAATTCGTTTGAAATAAATGTGAATTGACGCGTGTGCACATTATGACCATTTGAGTCATGGTGGTGAGTATTCTTACCACCTATTGTACATCAATTTTTTGTATGCTTGGAGAACTTTTCAACATATTTTTTGCTATTTCTGACAGCATACTAAAAGGTTTTCAATACTCGAGAGTAATTATCGCGATATAACGCAAGTTATTATTGTTAAAAACAAATTGATTGAAAAGAATCGTGAAAATTGAAGAAATAATTCATTTCCGAGAAAGTTACCCCTCTACACATATACATGTTTGGCATGAGTTATAAGTTTTTGGGGTCGCTGATTACGAATTTGAAATCGGATTTTAAATATTCAAGACGGCGGATCCAATTGGCCGACCAAAATTTCAAATTCGATCGAATCCGGAGAAAAAACTTTGCCCAAGAGTTTTTGAGATAGCTGATTACGAATCTGAAATAAGATTTGGAAAATTCAGTATGTCGAATCCAATCAGCGACCCCGGATACTTCTGCATAGAGTTCCTTGACCGTATTCGATCAAATTTTAAATTATCGTCCGCCATACTGGAATCGCCATCTTGAATTTATTAATTTGGTATCAGGCTCGTAATTAGCGACCCCAAAAACTATAGAATACCACCTTGTTACAAAAGTTGACACAACACAATAATGTGCGACTGAAAGGGATAATGTACAACGTATATCTATTTACGGATCTACCTATCCGGGTACGTACATGCATACATGTATAACGTAGATGATGATATGTTGATTACAAAAACTACCCCACCGCCGGTAAACTGCAATACGGATCGGGAGAGAAGCAGAGAATAGGAGAAAAAAAAGAGAGAAAGAAAGAGGATGGCGAAAAAGCATTTTCCACAGTGTGACAAAAGAGCGAGAAAAAACGATAGACTTGGAACATATCTTGTAAAACGATATTTCTGTATTAATTTTTTTTAAATCAGAAATGGTTATAAAGTTTATTTGTTGATTTTATCTTCGGGCGTTTATCATCGGGTTCAATTAGGCCTACGAATGAACGTTAAATGAGGGGAAAAAATGCGAACAATATTGATGTATGATTATTCAATGAACGATAGTACATACAAAGTAAAAATGATATAATAATAAAAAAAACCTGCCTTCTTTCTAAATACATTCCCAAATGCGAGACCGCTGAACGTTTGCATTTTATTTTGCATCACGGTAGGTCAAGTGGTAGGGGTGGTAGATTATAGCCAGGGTACTTCAGGAGAATTTTTTTCCCAGGTCTAACGCATCAATGTTATTATCGAAATACACGCACCGATGATTTGATCAACATAACGGTTCAACGATTTTCTACTTCAATTTATTTGTTTTGTTCAGTAATTAATACTAGATAGGTATGTACATATATATATATATATATATATATGTATATATATACATGCGTGCGACGAATCGGGTATTAGAAACTATTATAATTTCCACAAGTAATGAAAAAAAAGGAGCCTGAACTTGCGTGCACTCACGTAAGCTGTGCATCAAAGTTATCGATTTTAGATCCACAGCAGAGGTTCTCCCAATGAACGCGGCAAAACTCGGTGTGATTTTCCCCCCTGGTCACAATTTATCCATTTATTTATTTCACTCGGTTTTCATTCTCGTTAAAAAATTAGAGCGCATTGTTCGTATAAGAAAAAAAAGCAATGAAAAATTTAAAGAAACCTAAGATCACGCATCCTGTGTGCATAAGAATTCGAGTAAGAAGAAGGAGAAGGAGAAGATGACGGAGAAGTGGAGTAAGAAAAAAGTTACAGATCCGAACGCTTAATAAAACCGAATAACGTAGATACGTATAGGGTCAAAATAAGAGACAATGAAATGATTGCAAACTATAACGATAGTGCGGCGGTGTTATAGTATTTTTCACCAATCTTCGCTCGCGTAAATTCATTTCTCGTTTTCGGAATAACACTCGTGAGAGACTAGCGGACAGCGGTATGTAGGTATAAGTATCAGATATTATATCGGGCCAGAGGAGGAGTCCAGTTTTGAAAACTGCTATAGTCTCTCTCTCCTTCTCTCTTCTTCTCTCTCCTCCTCGCCACTGTCCGATGATACGTACATGTATGTACCTATATATTTATAAGCGGCCCTCTGCGTTTCGCGTCTCCGCTGCGTTAGTGTTGTGTGTGCGCGCGTGTGTGTTGGGGTATATATATTTTATGGATTTCACAGTTGTATGCGTATACGTATAACACGTGTGTGCAGCCGTCGGCGTTGCAGCCACGCTGCTTTTTCCACGAGGGGTGGGAAAGATATTTTTAATTTCAAACTTGTTGAACGCCTCAAGGCGATTTTACACGTCCCTCCATACCACACGCCGCATTTATTACAAGTATATGTAGGTTTAGGTCTGTTTGTATATATTACATATGTATATATATAATATATACAGAGCGGAAAGAGATGTTCCACCAAGTATAGTATATATATATATATATATATATATATATATATATATATATATATATATATATATATATATATATATATATATATATATATATATATATATATATATATATATATATATATATATATATATATATATATATATATATAAGTATATGTACGTTATAGATATATCTATACTGTATAAACTTTGTAATAGCTGGTTCGTTAACGATGGAAAGTATCGATTTATAGAACGGAACGATAAATCGTCATTAGTTTTTTTCCGTTTATTCGCCACTGTTAACACACACACACACGCACGCACACATCACAAGTTGTTCACAAGCCGCTTCATTAATTCACTGGTAATGCACGATGAACCGTTTTTTCGTTTTCTTCTGCACTCCTGTTTTTTTATACATGTTGCAGCGGTGTAAAAGACTACAGACGACGATGATAATAATGAGGATTGTTGTTGTAATATTATTCGCACAATAACGCGTCGAATCGCACGCACCGTGTGAAATTTTTCCGTTTCTCTTTTCTTGTTGCTCCTCCTCCTCGTTTCGACTAACCACGCAACGTGTAGTTGTTTTACACGCCCAGGTATCGCGTAGGAATGCTTATCGCGAACGTCGTACACAGTACGTAGACATAATTACGTATATTTCGCGTTTCGGGCTGCACCAGCCGTGAATAACTGCACCTGGCAGAACGCGCGGTGTGGCGATGGCACATACGTGAAATATGTCGTTGTGTTACAGTGAGGAAAGAAGAACGAGATACGACGAAGAGAGAAACGAAGTACTACGCATCGCCCAAGAAATTAACGTCCGTCCGTCCAAACGACACTGCCAATGTGCGGCAATGATTTTACAACGGACGATCAAACATTGACACCGAGGAAAAACGAGGCTGACGGCTAACGGTTAGCGAAGGATCGACTGAAAGGAACGTAAGTACGAGGCGAACGCGTCCGAAAGGTGATGATAATTGTTATGGCCAATTGATTTATTTGCTGAGGAATGAGACGCGGCCGCGGTTCTTCGCGCCACTTCTTGCGTTACATATGTACCTAAATACATCGACTCATCGGCACCGCGGCGTCGCCGTCGCAACTCACTCGCGGCTTCGATGACGCGTGACGGCCGCACAGCCTGTAGATAGAACGTTATACATCCGTGTGTCGTGCGAATATACAATGTATGATGTACGCGCGCATGCATAGTGTGCATACAGTGTACTTTCCGTTGTGTACCAAGTATACTGGCGGTGATGAAGAACGCTGGCGGATCTATCCGGTTGACTCTTGACCAACTTCACGTGCGCGGGTTCACAACACAACGCGATAATCCGTGTGCGTGCCTTATCCGCGTGTGCATCTATCAGAGGTATATCTGACGATCTACGTAGGGTAACACGACGAAGTTGGCACCTCGGTAATGATTTCAACGATAAGAGCGAAATTTGAAATCGATTTTTGATAAACGAGGTGTATTTCGATTTGATTAGAAATCGCAAGTGTGTTTAATCTTTGCGTTAATTGTTGCAAATGTTTCACCGCGACGAAAATATATGTATTTTTCAGCTTCGATATCGACGGGCGATTAAGAAATTCAAACAACGAGAATCAAGTTTGCGTGAAATAAGAAAACAACTAGATATTTCATTTAAATACGAAAATATACACGTCCGGACAACAACGAGGAATAAATAAACAAATAAATATTATATATTACAAGTAAAAACATCGGCTCGTAAGTACGTATGTGCACACATGTGTACACAGGTATATATACCGACAACAGCAACCACATCGGAGCATGTGACGCACATGTAGGTAACACATGCAGCCGAAGTCAGTGCCGATATGATACTGAAATCCTAGCAGGTTTTAAGTTGCGTACTTTTCTGGGTCCCCTTGCCGCGTGTATCAAAGTATACGTACGTAGGTATGGCTTGCCTTAATCGCGATAATAACGTTAGCCGAACGCCAATCACGTACGTATGTATACGTGTATGTTATACATGCAACAGCGTATAATAAATATGGGTGGGTGGCTACGGTGATGATAACGACGACGCGTCAAATCGTGTTATTGATGATGATAAGAGTGTCGATGGTATTGGTGAGGGTAACGCGTAACGGCACCATGTCGGAAGTACGTTGCTCAACAACAATAATAATTATCGACGACACCACATCAGTTCGAACGCAATGCGTGTGTGTGTGTGTGTGTGTGTGCGTGTTTTATTATAAACATATTCCGTATGATATATGCATGCATGTATGCACGCGTCACACCTAATATAACGTAGCCAAGAAAAAGAGAGAAAGCACTCTGAACACACTCGAGTCGATCCGATGATCGACCGGAGGAATGCATCTCGGGTATGATATTAATTAACAGCTAGCTTTCTGTATTCGCACGGTTGTACGGGAAGTCAAAAATAGTCACAGTCATGTTATTCGAGGAGGAAGGTACGGACGGGGAAACTTCGTTGGTGGTTTCTGGCCACCATCGCCAAATAACATATTACACGAATTAGATTGCATATAGAGACTGCTGCTACCAATAACGCGACCGTGCGCGTGGTGAAAAAAATTATCGACACCTAGTTATTATACCGGTAATTAATTCATTTGATTATAAGTATAACGCTTGCGCTGTAAAAGCACATTTCCATTAACGAGATTACATCCCTACTCATTGTCAATTTACGCGCGTCGTGTGCGCAGAAATCGTTTTTCTTTCCTATGATTTCTTCCTCTTACTATAATACGTTTTCCATATCAAAAATTGATTTTCTATAAATTTACTCGGATTACATGCGATTGAATTTAAAACCCGATTTTATATTATCAAACGTGTTTCGAACCGACACATTTGTTTACAGTTTATCGTTCATCTATCAGTTAAGAGAAACGAATTCTCAGCCAAGACGGTACAATTCGAATAATCTTTACACAATCTAAGCGGCGCCTGAGCTATCGATTTCCAAACGATTAAAGCAGCGATCGGAAAAGAAGAATGAAGAAATAAATAAAAATGCTGTGTCGATGAGTTAATTCATCACTGCCCTTGATAAGAGAACCGATGTATGCAGTTCGCGGTTGAACTTACGTGCGTGTAAATCCTCGGTTGTAACGAGAGAATTGGGGGGGGCATGTTATTAAATACCGCAGAGATAGGTATACCGTATGCGTTTGTGTATTCATTGACGACGCGCGCGTGAATCTGCGACTTACGCCAGGACGATTTCAACTAATCGGTGCTAAAAGTGCGCCACCTGTGTGAAAAACTTCAAATCTTGAAAAATCCTAACCTCAATTCACGACCGACCCTCCTAGTCGATAACACGATGTACGACGATCAACGTATGAATGTATGTAGTTGTGTAGTGAGATACACGGGAGGAGAGAAGAAGCCAGTCATTTTGTGCCACGGGCAATAACGATTCGTTTTAATCGTCATGCGACCTCGATAACGGTCATGGGAATTGATGGGTGAAAACCGAGAACATCTGCCTGACCATTTAAAATCGTATAAATAGCCATAGACCGATTGACAAATTGAGACGTTTACTAGAAACAGGAAGAATGTTCTTAAACTCAGCATAAACTTGGCAATCCACCCAATGACCAAGCGATCCTCTGTACTTTTGATGACAATTTTTTATCCGCATTTTTTTATCTCAGTTTGGACAAGGTTTCCTTATTTTTCCATTCCTGAGAAATGAAAGTAATTTCTCTAAAAAGTGACTGATCAAACCTCTATGTAAGCTGGCATTCAGGCTTCGTTGATGCCGAATCGATAGCGGTTGTGAGGACACGACTAAACCCTGGGCAGTTGAATAGACAGCCAGGCACGTATTCTGCCAGTCGATGTAATCGCGCTTCGCATTCAGTTTAAGACTTTACGGTTATCGATTGATTTTTCTTGGCGTAGGACAATTTGAGATCGCTGTCGGCTATTCGGAGAGTGGGGTGAGCGAAGGAGGAAGAAGGCAAGAGATTATCGACAACTTTCCTGCAATGAAGGTTAAAACTTTTCAACGCGTGATAGAAAGAGTTAGGTCATTCCATGTACGATGGACTTTTGACAGGGACTTCGAAACTGTCGTTACTGTTATAATTATTGAGGTGATCTATACTCGCGTAACAGTTTCCGGTGCGTAAAGTAACGTGTGTTATCATTTTCGAAGATGTTGTTTATTTAATTTAGCCGGAATTTTTTAGAGCGCCGAACCGAAGAAACGGTGAATTATAACCTCCTTACCTCGTCGCCAACGTCCGAACCATCTTTCCCGTTCCTTCCCTTGTCCTTGTTTTTCACCGACTCCTGTAACAATATATATCGCAGTATGTAATGAGGAATGTATTTCACTGGTGTCACTGTGGCAAAAACGCGGCTCGCCAACACTCGGCGTTTATCGTAAAGAGTAAAAATGTACCATGATTAATGCGCGTCGGATCGCTTCTCGTACCCGCGCCTCGGATACGCTCCGGGTTTTATGTATGAAATCGGGCGATTTGTAGTTGACGTAGGCTCGCCAGCGTCAAGTCAAAAAGTTGTTACACCCTTTCGGGGGGCCGCGGCGCGGCGGCGGCAGTCGGACGGCCAATACGTTCGTTGATTCGTTCCTACACTACACGGTTCCTACGAAGAGACACGAGAGTCCGATCGATGCCTCCATCGGTAAGAATGCTCGATTTGTTCCTCGACGCTATTTTACCGACTGCTTATTCGACCGTTATTCCAGAGAGTCTGGTTATTCCGCGTCCGCGATGTTTCCCTGAAGCACATCAGTTTTCTCACAGTTCTCGAAGCCCTGATCTTCAACAAACGTTTTCCTTCTTCAGGCTATTCGGCATTTTATCCAGGCCCACTACTACCGATTTATCCTCTCTATTTCACGTATTCACGATCTCGAACAACTAAACGGGGACTGGGACGATGACAGATCGACATACACACGCGTTGAAAGACGAGACACACCGGCTTCGTCTCAGCTGCACACACGCACACGTCGCACATCCACAAACACCGGTAGCCCATTGGCTCTCGGGGCGACACGTGACCCGGGATGCAGAAATTTTTTCGCATTCAAGGACTCCTCTGACCGCTCAGAACGCCCGAGCATTACCTCAATCGGCAAATTTGCCACGCTCGCACTGTTTGCTTCATTCGATCGCCTTGGTTATTTCAATTCGTCCGGGATCTTCGTTGTTCTTCAATCGTTCCCGGATGTAACGAGAATTTCATACCTCGTTTACATCGTCCGTCATCGCTCGTTAATCGTTGTGTAAACTTCAACGCGATGATGTAGATGGCGGGGCATGCAATTTTTAAAAACTCCTTTTTCCAGTTTTCTCTTTTTTTCTTTTATTTTGTCTTCCGACACATTGGGTTACATTCTATCGACATCGGCAGAGCTTCGAAACTCCACGCTGTAGAGTATTCTCGTAATTATGGTAATTACTCGGTACTCTAAAGTCATATAAATCCTATTGTACAAATAAGTTTTTCAATAGTCTAGACCAACATCATGTAAGGAGGCGATTCAGCAATGGGAGGACAAAACTGGAGAGCAGGCCAGCGAGCAGACAGAAATGTATTTGAACTTTCAGTGGCCTCCAATTGACAAGATGGACAACAGTTTGGGAACTCTAGTTATGGTCGAGTTAGTACAAACTGTAGACGTCGATATCGGCGACAAGTATTTTAACAGCGTCTTTTCAACCGTAGAAAACTGTCGCTCTCAACGAACATGATTGAGAAGATAGCCGGAATAAATTCGTTGAAAAATTTGAGGGTACTTTCCCTCGGTCGCAACTATATTAAAACGTTTTCTGGACTTGAGACAGTTGGCGAGCATCTAGAGGAACTTTGGATCTCTTATAATTTGATAGAAAAAATTAAGGGAGTCAACGTGCTCAAGGCATTGAAGGTCTTGTACATGGGAAATAATTTGGTTAAGGACTGGTCAGAATTCAATAGACTTCAGGAAATACCAAATTTGCAAAATTTGCTATTCGTGAATAACCCGATATGTGAAAATATGGATGTTGAAACTTGGCGTGCTCAAGTCAGCCGGCGATTACCAGCTCTGAAGATGCTCGACGCTGTTCCTATCGTGTTAGTGATACCGCAT
Organism: Neodiprion virginianus; assembly: GCF_021901495.1. NCBI lineage: Eukaryota > Metazoa > Arthropoda > Insecta > Hymenoptera > Diprionidae > Neodiprion > Neodiprion virginianus. The sequence goes on from NC_060883.1 coordinate 296,122, forward strand.
CTTGCGAACATTTTCACTCCTATTTTTTTAAAGAAACAAGAGCCTGAAAGATGTTTCATCTTTTTACAGGCAAGCAGGAGTTGAGTGATACGCACAGCATCTGGCAAGTTGATAGATTTAATCAAAGATCAAAGTTCCGCACTGCTTCCGAAGCTGCATTCCGATGCTATAAGGTTGATTCATGTTTTCTGAACTTGGTGCCTCAAATAATTTTTATTTCAACAAAAATCCATACGGCTTCCAAATTGATCATAAAAGACAAATTCTATCATGTACAAATGTATTTAAAATGGGAAGTGTTTGGGAAATTATTTAACAAATAATCATTCCCGTGCCTCAATTAAGTTGTAGAGCAGTGGAGAAGGTTTGGTTTCCCTATTCATAGTTTTCAACCTTCATGTCGTTTAGGCCGAGTTCTTCGTTTTGTTCGTAATTTCTTTCATACCTCGTGATTTTCAACCTTTCGTCAGGACCGTCGTCCACGAGACTTTGAACGTAACTATTTCCAGCTGGATCGTCAAGAATCAAAGTAACCGCTGTGTTTCCACTTAAAACCGAGTCCAAACGACCGATAAAACTATTCATACGATCAACAGCGTCTTTGTCACTGCTATCACCGATCAAGGCTGAGGATGAAATTATTTGCTCCTTCGTTGCCTGTATCACTCCTTCTACAGTTGTGAAACGTCCTCCTAACGCTGCGCAACCTCCATCGAGCTCAAGCTCTGGTATCATAATGTTGCAAGTTTCTGACTTTAGAACATCCCTGCTAAAGTCCTCCGTTCCTTTCACCTGCACCTCGATCCTTAGGCCGTAGGGTTCAATTCCACTTCCGCTCTTAACTTCGTTGGTGCGGTTCCCGCAGGTTTCACATGTTGTAGCCATGATGACAACTTCTTTGAAGTGTGGGATGTCTGAATGCATTTTGTTAAGAATGACAGAGGTTTGAAATATTCCAAAGTTCTACATTGGGTATTAAAGAATTTGGTTAACATGGCTCACAGATCCTGGAGAATTTACTTTCAGAGAAAAAATAGGAACAAAGCAATGGAAATACTGCGTTGAAAAGGATACTCGTCATTTTCATATTCGTCTCACACGGATTGTTACAGTTTGGACAATTCGTTGGAAAGGTCAGAACCTCGCCTTGTATATCCTCAAGTGAATATTCGCCTTCTTTAATCGGTTTGAGCAGAGCCGCATCTTCGTTTTCTGGATAGATTCCTAGAAGGTGATCTTGTTCCTTGGTTCTCTTGAAATGAGTTACACTGCAATTAGGATCTGAAGCTGGGGCATTTGGATTCTCTACATAACAATTCCCAGATATGTCCTCAAAGATTATTGTGAACGGTTCGTCAAGAAGCTTCAGAGCCCGCATCTTTGCCACAAACAAATCGATCTTAGCAGCGCCCTCTGCATCCTGTATCCTGCGTACTGGTTGATCCTGTTCCAGGGCAGCGATAGCGCGATCTATGATGCCTTCTACGGTTGTTACTTCTGAAAAATGAAATACCAGTTACTTTTGAAAAAAATTTCTACGAAGAAATACCCCATTTCAAATGCAACGTGTATTACCCCCTTTTTGAGATTGCGAAGGTATTTCAAAGTCCAGCTTAGGTATTCTGACCCCTGTGAAGTCTGACTTGACCACTTGTCTGTTGAGATCATGGGCTCCGGAGACAAGGAGGGTAGCTTTTATCCCCTTGTCAAGAGTTTTACCAGCATTCTGAATCTCGTTGTTACGACAGCCGCAGTGTTCACAGCTGAACGACATCAGGACGACCTCCTTGTAATGGGGAATTTTTGTCAGAAGGAGCCTTGTCATTCCCTGGAAGGAAAACGATCGCCAAGTTACTCGATTCTGGAAGCGAAAACGCTTCGCGCTACCCGCGTCATCCCAATCTTACATTCTCACCGCAATTCATGCAGAGACTCGAGATCTCTGTAGCTTCTGGTTCAGGATCCTCGGCAGTTAAGTCGCGGAATAACGGCTGTCGCCTTTCCACTTGTGTCTGGTTTTTCTCCGCCGTCATTTTCGGCTTCGCAATGATCAGTCGACGTCAGTTAATGAAACAGAGTACTTTGCTCTGGTACGGAACGAATGAAAATTTGCGCTTAACCTCAAATCACGAGATGCGACGTCGTAGCGATTCCAACTGTTGATCTTGATCACCGCCGGTTTGCTGGTTTTCGCATCGACGATTGCCAGACGATCGATGATTTTTTCACAGGAGTAAACCGACCGTCTCGAAGATCGGCACGATTGTTGACGTGTGACAAGCGTGACGAGAGAATCGCGTAAGTCCTAACCTCAATTTCTGTTTTTTTTCTCTCTTTATTTCTCCTCTCACGACTCGTGTGGAGTTTGCGCGATTGATCGATTTCCCCTGTGATACCGTGTGAGTAAACTGTGACTACCTTCACACCAGTTACTTTTGACAATTTGACAGGACTGTGGCAATAAAATGAATTGAGTTTTGACGCGTTTGCGAGGGGGGCGTAAAGTGGCGGACGATACCGCCTCCGATATATATTTTAACGGTGCAGGAAAATGCCCTCGTCTGGCTTTGAAGTGTCTGATTATTATTTAATCCTCGTCCTGCTTTAGCAGCAGCCCTTCAACGATATAAAGTAGCATCTTAAATCGGGGCCGATGTTTCATTGTTACTGATGTGCACTGTCGACACGGCACCTTGAGCGCAAATGCTTCGCGTGTCAATTCCGCGAGTACCGTACCGCGTATCAATCTCGTAGACGGTCAACACTTGAGGTAAGTAAATAAATAAAACCGTATAGTGATGGAGGGTACGAACGACCAGCTGCAAACGAAGTATCAAAAAATCGCTACGGAATACTCAAAGGTTTGTATAGGATACTAAATCATTAACGTATAATAGAATAGACTAACGAACGATAAGTTGGTTGTTCTTGAACCAACTTGAAGCAGCGACCTTGATCTCCGACAGATTAAAATCCTTGTGGTTTTAGATCCGTGCACAGGCTAACGTGTTGAAGAAAGCAGTTATAGATGAACAGACGCGGAACGTGGACCTTCGGGAACAGCTGAAAGAGAAGGATGTTGAGATACGACGCAACGAACAGGAGCTCGACAGCTTATCGTTCAGAAATCAGCAGCTTACGAAACGTATCACAGTGCTGCAGGAAGAATTGGACGGAATTCAGAACAGAGGTAAAAAGAACCGCAGTAAATCCTCGGAGAAGAAGAACGCGTCCTTCCCCCTTCCCGTGTCGAATCACATCCTAGACGAGGAGTTCCAAAAAAAGATCGTTGAGAATGCTCAGCTGATTTCCCAACTCAGTGACAAGGAGGTTGAGATCGTCGGACTGAACGAGAGGATAGATCAGTTGGAGTTCAAGCTTGACCAGTTGGAGAAAAACAGAGCTGAACTGGAAACCAAGCACCATGCCGCAGCAGCCAGATTTGAAAAGGAGCGCAAGGAACTACAGAAGAAGTTGAGCGACAAGCATGATAATTCTGTGTCACGACAAAACGGGGAAAGGGATTCGTTGCACAGGGATTCTGCACGAAATTCAAACGACTGTGAAACAGAGGATTCCGATTCTGGATACGGAGTCCATCATATTCATCACCCAGAATCAAAGCCCTCGAATTCACCGTCGCCCCAGAGACTTCTCGGCCCTCGAGCCAAGTCCAGGATTCCCGAAAAGTCTGTTTCGCAGGAAGAAACTACCGAAGAACTGGACATTGGCAGATTGTTTGAACTGGAGAAGCAACTTAACTTCTGGAAGTCAGAGTATAATGTGCTCAAGATAAAGTTTGATCAATTGAAAGCAACTGAAGAAACGAAAACTAGTCAAATTCAAAGTAATACTGCCGAATCTGTAGAAATAACTAATATGGTAATTCAGAGATATTCTACTACCAATAGCTAATATTCAACGCCCACTCATCACACCTACCTTCCGTCTTGCAGTTAGGAAGGCTCAGGTCACCGTTTGCCATTCCTGAAGAGATCGAGGCTCGTGAATCAAGAATCAAGGAGTATTATAAGCAGCAGATTGACGAACTAATTTCGGAAAAACATGTTTATCACATAAGAAACTTGGCTATAGCTGCAGATGTGAGTACAAGTTGACCCTAAACTGTTTCAAATATGTATTCTACTAAAAACTATTTGTAATTTCAGGCTGAAATAATGAATATACACTTGGAAACGAGCGAGTCTAAGAGGCAACGGTGTGAGGAGGCATTGCAAGAATTGCAGGCAAGTCTTGCCGCAATGCGCGAGGATCACGAAGTACAAGAGGGAAATTACAAAGCTCAACTTAGCACTATAAGTGAGCACCTTGCCAACATGAATGATAAATTGATTCAGCAAACAGAGGAGATACAGCAGCTCAAATTTGAGTTGGGGAATAAGGTGAGTCGAGTCAGGAACCGCGATTTTTACTCATCAATAGATCATTGATATTTTTTTTTTCCAGAATGCGAAAAAAGGGAAGCAAAAATAAATTTGCTGGCATCAAGCTGGAGCCTATGTCACATTCCATGGATATGCCTGTTAATCTGTGTGATTATCACAATACATAGTGTAAAACATAATCTCGTGTAAATAATACAATGATGTCCACTACGTTCATTTGTAGAATTTAGTCAACGTTAAATATTCAGTTTCATTTTACCTAACGCGGTATAACCGCCGTCACATGTTTATGAGATTGAAAATATAACGTAAGTAAAAGAAATGAATACATGTATAATTTAAAGCCTTTCTTGATCAGTTGTTTTGCTTTTTCAACTCGTTGAAACGAATTTTATTATAAATTATCAACAACCTATGTGCAATGTTTTCGTAACGCCTTATCTGTCGCTAATCATTAATACATGACATAATTTCATGTAATATACTTATAAATATACACGTACGTGTATATATTCCTATGTACATACACGTACATTTTACTTATAACATCAACTACCACTTAAAAACTACAAAATAAATTAACGATTTCTTTGCAATCACTGCGAGTCTGTAAAAATATATGGACCATTTTCAAAACCGATAATTAGAATCGAGGAGACGATCTACTAAAAATTATGATTATTTGTATCGGGTCAGTCTACTTTAATAGCGAAACTGGCACCGCAGCTACACCCTTGTTCAGCTAGAGGATTGTTTGTTATTCTAAACGCCGAACGAATTAGTTCCTTGTGATATTCAACAGTCGATCCCTTGACGTACTCCAGCGAAGTTGTGTCTATGATCACTTTGACTCCGTCTTTTTGAAAAACTCTGAAAGAAGTAATTTAGTTGTTAGTAAAACATGAAAGCCACTTTTGTAACGATGCACAAGCTTACCTGTCATCTTCGTTTATCGTTGAGTCAAGATCGAATTTATACTGAAATCCTGAGCATCCCCCTCCTTCTACAGTAACCCTCAGGCACGCCTCTTCAGCGCTGGTTGCCAATTCTTTCAAGCGTTGAGCACAGCTGTCGCTGACTATTAGGCCGGTATCTTGTGGAGCTGGCGATGTATTTGTGGCAGATGTCCAACGTGCCGAAGCCCATATACCACCGCGCCATGGCGACCTAAAAATTGACAATACTTCAATAGATATCGTCGCAGACGAAACGTCAAGAAGCGTCATAATAGTCTAAATGAATAGCGAGGAAATCTGATAAGATTGTTTTACACGAATCAACCCCACTTTATTGACAGTTAAATGTAAATATTGATCTCGACAATGTCGGTTGCCTCATGACGAGGTTTAGAGGGTGCGTATATGACTTTTGTTTGGATACGATGACCGACCGGACGTCGACGTTGCCACATGAAAATACATATAAATTATTGAAACATAATCCATTGGTTCTGGGATCGAACGATAAATAGCGAATAATCTACGTCGCTGGTTTCCTGTTTCATGTTTCCGTAATCGTGTGATAATTGCGTTACTCACGTGAGAAGTAGTCGCGAAAAATACTGGTTCGAGGAGAAATTGGAGGAGAGATCCCTCACCGCCTGCCCCAATTTCGCCATACTTTAATGACTTAATGTCCACCTGACGGCTGACGTTTTCTTTTCTTTTTAATGACTATCGGGTTCTATTCCCAACTGATGTCGCAGAAGTACACTTTATCGTTACGTTACCGACATGTATTCGTCGTCGAAAATTAGTTCCAGAAGCCTGGTCGAAGGGCTGCGGCGTTACTCTAGTCTTGCTAGTTTTGTCCATAAGCGGCAGTGCAGGCAAGTAAGATTGGCGTTCCGATGAAGATATAAGAAAAACTTTTGTCAGAATTTTTTTTTTTTGCATCTGAAAGGGAAAAAGTAGCGGATCGAGTGGACGTGTTAAGATCGCAAAAAAGAAAAAGGACATCGGGTAGGAGAATTAGAGATTTTATTCTTTACAGAACAGTTGTGCGAGAATGGCTGGACGTGGTCTGATTGTGAACAAAAACAGTACTCAACATGTGTCCGTACTGGATCAAAAGTTTTCTGACCAACTGCTTTCGTATAACTGAATGTTACATTTATTAGATCACATTAGTGAGACCTTTGACGGATAATTTATTCGAATTGTTTTCCATTTCGAACGGGATCTATTCGACTTCTCTAATTGTTAGATCAGCGACAGCGGAACGACGTGCCATGTGGGCCATGTGACCTGTAGACGAAATTGATTCTCTCATTTCGTTACAACTCCTATGGACAGATAGAAGCCGTTTTGTATTTCCCACATTTTAATAAGATTTTGCATTAAAAACGAATAGCCACTTCGCGATAATAATGTTCGACTGTATTTTCTGGGCACACGCGGTGAGCGACGGTAATGTCAGTTCTTCTCGCCTCTACGTACCGACTGATATGAACCTGCAGGGGAAGATGAAGAGGGCGCGACTTGGCAATGAATTAAGCCCCCCGCACACGACGCTTGTTTTGCTGCTGGATTGCTTGCTAGATTTTACCGCTGGGTTCCAAGTTGGCTGTGGCGCTGGGTGCAACGATGGCACCCTCGTTGGGTTGGCTTCACACGATGCTTGTCGCTAGGCGTGCTGGCGTGCAGGGAGCCTAGAGAGAAAGTATAGGCGAATACGTAGTCCCAGCATTTCTAACCTCAACAGTACCATGGACGCTCGAGTGCAACAAACTATTGCGGCTGAAATAATTCGACGTAGGAAAGCAATTATCGTGTCAGCTGTAGCAACTGCTTTTAAACGTAGACATCTACTGAAACAACGAAAACGTAAATTGTGGAGTCGCGAGTGGCTGTTACGGCGTGATAGAGGACAGAATGTTCTAAATATGGTATTTCGTGAGCTCGGGTATGTAACCATATGATTTTCATTTTATTTATTATTACTTTTTTGGATTTTCAATTTTATACTTGACTTTTCAATGCATATTTATACTAAATTTTTGTTTAGCCCTGAAGATCCAGCCAGTTTCACCAATTATACTTGAATGATGGAAGATGACTGGAATGAGTTGTTGACACTTCTGACTCCGGCCATAAAAAAACAGGATACCGTTATGCGTCAAGCTATATCACCGAGGGACAGACTCACTGTGACTCTTCGATATTTAGCAACGGGCAATACCTTTCAAGATTTGAGCTACTCCACTCGCATAGCCGCGAACACAATTTCAAAAGTGATTGACGAAACTTTAAGAGCAATAGTAGAAGTACTCGACTCAAAAGTATGGAATTTCCCATCATCGCTGGAGGAATGGCAGGTTATCGCTCACAAATTCGATACTTTATGGAATTTTCCTCATTGCATCGGTGCGCTGGATGGGAAACACATCAATTTTCGTCCCCCTCGGAGTGACGGATCGATTTACCGTAATTATAAGGGAAAAGACAGCATTGTGCTTCTGGGTCTTGTCGATGCTGAATACAGATTTTTGTTCGTTGACGTCGGAAGAAATGGACGTATGCACGATTCTGCTGTTTTGCGTGAGAGCCCATTATGGACTAAGATCAACGATGGAACGTTGAACTTACCTGCTCCATGTGAAATTCCAGGCTTTTGATACAAATTACTGTACGTGATTGTCGGTAACGACGCATTTGCCTTGAAACCTAATTTGTTAAAGCCGTATCCGGATAGAAACTTGACGCTTGACAAAAGAATATTCAACTACAGATTGAGCCGTGCTCGCAGAACTGTTGAAAACGCTTTTGGCATACTGGCAAACAGATGGCGCGTTTTACTTTCTACGATATCTCTCTCCGTTCAAAAAGTAGAGAGAATAACTTACGCGTGTGTGCTTTTACATAATTATTTAATCAATAAATCTAACAATGATTCCAGTCAATGGTACGTAGCGCATAATTACAGAATCTCAACCCGCGTTGATAGTAATTGTAATGCAGTACAATTATCCGAAGGGCAGAATGCCTCCCTATATCTGAGAAATAACCGAAGCAGTAACGAAGTTCTAGAGATACGAGATAAATTTTGTGAATACTTTAATACTACAGGCATAGTGCCATTTCAATATACCGCTATTGAACGAGGTAACTATTAGTCGTTGCTCTACGAGCAAGTTCATAGTATTTATTCATTTATTAATTTATTTACTAGCACTGCGGCCGCGGCTTGTATTTGTATTTGACAGTATTTGTACAATGTTTATACAGAAATAAATAAATGCCATTACTGGTTTTATATTATTCGAATTTTGTTTGTGTACGAAAGACTTTTGAAAATATCTCTTTGACTAAGCAGCATCGACAATTGAAAAAAGAATCCCTCCAAAATTACACAGATTCTCGAGTTTTTGGATATTCGCCGAGGACTTCTGGGAAATTTCGAGAAATTCCGGAGAGTGTGAATGGCCAGAGTGTCGTTCGAAGTGCAAGCGACGAAGGGAACGATTATATTTTTTTACGACTTTTTCTCAACGATTATCGAAGCTGGTGTCAGAGAGAAAAGTTCGACCGAGAAAAATCCATAGTTCCTGAGAACTGTGAACTGTAATTAATTTTTGTTCCTTCATCGATCTTGCCGCTTCGCATTGACCTTAATTTTAGCAATTGGAGTAATTTTTAATGCTTACAATTATACATAAAGAATGACGTGAAATATTAAACATAAATAACGAAATGAAAAAACAAACAGGAGACTTATGGAATGGAATTTTTATAAAAGAAAATGAAAATCAAGATTTTTTGGTTGTCGGTGATGTCAAAACAGGTTGGTGTACTCTTTTTCTGTCACTTTCTAACCAGAATTTATTCCCCCTCGATCGAACAAGATTTTACATCGAAGAAATTGTCATGATTGTTTTTTTTCGATTTTTGAATTTTGAAAATTTAAGGAAAACGTGGAAAACAAAAATTTCCTTCGTTCATCATTTTTTTCTGGTTTGTTTGTCGATTTTTGAAAATTGAAAATTTAAGGAACACATGAAAAATGGAAATTTCTCATTTATCATTCCCTTCAGGCTGCTTAAAAGTTTTTTTTGCTTTTCTACGGAGATAAAGGCACGATAGGGTGTTTTTTTCGACTTTTGAATTTTGAAAAGGAACACGTGGAAAATAAAAATTTCTCGTTCGTCGTTTTTTTATCAGGTTTTTAAAAATAGTATTTTGCTACGCGCAAGAAAACCATCACGAAAAATAGCACACGTTCTATCACCGAAATCCAGCACGCGACCACGCTTCAGAGCCATCAGAGGCGCCACTTTCTAGCAGCGCTCCCAGCAGAGCAGCCATCCTAGTACCCCGCATGCGATCTATCAGCAAAACAAGCTCCGTGTGCAGCGGGCTTTAATCTCGCCCATTTTCGATTACGAAAGGTCCCGTAACACTAGCAGTCCTTGCACGCGAGCGGCCATTGAACGGCTTACTTCAGGAGTGTGTGTAAACTCTATGTCAATTCCACGGTTTCGGATCCTTCTACTTCATGCTGGTAGAGATTCCGCGAATGGTGCCGCGGCGACAACGCGACGGACGAACCGATCGAGCGACGGAGCGCGACGTCTGTGCTGACGGAGCGAAGGGAGCGACGAAGGAAGGACGGAAGGTGGCTTCGCAGGAGGGTGAAAGGGAGGCAAGGGAGGGAGCGAACGAACGAACGAGCAACGCTAGATATTCCCCGTTCCGCCGCGTATATCTTGGCCGTGTTAAAGGGGCCCTTGGATGTGCCTTGGATAGTCGTGCGGATCGAGCCCTGGGTCTCGAGTTTTTTTCCCTCTCGTTAACTGCATCGGAGTCGGTGAATTTTTACGGAAAATCGACCTTGATGGCTGTCAGGGTATCGCGGCGGGTCTGTAACTCGTCAGTGTCGTTTAACCCCGACTTTTTTATTAAAGTGTCTCGTTCGACACTGCTATGCTACGCTAGTTGTTAAGTATTATGTGCAACCGTCGGGAGGAGGGAGAACCAGCGTTGATTGTTGAGCAACGGTGACCAGAATAAAGAGAAAAAAAGATAAAGAAGCTAGAAGGAACGAAGAAAAAGTCGCAAAGAGGGAGTCCGCTTTTTTTAAAACTGGAACTACCAACCTCTGTTTTCTCGACCCAACAACTACACACCGTTACTGTCGGCCGCACCAACACTCATACCACCAACGGTGAAGGTGAACGCTCAACGTTAGACGAGGAAAAAAAAAGACTACGATAAAAAGAAAAATAATAACAATAATAATAATAAAACGAAGAAGAAGAAAAAGAGGAAGAGGAACCAATCAGTCACAAAATAAACACGAATCACCGCGTTATCAAAAGTAGTGAAAAATTTTGATTCCTATTTTTCTCCCGTTTCATCTCCTCTCGTAAATTGTCCCACATCTTTGCATCCCCAGGGATTCTCTCGGTATTGGAATTCGAGTATAAATCCGAGAGTAAGTAAAGAGAAAAGAAGAATCACCCACCCTAAAGCAGACTGTCAAAAACACCTGGGGTTTCATCGTCAGTCGTTGAGACGGTCAAGCGTATACAATAAAGTGGCAGGGAGACAGGTAAAATGTTCACTGGCACGGTTAAGGTAAAAATATGCGAAGCATCTGGCCTGAGGGCAACGGATAAGCAGAGAAAATTCTGGCAAGACGAACCGCCGATTCTGGATCCCTATGTCCTTCTGGACGTCGACGAGAATCAGCTCGACCGCTCTTCGACCAAACCAAAGACCTTCGATCCTGTGTGGAACGAATCGTTCACGCACCATGTCCTGGATGCGGGGACGCTCGGGCTCACCGTTTTCCACGACGCAGCTCTGCCGCCCGATGATTTTGTGGCCAATTGCAGCATCAGATTCGAAGATCTGGTTCACCGAGAAGACGATGCAGCTGATTTCTGGGTTCGTGGTATTCAGCTATATTGTCCTTTTCCTAATCGTAGCACTATTGAAAAAATTCTCAGCTTTGGCGTTATTAAATGCAACGATACAATATTTCGATGAAACGTTTATTGTGAATATGCAGCATGCTGAGATTTTGTTGTCGCATAGGTGTGATATTCTTAGTAATGTTTCTTTTATACGGTTGATAGCGGTTTAGATAAGAAGAGTTATGCGCAAATATACTTTGTCCTTTCGTAAGCGAGTCAGAGATTGCTAGCAGTTCGCGTTCGCACCTTGGTTAATACATATCGAAAACGAGAAGTATCTCTCATTAAGGAGAGAATTTGAATCCAAATCCTATGGCTGATATTTGTATGTGCAAATTTTATTTAGAGTACTGTATGTTGGGCAAATTCTCTGTTTGCAAGATTTGTTTGGATTTTCTGTAAAATAAGAGTGTTGAAAAAAAAATTGACGGTTGGATACTCTACTTAATTTTCCTCTTTAATAAGAAAATGTTTCAAACACACAGAAATTATGGTTTTGAAAAGTGTTTTCAAAGGCTGATTCACATTCGTGCCGAGACCCTGAAAAAGGCAGCTATACTTTACCCCAGCGAAACGGTATTTATTAATCATCGTTGTTGTACATTAAAAAAATTTAACGTTATTGAGATTTCGTTCACTGATTTAAAGTGGAATTACCAAGATTTTCATCGCTCACCGTATTTATTCCGTCGACGGGCGTTAAATCCCTGCCAGGGAGATAGCACAGAAACAGAAAATCATCCGTAGCTCTTCGTCTTTAACATATTTGCTGTTTTCATCGAGAAACGAGGGCAGACTGCACCTATATGACTGTTAGTGCTTACAACGCTCTGCTGCGTAGACTAGATATAAATTAAAACCTTGATGGCTTACGGAGGCCACAAGTATGTATATGTGTATCATAGATAAGAGGCGAATACTTATCTTTGTCTTGAATGGTTTTGAATATTCGGTCAAAAAATTTATTATCTGCTCGGTAAAATGAAATTTTTCCCACTGCAAATTTTCATGAGATCAAAGTTAATAACGCTAGCTTAATGAAATATTTGTGTGTGGGGAGGGGGACATCTATTCTGCAATTTTGTAGTGACTCTGAAATGGCCAAGTTTCCAAAATATGAATCTCTTTTGCCTTATAGTTTATTCCATTTCATATATTCCTAAAATTAGGAAATAACAAGTTTTCCGAAATTTGAATCATTGAAATAACAATACCAATTCCAGTCATTTATTTAGCATCATGAATTTTCTCGCAGGAAATTTTCTACAAAGCTTCTTGAACTCTGAGCTGTTAGTCATTCTTAGAAAATTCATTTTGCAATTGTCTTTGTGTTCAACGCATCCTTGAACATTATTCCGTGAAAACATAATCAATTGTATCAAATTTTTCCTCACTTTCCACTCAAACTGCAAGGTTTTTGCAATATAGACAAGTGTTGAGGATTCTGGAGAATTTGTTACTATACCGTGTCGTCCATAATTGTGCAATTAAGATTCCTTATTCAAGGCTTTCATGCCTCAACATGTGGACATTGCCATGGGGAATATTTTAGATTATTGTAGCTACCGTCATGTAAGTATCCTTTGGTCTGTCACATTTCATTGCAAACGCAAAGGAAGAAAGATTTGGCTGATTTTTATTACAATCAGAATCATTCGCAACAAACATCTGAATCAGCAAGCAATTGCCCTTAAAGGTAGGATTTTAATTCTATTTTTCAAAAAAGTCGTCTTAATTTATCGTTCGTGTATAAACATCCCTGTACCTCATCCTCGAATTCCGCTATAAAATAAATGAACCGGCACTCGCAATGGTAACATCTTTGAATTTTGCTAGTCGCTTTTACTCCGCAGGGATTACCTGCAAATATTGTACCTAATTGGTAATACTTTGTGTTTTCATTGTTGATAAATAAGCGATGTTGCGTAACTTTTACGCAGACTGAACTAATAGTCTTCATTCGTTCCAGGTCGACCTTGAGCCGCAAGGAAAACTGAGGATACGAATAGACCTGAAATGGACGAATCAAGGTCAGTGTCGGCACATGTTTCCATTGAATAATTTGCCTGGAATAATTTTTAATAAACATGCAAAGAGAATTAAATTCTTTACTGAGCAGACTAGAACAAGTACAATACGTACAATGAAAGGTACAAAGAATAGCATAGATCGTCTTTAGATCTATTTCTAAAGAAGCAAAGATGGAAGAATTTCAACTTGTAAAACAGAGTGAAATTGTAATGCTTTCATGCAAAAACAGAGCAACAACAACCTGGCTGCGGAAGCGGTGGGTTGGGCGGAGGGTCCGGAGACACAGGCGGCGGAAGCGGAGTAGGCGCAGCGATAGGAGGAAAAGAGCCGAGACGAGAGTTTAAAGAGCGACAAGGTTTCAATCGCAGAAGAGGGGCGATGCGAAGAAGGGTGCATCAAGTCAACGGGCATAAATTCATGGCGACTTTTCTGAGGCAGCCTACATTCTGCTCCCATTGTGGCGACTTTATATGGTACGTACTTCGATCAATGTATCCTGTTGTTTTTTATTCTTAATTTTTTTTTCCTCCTGTGTTTGTACAGTACTAAAAATCGTATCAAATCGAGGACAAAACTCTCACCTATATCCAACATCCGCTCGCCTTTGGATTTTTGATTCACAATCGAATACTCGATACTTGGTTAAAAAATACGTGTCTGGATACGGCGAATCCAATTTTCAAAACATGCAACAGTAATTGCAGCAAGAGTTCGGATGTTTGGACTGATATTTTTTTTAGACATAGAATGGGTAATTTTAGTGTTTAATTGGGCAATTTGTGGGAATACTTTGTATGTGCTCGTGTAGGTGTCGGCATAAATACTTCTCCCGATGTCTGCTTTATTTAAGGGAATGCGACACAGTTTACTGTGGGTGAAAAACAACGGAAGAGAAACATTTCCGCTGTATGAGTGCCGAGTCCGTGTCCCGGGTGTGGTGGTCTTTCTATTATAAAAATAATAATATTTATATATCATTACAATCCTCTCAATCATCAAACACAAATCTGCATGCATTTGGTTCTTCTTTTTGTGATTAAACTGTGGGAGGAGTAATTGAAACTGCGTGGACATTGGTGGAATTGGGGTTGCACGCTTTGGTATTTCACACAAGCTGACGTTACGCATTTCTACTGCCAAATCTTAGGATCAATCCAGTTGCACTTTGCTTCAAACAATTTGAAACCTAGTCCGTTCGTTTCGTAAATGCTAACGTCTAGGATACGTGGTCCATTTCTTATCATCCAAAGTGACGCGTAATGTCAGGTTGCCTTTTAATCTCTTGGCTTGGGATAAACGATAGAAACAGTAGAGGTAACTTCTGGGTAGCAACGTCAGAGGAGGGATACGCGTATGTGTTATTAGGGATTTTGAGGAGACGATGTGACGTGTTTTGTCTGTTGTATTTCAGGGGCTTCGGCAAGCAAGGGTATCAATGTCAAGGTGAGGAAGACACAAAATCACGTTATTAACCGATAGTAATAATTAATTGCCTGCTTGCGGAATCCCATGTGCGTATTAATATTTTTTGCTGTACCAATTTGCTCCTATATACGTACGCTCCCATTTCCTATGTCCCAGAGACACCAATGATCCAAAGATATTTCCCATTCGTCGATCGCTTTCTGCTTGAGTAGGTGTTATTTTGTTTATTTGCTTATTTTATATTTTTTTATTTCATTCCGATTATACTCAGTGAGGGTTCAGACCTACATGCACTTGCGTCTTGCCAAAGTATGAGTGAAAATATTTTACGGATCATTTAACCATGTTTGTGCCCCTACGTCTCTTCTTCTACCTGTATTCTTCTTATCATGTATTATATGTCTATGTCATGTTGGATGACTTTAGCGCATGTCCGTTTTACTTTTTCCGTTGTACAGTTGATTTGTTTGACTATGACATTTGTTTGTGCGTTTTTCAATCTACAAGGTGGGATAGCAGAGGTTGTTAATCTCCTACTTGCGTTATTTTATTCTCACACCTGCTCTTCGCAAAACTCTCTATTGTAACGTACAATTAACATCATTTTTTTTTTATGTTTTCTTCGCCCTGCACGATTTAACACAAATTTTCACAGTGTTTTATGTCACAGAAATGAAATGAGCGATTGCAGTTCAAACGGCGCATGTTTATCGGAGCTTACTTAACGTACTGTTTTTCGAATAGCCTCTTTCACACATTTTCAAAGAACGAGAGAAAAAACGAAAATAACAATTGCTGTAGAATATATGTGTATAAAAAGTTTTCCCTACGTTTGTTACAGTCTGCACATGTGTTGTTCACAAAAGATGTCACGAGTCCGTCGTCACTGTTTGTCCAGGCATGAGAGACGAAGTAAGTGTTGAACGAACCAAGTTCCTCGAACAGAAACTGATTTTTTCTCAAGTTGGTAACTGTATTATCGAAATTATCTCAGGGGGGTGAGAAACTTCCTTACACCGCTAGGGAGACGATGTCTATTTTTTTTTGTTTCGTTTTTTATTTTAATTCAAACTATCTGCCCGTTTAGGGAAACGTTCATATTTTACAGACAACCCAGAGTACCCAGAGCCAAAGATTCAGTGTCAATGTTCCCCATCGCTTTGTCGTACACAGTTTCAAACGGTTCACATTCTGCGAACATTGCGGGTCTCTTCTGTACGGTCTTATAAAGCAAGGCCTACAATGCAAAGGTAAATCTTTCCCATTCAATCATTACCAATGCGTTAATCTGTTGTTGGATTTTGCGACGTTTCGTTAAGTCAGCAACTTCCAAACTCGGGTCAAATGTCGATACAGTTTTGTCTTACTTTCGGTAATTATTTTCAGTCTGCCATATGAGCGTGCACAAGAGATGTCAAAAGAATGTTGCAAACAATTGTGGTATCAACAGAAGGCATTTGGCTGATCTCTTGAACGAAATGGGAATCTCGCCGGACAATAAGAACAAACCGGCCAGGATCAACTACCAGTCATCGAGCCAATCTGGTGGCTCTGGGTCATCGGCTCCCCCGAACGAAACGTTCTCCGAAGGGGTGCCAGCCTCGAAATTGAAAGAACCGACTGACAGCGGAAGCGGCCCAGATACCGGCTACAGGAAGCTCGGGCTCGAAGATTTTCATTTCATCAAAGTCCTTGGCAAAGGAAGCTTCGGCAAGGTAATGCTTGCCGAAAGAAAAGGGTCACCGGACGAAGTTTACGCCGTCAAAGTACTCAAGAAGGATGTCATCATTCAGGACGACGACGTCGACTGTACCATGACAGAGAAACGCATACTAGCTCTGGCAGCCAAGCATCCGTTTCTCACCGCCATACACAGCTGCTTTCAGACCAAAGATAGGCTCTTTTTCGTTATGGAATATGTCAATGGAGGTGGGTAGTCTTGTATTTTGCGTATTGGTTAAAAGAAAAACTTGATACAAACACCCCAAGAATGAAAGATTGAGTTTTCACTAGATCTCCATCAAATTGGCGACACACCGGGAAGACCGGGAATAGACGGGGAATTTCGTCTATCGGGAAAAAGTCGGGGAATTATGGTGAACCATAGAAAAAACTTGCTTTTTTTAAAATTGTTTTCAAACTTCATCTGTGCTTCGTAAATTCGGTTAAGCTAACTTTCGGAAATGGTATCGTTAAATTTCTAATTATTTGTGTAAAATAAACGTTAAGATCCAACTTTATATATTCAAGGCGCACAACTTCTAGAGCTTTTGGTCATAAAAGCTTCGTGGGAAAACGTCTGGAAATTCTGAATTTTTTGACGAGACAAGTTAGGTAATTTTATTTAGCAAAATAGTCGCCGCCCTGGTAGTTGTTGAGTTATTTAAAAAACAACGTAAAAATAAAAAAAGGTTGGACTGGTTAACGTTTTCTAAGTTTGAAACGCATTCAAGCGAGAAGTTCTTAGCCTGGCTTATCAAGGTTGACCAAATTAATAATTTATTTAAAATCGAAACGTACGTTCTGACAGTGAACTTTTAATGATCGACAGGTGATCTGATGTTCCAAATTCAAAGAGCTCGCAAGTTTGACGAGGCTCGTGCACGTTTTTACGCTGCCGAAGTTACGCTGGCATTACAATTTCTTCACAAGCACGGTGTGATATACCGGGATTTGAAATTGGACAATATATTGTTGGACCAAGAGGGGCATTGCAAACTTGCCGACTTCGGTATGTGTAAAGAGGGCATAATCGAAGGTGTCAAAACCACGACGACGTTCTGCGGCACCCCCGATTACATCGCGCCTGAGATACTTCAGGAACTGCAGTACGGCGCGAGTGTCGATTGGTGGGCGCTCGGCGTTCTTATGTACGAAATGATGGCCGGTCAGCCACCGTTCGAAGCTGAAAACGAGGACGATTTATTCGAGTCAATATTGAGAGACGACGTCCTTTATCCGGTATGGCTGACCAAGGAAGCTGTTGCCATTCTGAAGGGATTTATGACCAAGAATCCCGCCAAAAGATTGGGATGCGTTGCGGCTAACGGAGGCGAGAATGCCATACGACTTCATCCATTTTTCCGAGACATGGACTGGGAGGCGCTCGAGGCTCGCAGACTGAAGCCTCCTTTTAAACCGAAAATTGTAAGGATAATACTGATATACGATGCAATTATTGCTCTGCTTGCATTTTATTATTATTCACACATTTGTTGCTTATTTTTATTTTTTTTTGATTTTATTTATTTATTTATTTTTTTTTGCATTACAGAAAAACAAAAAGGATGCAATGAACTTTGATGCCGAGTTCACGAAAGAAGAGCCGGTCTTGACACCGGTGAATCCTGAAGATTTACGCTGCATAAATCAGGAAGAATTCAAGGGATTCTCATTCGTTAACACAGACTACAATCCCGCAAGACTTGCGGGCGAATAAACGCAGTTGATAAAAATCACTTGGATGTTACGATCAAGTAAGTTTTTTTTTTTTTTTTTTTTTCCCACCCTCTTCGTTGTTTTCAAGATATGTGTAATGTTTCATTGGTCGAACTGTACGAGAGGGTAACTGTTCGGTATGGGTTCAAATTAATTCAATCTAATTTCAATGAAAACGGAAGAAAAGTGTAAGCCGTGAATCGGAGTGAAAATTGGAATTTAAACAAGTAACAAAACGTATACCGCGATGGAACCTGGTGAGGTCTGATTTTTCATCTAATCTGTATACAATATAGCAAAAGAAAAGAAAAGAAAAACGAAAGGAAGGTCAGATGATTTACGAGAAAATAAGCATATCGCAAATGTTTATATGTGACAGAGATGAAAGTATAACGAACGGTCAGGCTGCTTGTAGCTTATCGTAGAAAAGAGAGAGAGAGAGAGAGAGAGAGAGAGGGAGAGAGAGAGAGAGAGGGAGAGATAGCTAAGGTACTTATAATGAGTTAAGCGGAGTATGGAATTTTTTCTTTTTTTTCACCGCGAAACTCATCGGTATACACGATTTATTTTTGGATAAACCAGATGATAGGAAAAATGGAAGAAGAAAAAGTAGGTGGAGGTTGTGTTTCAATGCAGTAACATAATATAATGATCGACGGACAGTAGTTTATTATTTATTACGTTGACGCATTTTTTTTTATCTCGTTCGTTTGATCTTAGCGCGTTGCTGCTGGTAACTAGCGCGCACAAAACAAAAACAAAAAAAATAAAAAATGAAAAAAAAAACCGTCAACTACAACAAATTTTGCACAAATATTACCTCAAGGAGAGCAACTTTTGGTAAAGTTTTATGCGAACATGATTGCAAGTGCACGAAACTTTAAGAATTATAGCCCATGCACAAAATTGTTGATAAAAAAAAAAAAAAAAAAAAAAAATTTGCGAGATCTGAGCTTTTTCAAACACGTTGTAAAAACGTTAGAAATTGTATTTTAAAAAAAAAAGGAAAAAAAAGAAAACAAAGAAACTAAGATTATAACTTCGGTTCGTTTAATTAGTCACAAATTTTATCGATTGTTGCTTTTTAATCGTTAAATTTATAGAAAGGTTATTTAAGCGATTAGCGATTTCTGTTTTCCATGATTAATGCATTTTGTGTTTATACATTTAAATTCCGCTTCGGGTAGAACCTGATGCTTTTTCCATCTCAGATTAGTTTTTTCAAGCCCGCGTGATAATATTATTGACAAATTTTATTAATGAGCAAATGGATAATAATTTATGATTTTATAAGTCAGGTTCAAAAACCCCTATTTCTATGATAATGCCATAGTTTGTTACAAAAATATAGTATCTATTTGGACACAGGTATATATATATATATATATAATTCAAACAAGAGGAAGAGAGAAATAAAATTGAATAATAATAATATTAACAACAACAACAACAACAACACTTATAAAATATTAAATATTAGTATGAAATTAAGGTTATATATTATATGCAGGCCACAGGTGGTCTGACCAGAGTATATTTAAATTATTTTAGCGTACGCCTACCGTAAACATATAGTGACCGTATGTAAAAGAATATTTCAAGAATTTAACAAAAATGATAAAAAGATAAATCATACACATATAACGTTTAATTAAGATACGATGCAGGCGCAAGCAGAGGAGGAAAAGAAAAATCAAGTTTTAGTATAAAGTTAAGATTTAAAAAAAAAAAACATAAATAAAAAAAAATTAAAAAAAAACCAAAAAAATATATATATATACACATAGTCATTGATGCACCTTCCAGGATATTCGTACATGTTGTCTCTAGTTAGGTACCTTTAAGACTTGAAAACAATTCTCGACTCGTTGTACGACGGTGGAGAATCTATAAAAATATAAAATATGCGTTAATAAATAAGTGAACAAATTAATTATAAAATAACTATCGTGCGAAGGTTCGCCGAACGGTTCTTTCGATCGCAATTCGCTCGTCTGCGTCGTTTGCCGAGTTTCCGCCGCATAACCACAAGAACACGTTACAAGTTGTGTCAAGAAAGATGTGTGAATTAGGAATAAAGTGTAATTGGCGTACTTAAACAAAACAAAAGAAAACAAAAAACGGGAAAAAAACACAAACAAACAAAAATAAAACTACAAAATATTGATAATATTATATTAACCATGGAGTGTAGAGATCTTATGGTATAAGATAGAGGATGAAAAAAAAAGAAAACCGCTAGTTTACCAATCAAGCATTACGTATCTATTTATTATAAAGTTATTGCAAATCGAAAAGCCGAACGAGAGTCTTTGTCGACGGACGGTTTTTTGAGATGCACACGTTTGCCGTGCAAGTTATAAAAATGGCGGATGACGGCGGAGCTGGTTGCAGTTTGCCAAAAACCATTTGGATGTTTACCTATAATAATAATAATGAGATAAACGACAAATTAACTAACAAAAATATTACAATGTTAATTATTAATATTTAAAAATAACGATGTACTGCATACGTATTTATATATCATATACGCCGATAAATCTATGTATATAATTTATAAATATAGAAAATGTGGCACTCTATTGATTAACCGTACATATATTTATACATACATACGTATACATAGACGTATGTATATGTATAAATATTGTAACATATATGTGCGATAAAATTATCAATTACGGTAGAGTTTTTCTTCTGGACCATTTTGTGACAAATCAGCCCCAAATCGTTACAAAATGGACCATAATAATAACAATAGTAATAATAATAACACAGTATAATATAAAATGTAAAATACGATAGGATGGGTTTGAGTAATTCGATGTTATCATTACGGACTAAGGATTAGCGTGTCACGCACACGATCGCTTGAATTACTTACATGATCATTAACGCACTAACTACGTGTATAATAATCGGTATAATCGTTGTACCGTTCAAGCACCATATACGTACCATACATAAACACATATACATATACACAAATATACAAATATACAAATATACAAATATACAAAGAAAAATAAATATATTGTATACGGAATTTAAATCTAATGCGGGGTATGCTTCGAGTCTGTGCGGGACTCGAATCATACAGCTTAATAGCGTTAGACTTGATAGTTGTATACGTATTATGTACAACAAGATATACGCGTTCTCTCGCCGTTGCGAGGAGAGGTGGGAGATAATTTGTACGCCAATCGCTCCGAGTCGCCGGACTTTCCAAAGCGATTCGTTCTATCCCTCGGCATATCTTGTACGGTGCAAGGTTTACAAAAAGCCAACTTGAGAAATGATAGAAGAGGGGCGAACGAAAACGGAAAATGATTTGAGGTGACGAGGGCGTAGGACTGGAGGACCGGTTTCACACGTTATTCGTAAACGTTGCGTAATCGATTGTTTGTCGCACGATGTTTTACCGTCGTAACGTCAGGTCATCAGCCTTGTCCTCGTCGATTTGCCAACCGATTCGAAACCAAGCCGAATATCGATTTACCCGAGTCGACGTCGAAAGACATCGAGGCTTTTCCTCGTTCTCTCGGTGACCTTTTTTTCGTGATCGGTTCTTAGTTTGTTTGCAAAAAAATTTCACCGTGCTAAAATTGGAAGACAATCGGGAGGGCGGTTATTATTCACGCGGTTCCGTTTAACGACTTTCGTCCAACCAATTTTCGAACAATCTCGCCATTCGTGACGAAGAATTAAACGGTCATAAAAATAACGTGAAAACGTCGAAGAGAAACGTCGACGTGCTTAGCAAGTTTCGAGCAAGACAGGCACTGCCGAGAATCGGAAACTAAAAACGACAGATTTAGATGCATTCTTGTATCTCTTGATAATAATCGTAACAGTAACAGTTATAGTAATGTTGATAATACTAACGCGAGCAACAATAATCATCGCTTACATTAAAAGTAGTAGTATCAATAAGTATCGGGTTGCAAATAAAGATTTAGAAAAAAAAAAAAAAAAACGTTTGCGCTATTACAAAAGGCAAGCGCGCGCCGCATTGACTGATGTCTAGTCAGAAGATTTAACAAAAGGAAGGGTGTCACGTTGAACTTGAATGTTCAGTCGGGAGATGCAAAAGATAGAGACAAAGAGAGAATATTAGAGTAACACCGGATGTTTATTCTAATGATAATTAGAACTGTAATAATAAGAAACTAATAATAATAATAATAATAACAAAAACAACAACAACAACAACAGCAGTAATAATAATGATATTGAAACAAAAAATAAAAATTGAAGAGGAATAAAATTAATTGAAGTTTAAAGAAAAAAAAAAAAAAAAATGGTTAGTCCGGCCTACGTTTAGTAACACAAGGTAGAGCGTTAAAAAGTAAGAAGGGATTAACAAAACTGTATTATACATATATAATGTATATACATATAGTATATGTATATACCATATACATGATATATCATTTAAAAAAAAGTTTGAAGAGAGAAAACAGAGAACGGAAGAAAGGTGGAAAAAACATAAAACAAACTTAGCATAGACACGAAAACTTCTTTGCATTGAGTGCGTAGTGATCGTTAAAATAAGATGCGTCAAGTTTTGTTTTTTTTTGCTATGAGCGTACGTGCGATAGATGAGTTTGCGGTCATAGCGAGCATTGCATATGTAGAATTGATGACGGTAAAAGAAAAAAAAAAAAAAAAAAAAACGGAAAAAAAAGTTTGAAAAAATGAAGCCAAAAAAATATCTATGTTTTAGGTATATTTAGTAAATGTTGAATCTGGAGCGTAAAGAAGATAAATATAATTCAAACATTTCGCCTTGGCTTTTTGCGATGCTTAACTTTGTCGAGAAATCAGAATCGAAGAAAGAAATGTGTGTATATACCATATGTTCGTGCGTACATGGTTGTGGAATAGAAAAAAAAAAAAAAAGAAAACAACAAATAAATAAATAAAGTTTAAAAAAAAAAAGTGACAAGGAAAGAAAACAGCGGTTTCAAAGGGCCAAGAGTTCGTTTGAGGAAAAGATGGTTGTTTGTTTTTTCTTTTTATTTTTCCTCGTTCTCGTATTCTTTGAACTTTCTTTCATTTATTAATATTAATTAATCAGAATTATGAAAAGCTTTAATAAATATATATGTCCATGTATGACGAAACAATTAATAATTTATAAGTCACGTGAACTATATATAGGGTATAATCACATGCAGTGCATTAATTATTGAGTGTTTTGCAACGATAGTCCTATATTTGTTGAAGAGAGAAAATTTAAATCACCTACTTATAGACAAACACATACTATGTATAATATTTATATAATGTGAATGTAGGTACGTAGTCAGCCGTAGGGCAAAAATGATTGTTGTGCGTTTTTTGTCGTGATGATGTTACATTATTACATGTGATTGGTTTACTTTTATTTCACTTTATTTATTTATCCTTTTATTATTTGACAATTTTTCGGAAGAGAAAGAAACGTTCTGAAAGAAAAAACACAGTAAGAAAAACGACGATCGTCGCTACATTTTTTCTCATCTATCTCTTCACATATTAAGACAAAAATAAGAGAGTCTGTTTGAGTTTTGATCAATCAGATCACGCGTTATTTTTTCTAGTTCAATCTATCGACTAATGTAATTTCTTTATTTTTTCTTCTACAAACGTACCTTGACACGTTGTTTATTCGGTATCTAGATTTCGTCTATATTTGCATTTTTTTTTTTTTACAACCATCATTTTATCACCGTCATTTTTTACCGTCTATTGTTACCGAATTGACAGGTTGTAAAATCTATTAACTCTATATCTTGTGTCCGGTAATAGTTAATTCACATTAGCTTGGATTAATCATTGTCTGCATTTGTGCCATTTTCTTTTCTTTGTTTTTTTTTTTTTTTTTTTTCGTTCACGTCGCGGTTTCCGATGATTTTTACAACTAGGCGAGTGGGAGTAAGAAACAGAAAAGAATAAAATAATAAATAAGCATAATAATAGAAATGAAAATAAATAAGTGGTGAAAACAAAACAAAAAAAATACGGACATTTCAAGAATCTAGCTCCTAATTGGAGATTTTTAACATTATATAATAATTATAATGATAATGTTATTAACTAATTAGGGTATTACTATTTAGACGGCTGTAAGTCCAATCCTACGTCACGCTGTCCCTGTTCGATGTGATTTTTTTCTATCGCCAATCAATAATATATGTACACGTGTCTGTGCATTATACATAATACATATATGTATTGTGTTGAACGTTACGAAGGTTAATAATTATATAATACATATATAATGTGTACACGTCCTTGGTTCGATTCCAAGACATTCCGGGCCACCGTTGTACTCTGCTGCCACTTGTTGGAACATTCGAAACAGATGCCATCGTTGGCCTTAAATGTGTCAGAATCAATCCAAGGGTCCGTATATACGTACTTGCGCATATGGAAAAGTAATTATAGAAGAGACAAACACGCGCGCGCAAACACAAGGAGAAGAAATTTGTACATATTGGAGAAAAAACAAAAAAAATTTACGTGCTTGTGCTGTAGGAAATAGAGAAAATCTATACTTGTTGAAGATATGAAAAAACTAAAGAAAAAAAAAAAAAAAAAATTAATATTCACCTCAAGTCAACGGTAAAACCAAGAGAAGAAAAAAAGTTAAAAAAAAACAAAAAAAAAACAAAAAAAAACATTGATGTTGAAAAGTAGAAGTGATATATTTAATACAAACAAAAAAAAAAAATAAGCAAGGAAGAAAGCCAAGAGCCAGAAGTACGGATGAAAAATATTGGAAAGTGAAAGGTACTTGGGAATAAAAACTGAATTTAAATAAGAAATGATGATAATATTGTTGCAATATAGAATCTAGGGAGAGAGAGAGAGAGAGAGAGGAGGGTTATTATTCTTTTTGAAATTCGCGTGTAAGCAAAGAATCTTAATAACAATGTTTGACGCCAAACCTCCTGCTTGTTTAAGTGTTTATTATATTACATTGACTTGCATGGAATAAATTGATGAATAGATGATGATTATTTTGAAAAATTACGTAGAGATTCGACAGCTTGTCATGTAAACGTACCGCCGTCTCACGTCTCGTTTCATCATCGCGTCAAGCTTTGTTGCCAGAGAAAAGGTGAACCGATGAGAAAGAAAAAAAAAATTCGGAAAAGAAATTTTGAAAAAAAAGTAATCTCGTTTTGTATTCTCCGTAGTGAAAGAGAAATGCCGAATCAACCACTGACATGCGATATGTCTCATTTGATTGAGTAGCCGTCCTGTAATTTCATGAT